>NC_090935.1:895200796-895510438 GCF_040938575.1 Ambystoma mexicanum | reverse complement strand
AAAAACTAATGAGTACTTATGACATTACCAAAAAACGAAGTGAAAAAAGTACAAACCAATTAGAATACGCCATCAGGTATCTAAACTGCCCAAGACTGTATAACAAGGACACAGATAAATGAATACCGCAGAACTGTAACAATAAATGCACAGTTAGAATACGCCAACAGGTATCTAGCTGTTGTTAAAATCAGCAACAAAGCAACAAACATAACATTGAGCAGAAAGAACAAGGAAACACTCAAAAAAAACAAACAAATAGTTTGTAGCATAGCAAATTAACAGGTAATTCATAGAATTTCGCAGAGAAGTGTCGCAAGCGGCTGGCGCAGAGTGTCCGCGTGCGATTGACTGCGCCAGGCACGTGCGCTAAAACCGATTTCCGCGCACAGCGTATTCATGGATTTTAGGCTCCCAAACCAGCCGTGGCGCAGAGTATCGCAGCGACCCTGCAGCAGCGCCAGTAACGCCCCCAAGAACGCCCTCGCGCAAGGAAAAGCCATCAAAATCGCTAAATCATCGCAAAGGGCTGCGCTAACCCTGGACCAGTTTACAGGGCTGCCAAACAAGGAACGCAAAGCGGGTAACGTGCATATCAGGGGTACGCGTGAAGTTATACATGCGATTAGCCAGGGTACGTGTATTACAGGGGTACGCGGGAAGTTTAACACGCGATTGGCCAGGGTACGTGTATTACAGGGGTACGCGGGGAAGTTTAACACGCGATTAGCCAGGGTACGTGTATTACAGGGGTACGCGGGAAGTTAACATGCGATTGGCCAGGGTACGTGTATTACAGGGGTATGCGGGAAGTGTAACACGCGATTAGCCAGGGTACGTGTATTACAGGGGTACGCGGGAAGTTCAACACACGATTGGCCAAGGTACGTTACAGGGGTATGCGGGAAGTTTAACATGCGATTAGCCAGGGTACGTGTATTACAGGGGTACGCGGGAAGTTTAACACGCGATTAGCCAGGGTACGTGTATTTACAGGGGTACGCGGGAAGTTTAACACGCGATTGGCCAGGGTACGTGTAATTACAGGGGTATGCGGGAAGTTTAACATGCGATTAGCCAGGGTACGTGTATTACAGGGGTACGCGGGAAGTTTAACACGCGATTAGCCAGGGTACGTGTATTACAGGGTACGCGGGAAGTTTAACACGCGATTGGCCAGGGTACGTGTATTACAGGGGTATGCGGGAAGTTTAACACGCGATTCGGCTGGGTACGTGTATTACAGGGATGCGATTTGGCCAGGTACGTGTATTACAGGGGTGCGCAGGAATATCACACGCGATTTGGCTGGGTACGTGTATTACAGGGGTGCGTGGGAATCATCACACGCGATTTGGCTGGGTACGTGTATTACAGGGGTGCGTGGGAAGTCACACGCGATTAGGCTGGGTGGGTCCTCACAGGTGTTCCCTGTACACCCTCCACGGCCCCTGCAGGCAGCCTACAAAAACAGGGGACTACCCTGCACACCTGCTCATGTCCCCCTGCACCCCCACCCCCCAGCAGTGCAGGGGCAGCCTCCACCAGGCCCCCACTCATGTCTCCCACCACCCCCACCCTCCCGCCACCAGGGGCAGCCTCCACCAGGCCCCCACCCATGTCTCCCACCACCCCCACCCTCCCGCCACCAGGGGCAGCCTCCACCAGGCCCCCACCCATGCCTCCCACCACCCCCAACCCCCAGCAGTGCAGGGGCAGCCTCCACCAGGCCCCCACCCATGTCTCCCACCACCCCCACCCCCCGCCACCAGGGGCAGCCTCCACCAGGCCCCCACCCATGCCTCCCACCACCCCCCAACCCCCAGCAGTGCAGGGGCAGCCTCCACCAGGCCCCCACCCATGCCTCCCACCACCCCCAACCCCCAGCAGTGCAGGGGCAGCCTCCACCAGGCCCACACCCATGTCTCCCACCACCCCCACCCCCCCGCCACCAGGGGCAGCCTCCACCAGGCCCCCACCCATGTCTCCACCACCCCCAACCCCCAGCAGTGCACGGGCAGCCTCCACCAGGCCCCCACCCATGTCTCCCACCACCCCCACCCCCCGCCACCAGGGGCAGCCTCCACCAGGCCCCCACCCATGTCTCCCACCACCCCCACCCCCCGCCACCAGGGGCAGCCTCCACCAGGCCCCCACCCATGTCTCCCACCACCCCCAACCCCCAGCAGTGCACGGGCAGCCTCCACCAGGCCCCCACCCATGTCTCCCACCACCCCCACCCTCCCGCCACCAGGGGCAGCCTCCACCAGGCCCCCACCCATGCCTCCCACCACCCCCAACCCCCAGCAGTGCAGGGGCAGCCTCCACCAGGCCCCCACCCATGTCTCACCAGCCCCCACCCCCCCGCCCCCAGGGGCAGCCTCCACCAGGCCCCCACCCATGTCCACATTGCACCCCCACCCCCCAGCACTGAGGAGCACCTTCCAGCAGGCCCCCACTCATGTCCACTCATGTCCACTTGCACCCCCACCCCCCAGCACTGAGGGGCACCTGCCAGCAGGCCCCCACTCATGTCTCACTCATGGCCCCTTGCACCCCCACCTCCCAGCAGTGCAGGGCACCTGCCAGCAGGCCCCCACTCATGTCCCCTTGCACCCCCCACCCCCAGCAGTGCAGGGCACCGGCCAGCAGGCCCCAACTCATGTCCCCTTGCACCCCCACCCCCCAGCAGTGCAGGGTACCTGCCAGCAGGCCCCCACACATGTCCCCTTGCACCTCCCTCCCCCAGCACTGAGAGACACCTGCCAGCAGGCCCCCACTCATGCCCCCTTGCACCCCCACCCCCCAGCACTGAGGGGCACCTGCCAGCAGGCCACCACTCATGTCCCACTCATGTCCCCTTGCACCCCCCACCCCCTCAGAAGTGCAGGGCACCTGCCAGCAGGCCCCCACTCATGTCCCACTCATGTCCCCTTGCACACCCACTGCCCAGCAGTGCAGGGCACCTGCCAGCAGGCTCCCACTCATGTCCCCTTGCACCCCCCCCCCCAGCAGTGCAGGGCACCTGCCAGCAGGCCCCCACTCATGTCCCCTTGCACCCCACCCCCCAGCCCTGAGGGGTACCTTACAGCAGGACCCCACTCATGTCCCACTCATGTCCCCTTGCACCCCCACCCCCCAGCACTGAGGGGCACCTGCCAGCAGGCCCCCGCTCATTTCCCACTCATGTCCCCTTGCACCCCCACCTCCCAGCAGTGCAGGGCACCTGCCAGCAGGCCCCACTCATGTCCCCTTGCATCCCCACCCCCAGCAGTGCAGGGCACCTGCCAGAAGGCCCCCACTCATGTCCCCTTGCAGCCCCCACCCCCAGCAGTGCAGGGAACCTGCCAGCAGGCCCCCACTCATGTCCCCTTGCACCTCCCTCCCCCAGCAGTGCAGGGCACCTGCCAGCAGGCCCCACTCATGTCCCACTCATGTCCCCTTGCACACCCCCCCCAGCAGTGCAGGGCACCTGCCAGCAGGCCCCCACTCATTTCCCCTTGCACCACCACCCCCCAGCAGTGCAGGGCACCTGCCAGCAGGCACCCACTCATGTCCCACTCATGTCCCCTTGCACCCCCACCCCCCAGCCAGTGCAGGGCACCTGCCAGCAGGCCCCCACTCATGTCCCCTTGCACTCCCACCCCCCACCAGTGCAGGGCACCTGCCAGCAGGCCCCCACTCATGTCCCGCTGCACACCCACCCCCCCAGCAGTGCAGAGCAACTGCCAGTAGGCCTCCACTCATGTCCCCTTGCACCCCCAAACCCCAGCACTTAGGGGCACCTGCCAGCAGGCCCCCACTCATGTCCCCTTGCACCCCCAGCACTGAGGGGCACCTGCCAGCAGGGCCCCACTCATGTCCCCTTCCACCCCCACCCCCCAGCAGTGCAGGGTACCTGTCAGCAGGCCCCCACTCATGTCCCCTTGCACCCCCACCCCCCAGCACTGAGGGGCACCTGCCAGCAGGCCCCCACTCATGCCCCACTCATGTCCCCTTGCCCCCCACCCCCCAGCAGTGCAGGGCACCTGCCAGCAGGCCCCCACTCATGTCCCACTCATGTCTCATGCACCCCCACCCCCCAGCAGTGCAGGGCACCTTCCAGCAGGCCCCCCACTCATGTCCCACTCATGTCCCCTTGCACCCCCACCCCCCAGCAGTGCAGGGCACCTGCCAGCAGGCCCCCACACATGTCCCCTTGCACCCCCCACCCCCCAGTACTGAGAGACACCTGCCAGCAGGCCCAACTCATGTCCCACTCATGTCCCCTTGCACACCCACCGCCCAGCAGTGCAGGGCACCTGCCAGCAGTCCCCCACTCGTGTCCCCTTGCACCCCACCCCCCAGCAGTGCAGGGCTACTGCCAGCAGGCCTCCACTCATGTCCCCTTGCACCCCCACCCCCCAGCACTGAGGGGCTCCTGCCAGCAGGCCCCCACTCATGTCCCCTTACACCCCCACCCCCAGCAGTGCAGGGCACCTGCCAGCAGGCCCCCACTCATGTCCCCTTGCACCCCCACCCCCCAGCACTGCAGGGCACCTGCCAGCAGGCCCCCACTCATGTCCCCTTGCACCTCCATCCCCCAGCAGTCCAGGGGACCTGCCAGCAGGCCCCCACTCATGTCCCACTCATGTCCCCTTGCACCCCACCCCCCAGCAGTGCAGGGCACCTGCCAGCAGGCCCCCACTCATGTCCCACTCATGTCCCCTTGCACCCCCATCCCCCAGCAGTGCAGGGCACCTGCCAGCAGGCCCCCACTCATGTCCCACTCATGTCCCCTTGCACCCCCACCCACCAGCAGTGCAGGGCACCTGCCAGCAGGCCCCCACTCATGTCCCCTTGCACACCCATCCCCCAGCACTGACGGGCACCTGCCAACAGGCCCCCACCCATGTCCCACTCATGTCCCTTGCACCCCCACCCCCCTGCAGTGCAGGGCACCTGCCAGCAGGCCCCTCCTCATGTTCCACTCATGTCCCCTTGCACACCCACCGCCCAGCAGTGCAGGACACCTGCCAGCAGGCCCCCACTCATGTCCCCTTGTGCCCCCACCCCCAGCAGTGCAGGGCACCTGCCAGCAGGCCCCCACTAATGTCCCACTCATGTCCCCTTGCATCCACACCCCCCAGAAGTGCAGGGTACCTGCCAGCAGGCCCCCACTCATGCCCCTTGCACCCCGACCCCCCAGCAGTACAGGGGACCCTGCCAGCAGGCCCCCACTCATGTCCCCTTGCACCCCCACCCCCAGCACCGAGGGGCACCTGCCAGCAGGCCCCCACTCATGTCCCCTTACACCCAGCAGTGCAGGGCACCTGCCAGCAGGCCCCCACTCATGTCCCACTCATGTCCCCTTGCACCCCCACCCCCCAGCAGTGCAGGGCACCTGCCTGCAGGCCCCCACTCATGTCCCACTCATGTCCCCTTGCACACCCACCCCCCAGCAGTGCAGGGCACCTTCCAGCAGGCCCCACTCATGTCCCCTTGCACCCCCACCCCCAGCAGTGCAGGGCACCTGCCAGCAGCCCCCCACTCATGTCCCCTTGCACACCCACCCCCAGCACTGAGGGGCACCTGCCAACAGGCCCCCACTGATGTCCCACTCATGTCCCCTTGCACCGCCACCCCCCAGCAGTGCAGGGCACCTGCCAGCAGGCCCACACTCATGTCCCCTTGCACCCCCACCCCCCAGCACTGAGAGACACCTGCCAGCAGGCCCCCACTCATGTCCCCTTGTGCCCCCACCCCCCAGCACTGAGGGGCACTTGCCAGCAGGCCACCACTCATGTCCCACTCATGTCCCCTTGCACCTCCACCCCCTCAGAAGTACAGGGCACCTGCCAGCAGGCCCCTACTCATGTCCCACTCATGTCCCCTTGCACACCCACCGCCCAGCAGTGCAGGGCACCTGCCAGCAGGCCCCACGTCATGTCCCCTTGCACCCCCACCCCCCAGCAGTGCAGGGCACCTGCCAGCAGGCCCCCACTCATGTCCCACTCATGTCCCCTTCCACCCCATCCCCCAGCAGTGCAGGGCAACTGCCAGCAGGCCCCCACTCATGTCCCACTCATGTCCCCTTGCACCCCCACCCCCCAGCAGCGCAGGGCACCTGCCAGCAGGCCCCCACTTCTGTCCCCTTGCACACCCACCCCCCAGCAGTGCAGGGCACCTGCCAGCAGGCCCCCACTCATGTCCCCTTGCACCCCCACCCCCCAGCAGTGCAGAGCACCTGCCAGCAGGCCCCCACTCATGTCCCACTCATGTCCCCTTGCACACCCACCCCCCAGCAGTGCAGGGCAACTGCCAGCAGGCCCCCACTCATGTCCCCTTGCACCCCCACCACCCAGCAGTGCAGGGCACCTGCCAGCAGCGGCCCCCACTCATGTCCCACTCATGTCCCCTTGTCCACCCACCGCCCAGCAGTGCAGGACACCTGCCAGCAGGCCCCCACACATGTCCCCTTGCATCCCCACCCCCCAGCAGTGCAGGGCACCTGCCAGCAGGCCCCCACTCATGTCCCACTCATGTCCCCTTGCACCCCACCCCCAGCAGTGCAGGGCACCTGCCAGCAGGCCCTCACTCATGTCCCCTTGCACCCCCACCCACCAGCAGTGCAGGGCACCTGCCAGCAGGCCCCCACTCATGTCCCCTTGCACACCCATCCCCCAGCACTGAAGGGCACCTGCCAACAGGCCCCCACTCATGTCCCACTCTTGTCCCCTTGCACCCCCACCCCCCTGCAGTGCAGGGCACCTGCCAGCAGGCCCCCACTCATGTTCCATTCATGTCCCCTTGCACACCCACCGCCCAGCAGTGCAGGGCGCCTGCCAGCAGGCCCCCACTCATGTCCCCTTGCACCCCCACCCCCCAGCAGTGCAGGGCACCTGCCAGCAGGCCCCCACTCATGTCCCACTCATGTCCCCTTGCACCCCCACCCCCAGAAGTGCAGGGTACCTGCCAGCAGGCCCCCACTCATGCCCCTTGCACCCCCACCCCCCAGCAGTACAGGGCACCTGCCAGCAGGCCCCCACTCATGTCCCCTTGCACCCCCACCCCCAGAACTGAGGGGTACCTGCCAGCAGGCCCCCACTCATGTCCCACTCATGTCCCCTTGCACCCCCACCCCCCAGCAGTACAGGGCACCTGCCAGCAGGCCCCCACTCATGTCCCCTTGCCCCCCCAGCACTGAGGGGCACCTGCCAGCAGGCCCCCACTCATGTCCCATTCATGTCCCCTTACATCCAGCAGTGCAGGACACCTGCCAGCAGGCCCCACTCATGTCCCCTTGCACCCCCACCCCCCAGCAGTGCAGGGCACCTGCCAGCAGGCCCCCACTCATGTCCCACTCATGTCCCCTTGCACACCCACCCCCCAGCATTGCAGGGCACCTGCCAGCAGGCCCCCACTCATGTCCCCTTGCACCCCCACCCCCCAGCAGTGCAGGGCACCTGCCAGCAGGCCCCCACTGATGTCCCCTTGCACACCCACCCCCAGCACTGAGGGGCACCTGCCAACAGGCCCCACTCATGTCCCACTCATGTCCCCTTGCACCCCCACCCCCCAGCAGTGCAGGGCACCTGCCAGCAGGCCCCCACTCATGTCCCCTTGCACCCCCACCCCCCAGCAGTGCAGGGCACCTGCCAGCAGGCCCCCACTCATGTCCCCTTGCACACCCACCCCCAGCACTGAGGGGCACCTGCCAACAGGCCCCACTCATGTCCCACTCATGTCCCCTTGCACCCCCACCCCCCAGCAGTGCAGGGCACCTGCCAGCAGGCCCCCACTCATGTCCCCTTGCACCCCCACCCCCCAGCACTGAGGGGCACCTGCCAACAGGCCCCCACTCATTCCCACTCATGTCCCCTTGCACACCCACCCCCAGCGGTGCAGGGCACCTGCCAGCAGGCCCCCACTCATGTCCCCTTGCACACCCACCCCCCAGCACTGAGGGGCACCTGCCAACAGGACCTCACTCATGTCCCACTCATGTCCCCTTGCACCCCCACCCCCCAACAGTGCAGGGCACCTGCCAGTAGGCCCCCACTCATGTCCCACTCATGCCCTCTTGCACCCCCACCCCCCAGCAGTGCAGGGCACCTGCCAGCAGGCCCCCACTCATGTCCCCTTGCACACCCACCCCCCAGCACTGAGGGGCACATGCCAACAGGACCCCATCATGTCCCACTCATGTCCCCTTGCACCCCCATCCCCCAGCAGTGCAGGACACCTGCCAGCAGGCCCCCACTCATGTCCCCTTGCACCCCCACCCCCCAGCACTGAGGGGCACCTGCCAGCAGGCCCCCACTCATGTCCCCTTGCACACCCACCCCCAGCAGTGCAGGGTACCTGCCAGCAGGCCCCCACTCATGTCCCATTCATGTCCCCTTGCACCCCCACCCCCAGCAGAGCAGGGCACCTGCCAGCAGGCCCCCACTCATGTCCCCTTGTACACCCACCTCCCAGCAGTGCAGGGCACCTGCCAGCAGGCCCCCACTCATGTCCCCTTGCACACCCACCCCCCAGCAGTGCAGGGCACCTGCCAGCAGGCCCCCACTCATGTCCCACTCATGTACCCTTGCACACCCACCCCCCAGCAGTGCAGGGCACCTGCCAGCAGGCCCCCACTCATGTCCCACTCATGTCCCCTTGCACCCCCACCCCCCAGCAGTGCAAGGCACCTGTCAGCAGGCCCCCACTCATGTCCCCCTGCACACCCACCCCCCAGCACTGAAGGGCAACTGCCAGCAGGCCCCCACTCATGTCCCCTTGCAGCTCCATCCCCAAGCAGTGCAGGGCACCTGCCAGCAGGCATCCACTCATGTCCCACTAATGTCCCCTTGTACACCAACCCCCCAGCAGTGCAGGGCACCTGCCAGCAGGCCCCCACTCATGTCCCCTTGCACCCCCACCCCCTAGCAGTGCAGGGCACCTGCCAGCAGGCCCCAGTCATGTTCCCTTGTACCCCCACCCCCTAGCAGTGCAGGGCACCTGCCAGCAGGCCCCCACTCATGTCCCACTCATGTCCCCTTGCACCCCCACCCCCCAGCAGTGCAGGGCACCTGCCAGCAGGCCCCCACTCATGTCCCCTTGCACCCCCACCCCCCAGCAGTGCAGGGCACCTGCCAGCAGGCCCCCACTCATGTTCCCTTGCACACCCACCCCCAGCACTGAGGGGCACCTGCCAACAGGCCCCCATTCATGTCCCACTCATGTCCCCTTGCACCCCCACCCCCCAGCAGTGCAGGGAACCTGCCAGCAGGCCCCCACACATGTCCCCTTGCACCCCCACCCCCCAGCACTGAGAGACACCTGCCAGCAGGCCCCCACTCATGTCCCACTCATGTCCCCTTGCACCCCCACCCCCCAGCACTGGGGGGCACCTGCCAGCAGGCCACCACTCATGTCCCACTCATATCCCCTTCCACCCCCACCCCCTCAGAAGTGCAGGGCACCTGCCGACAGGCCCCCACTCATGTCCCCTTGCACCCCCACCCCCAGCAGTGCAGGGCACCTGCCAGCAGGCCCCCACTCAATTCCCCCTGCACACCCACCCCCCAGCAGTGCAGGGCACCTGCCAGCAGGCCCCCACTCATGTCCCCTTGCACCCCCACCCCCCAGCAGTGCAGGGCACCTGCCAGCAGGCCCCCACTCAATTCCCCCTGCACACCCACCCCCCAGCAGTGCAGGGCAACTGCCAGCAGGCCCCACTCATGTCCCCTTGCACCCCCAACCCCCAGCACTGAGGGGCACCTGCCAGCAGGCCCCCACTCATGTCCCCTTGCACCCCCAGCACTGAGGGGCACCTGCCAGCAGGCCCCCACTCATGTCCCACTCATGTCCCCTTGCACCCCCACCCCCAGCAGTGCAGGGCACCTGCCAGCAGGCCCCCACTCATGTCCCACTCATGTCCCCTTGCACTCCCACCCTCCCAGCAGTGCAGGGCACCTTCCAGCAGGCCCCCACTCATGTCCCACTCATGTCCCCTTGCACCCCCACCCCCCAGCAGTGCAGGGCGCCTGCCAGCAGGCCCCCACTCATGTCCCCTTACACCCCCACCCCCAGCAGTGCAGGGCACCTGCCAGCAGGCCCCCACTCATGTCCCCTTGCACCCCCACCCCCCAGAAGTGCAGGGCACCTGCCAGCAGCCCCCACTCATGTCCCACTCATGTCCCCTTGCACACCCAACCCACAGCAGTGCAGGGCACCTGACAGCAGGCCCCCACTCATGTCACCTTGCACCCCCACCCCCCAGCAGTGCAGGGCACCTGCCAGCAGGCCCACACAAATGTCCCCTTGCACCCCCACCCCCTATCAGTGCACAGCACCTGCCAGCAGGCCCCCACTCATGTCCCACTCATGTCCCCTTACACCCTCAGCCCCCAGCAGTGCAGGGTACCTGCCAGCGGGCCGCCACTCATGTCCTCTTGCACCCCCACGCCCCAGCAGTGCAGGGCACCTGCCAGCAGGCCCCCACTCATGTCCCCTTGCACCCCCAACCCCAAGCACTGAGGGGCACCTGCCAGCAGGCCCACACTCATGTCCCCTTGCACCCCCAGCACTGAGGGGCACCTGCCAGCAGGCCCCCACTCATGTCCCACTCATGTCCCCTTCCACCCCCACCCCCCAGCAGTGCAGGGCATCTGCCAGCAGGCCCCCACTCATGTCCCCTTGCACCCCCACCCCCAGCACCGAGGGGCACCTACCAGCAGGCCCCCACTCATGTCCCACTCATGTCCCCTTGCACCCCCACCCCCCAGCAGTGCAGGGCACCTGCCAGCAGGCCCCCACTCATGTCCCCTTGCACCCCCACCCCCCAGAAGTGCAGGGCACCTGCCAGCAGGCCCCCACTCATGTCCCCTTGCAGCTCCATCCCCCAGCAGTGCAGGGCACCTGCCAGCAGCCCCCACTCATGTCCCTCTCATGTCCCCTTGCACACCCACCCCACAGCAGTGCAGGGCACCTGCCAGCAGGCCTCCACTCATGTCTCCTTGCACCCCACCCCCCAGCAGTGCGGGCACCTGCCAGCAGGCCCCCACTCATGTCCCCTTGCACCCCCACCCCCTATCAGTGCACGGCACCTGCCAGCAGGCCCCCACACATGTTCCACTCATGTCCCCTTGCACCCCCACCCCCCAGCAGTGCAGGGTACCTGCCAGCAGGCCGCCACTCTTGTCCCCTTGCACCCCCACCCCCCAGCAGTACAGGGCACCTGCCAGCAGGCCCCCACTCATGTCCCCTTGCACACCCACCCCCAGCACTGAGGGGAACCTGCCAACAGGCACCCACTCATGTCCCACTCATGTCCCCTTGCACCCCCACCCCCCCAGCAGTGCAGGGCACCTGCCAGCAGGCCCCCACTCATGTCCCCTTGCACCCCCACCCCCTAGCACTGAGGGGCACCTGCCAGCAGGCCCCCACTCATGTCCCACTCATGTCCCCTTGCACCCCCACCCCCCAGCAGTGCAGGGCACCAGCCAACAGGCCCCCACTCATGTCTCCTTGCACCCCCACCCCCCAGCAGTGCAGGGCACCTGCAAGCAGACCCCCACTCATGTCCCCTTGCACCCCCACCCCCTCGCAGTGCAGGGCACCTGCCAGCAGGCCCCCACTCATGTCCCACTCATGTCCCCTTGCACCCCCACCCCCAGCAGTGCAGGGCACCTGCCAGCAGGCCCGCACTCATGTCCCCTTGCACACCCACCCCCCAGCACTGAGGGACACCTGCCAACAGGCCCCCAGTCATGTCCCCTTGCACCCCACCCCCCAGCAGTGCAGGGCACCTGCCAGCAGGCCCTCACTCATGTCCCCTTGCACACCCACCCCCAGCACTGAGGGGCACCTGCCAACAGGCCCCCACTCATGTCCCACTCATGTCCCCTTGCACCCCATCCCCCAGCAGTGCAGGGCACCTCCCAGCAGGCCCCCACTCATGTCGCCTTGTACTCCCACCCCCCAGCACTGAGGGGCACCTGCCAGCAAGCCCCCACTCATGTACCACTCATGTCCCCTTGTACCCCCACCCCCAGCACTGAGGGGCACCTGCCAGCAGGCCACCACTCATGTCCCACTCATGTCCCCTTGCTCCCCCACCCTCCAGCAGTGCATGGCACCTGCCAGCAGGCCACCACTCATGTCCCACTCATGTCCCCTTGCACACCCACCCCCCAGCAGAGCAGGGCACCTGCCAGCAGGCCCCCACTCATGTCCCCTTGCACACCCACCCCCCAGCACTGAGGGGCACCTGCCAACAGGCCCCCACTCATGTCCCACTCATGTCCCCTTGCACACCCACCCCCAGCAGTGCAGGGCACCTGCCAGCAGGCCCCCACTCATGTCCTCTTGCACCCCCACCCCCCAGCAGTGCAGGGTCCCCTGCCAGCAGGTCCCCACTCATGTCCCATTCATGTCCCCTTGCACCCCCACCCCCTAGCAGTGCAGGCCACCTGCCAGCAGGCCCCCACTCATGTCCCACTCATGTCCCCTTGCACCCCCACCCCCCAGCAGTGGAGGGCACCTGCAAGCAGGCCCCCACTCATGTCCCCTTGCACACCCACCCCCGAGCACTGAGGGGCACCTGCCAGCAAGCCCCCACTCATGTACCACTCATGTCCCCTTGTACCCCCACCCCCAGCACTGAGGGGCACCTGCCAGCAGGCCACCACTCATGTCCCACTCATGTCCCCTTGCTCCCCCACCCTCCAGCAGTGCATGGCACCTGCCAGCAGGCCACCACTCATGTCCCACTCATGTCCCCTTGCACACCCACCCCCCAGCAGAGCAGGGCACCTGCCAGCAGGCCCCCACTCATGTCCCCTTGCACACCCACCCCCCAGCACTGAGGGGCACCTGCCAACAGGCCCCCACTCATGTCCCACTCATGTCCCCTTGCACACCCACCCCCAGCAGTGCAGGGCACCTGCCAGCAGGCCCCCACTCATGTCCTCTTGCACCCCCACCCCCCAGCAGTGCAGGGTCCCCTGCCAGCAGGTCCCCACTCATGTCCCATTCATGTCCCCTTGCACCCCCACCCCCTAGCAGTGCAGGCCACCTGCCAGCAGGCCCCCACTCATGTCCCACTCATGCCCCTTGCACCCCCACCCCCCAGCAGTACAGGGCACCTGCCAGCAGGCCCCCACTCATGTCCCCTTGCACCCCCACCCCCAGAACTGAGGGGTACCTGCCAGCAGGCCCCCACTCATGTCCCACTCATGTCCCCTTGCACCCCCACCCCCCAGCAGTACAGGGCACCTGCCAGCAGGCCCCCACTCATGTCCCCTTGCCCCCCCAGCACTGAGGGGCACCTGCCAGCAGGCCCCCACTCATGTCCCATTCATGTCCCCTTACATCCAGCAGTGCAGGACACCTGCCAGCAGGCCCCACTCATGTCCCCTTGCACCCCCACCCCCCAGCAGTGCAGGGCACCTGCCAGCAGGCCCCCACTCATGTCCCACTCATGTCCCCTTGCACACCCACCCCCCAGCATTGCAGGGCACCTGCCAGCAGGCCCCCACTCATGTCCCCTTGCACCCCCACCCCCCAGCAGTGCAGGGCACCTGCCAGCAGGCCCCCACTGATGTCCCCTTGCACACCCACCCCCAGCACTGAGGGGCACCTGCCAACAGGCCCCACTCATGTCCCACTCATGTCCCCTTGCACCCCCACCCCCCAGCAGTGCAGGGCACCTGCCAGCAGGCCCCCACTCATGTCCCCTTGCACCCCCACCCCCCAGCAGTGCAGGGCACCTGCCAGCAGGCCCCCACTCATGTCCCCTTGCACACCCACCCCCAGCACTGAGGGGCACCTGCCAACAGGCCCCACTCATGTCCCACTCATGTCCCCTTGCACCCCCACCCCCCAGCAGTGCAGGGCACCTGCCAGCAGGCCCCCACTCATGTCCCCTTGCACACCCACCCCCCAGCACTGAGGGGCACATGCCAAGAGGACCCCATCATGTCCCACTCATGTCCCCTTGCACCCCCATCCCCCAGCAGTGCAGGACACCTGCCAGCAGGCCCCCACTCATGTCCCCTTGCACCCCCACCCCCCAGCACTGAGGGGCACCTGCCAGCAGGCCCCCACTCATGTCCCCTTGCACACCCACCCCCAGCAGTGCAGGGTACCTGCCAGCAGGCCCCCACTCATGTCCCATTCATGTCCCCTTGCACCCCCACCCCCAGCAGAGCAGGGCACCTGCCAGCAGGCCCCCACTCATGTCCCCTTGTACACCCACCTCCCAGCAGTGCAGGGCACCTGCCAGCAGGCCCCCACTCATGTCCCCTTGCACACCCACCCCCCAGCAGTGCAGGGCACCTGCCAGCAGGCCCCCACTCATGTCCCACTCATGTACCCTTGCACACCCACCCCCCAGCAGTGCAGGGCACCTGCCAGCAGGCCCCCACTCATGTCCCACTCATGTCCCCTTGCACCCCCACCCCCCAGCAGTGCAAGGCACCTGTCAGCAGGCCCCCACTCATGTCCCCCTGCACACCCACCCCCCAGCACTGAAGGGCAACTGCCAGCAGGCCCCCACTCATGTCCCCTTGCAGCTCCATCCCCAAGCAGTGCAGGGCACCTGCCAGCAGGCATCCACTCATGTCCCACTAATGTCCCCTTGTACACCAACCCCCCAGCAGTGCAGGGCACCTGCCAGCAGGCCCCCACTCATGTCCCCTTGCACCCCCACCCCCTAGCAGTGCAGGGCACCTGCCAGCAGGCCCCAGTCATGTTCCCTTGTACCCCCACCCCTAGCAGTGCAGGGCACCTGCCAGCAGGCCCCCACTCATGTCCCACTCATGTCCCCTTGCACCCCCACCCCCCAGCAGTGCAGGGCACCTGCCAGCAGGCCCCCACTCATGTCCCCTTGCACCCCCACCCCCCAGCAGTGCAGGGCACCTGCCAGCAGGCCCCCACTCATGTTCCCTTGCACACCCACCCCCAGCACTGAGGGGCACCTGCCAACAGGCCCCCATTCATGTCCCACTCATGTCCCCTTGCACCCCCACCCCCCAGCAGTGCAGGGAACCTGCCAGCAGGCCCCCACACATGTCCCCTTGCACCCCCACCCCCCAGCACTGAGAGACACCTGCCAGCAGGCCCCCACTCATGTCCCACTCATGTCCCCTTGCACCCCCACCCCCCAGCACTGGGGGGCACCTGCCAGCAGGCCACCACTCATGTCCCACTCATATCCCCTTCCACCCCCACCCCCCCCAGCAGTGCAGGGCAACTGCCAGCAGGCCCCACTCATGTCCCCTTGCACCCCCAACCCCCAGCACTGAGGGGCACCTGCCAGCAGGCCCCCACTCATGTCCCCTTGCACCCCCAGCACTGAGGGGCACCTGCCAGCAGGCCCCCACTCATGTCCCACTCATGTCCCCTTGCACCCCCACCCCCAGCAGTGCAGGGCACCTGCCAGCAGGCCCCCACTCATGTCCCACTCATGTCCCCTTGCACTCCCACCCTCCCAGCAGTGCAGGGCACCTTCCAGCAGGCCCCCACTCATGTCCCACTCATGTCCCCTTGCACCCCCACCCCCCAGCAGTGCAGGGCGCCTGCCAGCAGGCCCCCACTCATGTCCCCTTACACCCCCACCCCCAGCAGTGCAGGGCACCTGCCAGCAGGCCCCCACTCATGTCCCCTTGCACCCCCACCCCCCAGAAGTGCAGGGCACCTGCCAGCAGCCCCCACTCATGTCCCACTCATGTCCCCTTGCACACCCAACCCACAGCAGTGCAGGGCACCTGACAGCAGGCCCCCACTCATGTCACCTTGCACCCCCACCACCCAGCAGTGCAGGGCACCTGCCAGCAGGCCCACACAAATGTCCCCTTGCACCCCCACCCCTATCAGTGCACAGCACCTGCCAGCAGGCCCCCACTCATGTCCCACTCATGTCCCCTTACACCCTCAGCCCCCAGCAGTGCAGGGTACCTGCCAGCGGGCCGCCACTCATGTCCTCTTGCACCCCCACGCCCCAGCAGTGCAGGGCACCTGCCAGCAGGCCCCCACTCATGTCCCCTTGCACCCCCAACCCCAAGCACTGAGGGGCACCTGCCAGCAGGCCCACACTCATGTCCCCTTGCACCCCCAGCACTGAGGGGCACCTGCCAGCAGGCCCCCACTCATGTCCCACTCATGTCCCCTTCCACCCCCACCCCCCAGCAGTGCAGGGCATCTGCCAGCAGGCCCCCACTCATGTCCCCTTGCACCCCCACCCCCAGCACCGAGGGGCACCTACCAGCAGGCCCCCACTCATGTCCCACTCATGTCCCCTTGCACCCCCACCCCCCAGCAGTGCAGGGCACCTGCCAGCAGGCCCCCACTCATGTCCCCTTGCACCCCCACCCCCCAGAAGTGCAGGGCACCTGCCAGCAGGCCCCCACTCATGTCCCCTTGCAGCTCCATCCCCCAGCAGTGCAGGGCACCTGCCAGCAGCCCCCACTCATGTCCCTCTCATGTCCCCTTGCACACCCACCCCACAGCAGTGCAGGGCACCTGCCAGCAGGCCTCCACTCATGTCTCCTTGCACCCCACCCCCCAGCAGTGCGGGCACCTGCCAGCAGGCCCCCACTCATGTCCCCTTGCACCCCCACCCCCCAGCAGTGCAGGGCACCAGCCAACAGGCCCCCACTCATGTCTCCTTGCACCCCCACCCCCCAGCAGTGCAGGGCACCTGCAAGCAGACCCCCACTCATGTCCCCTTGCACCCCCACCCCCTCGCAGTGCAGGGCACCTGCCAGCAGGCCCCCACTCATGTCCCACTCATGTCCCCTTGCACCCCCACCCCCAGCAGTGCAGGGCACCTGCCAGCAGGCCCGCACTCATGTCCCCTTGCACACCCACCCCCCAGCACTGAGGGACACCTGCCAACAGGCCCCCAGTCATGTCCCCTTGCACCCCACCCCCCAGCAGTGCAGGGCACCTGCCAGCAGGCCCTCACTCATGTCCCCTTGCACACCCACCCCCAGCACTGAGGGGCACCTGCCAACAGGCCCCCACTCATGTCCCACTCATGTCCCCTTGCACCCCATCCCCCAGCAGTGCAGGGCACCTCCCAGCAGGCCCCCACTCATGTCGCCTTGTACTCCCACCCCCCAGCACTGAGGGGCACCTGCCAGCAAGCCCCCACTCATGTACCACTCATGTCCCCTTGTACCCCCACCCCCAGCACTGAGGGGCACCTGCCAGCAGGCCACCACTCATGTCCCACTCATGTCCCCTTGCTCCCCCACCCTCCAGCAGTGCATGGCACCTGCCAGCAGGCCACCACTCATGTCCCACTCATGTCCCCTTGCACACCCACCCCCCAGCAGTGCAGGGTACCTGCCAGCAGGCCCCCACTCATGTCCCATTCATGTCCCCTTGCACCCCCACCCCCAGCAGAGCAGGGCACCTGCCAGCAGGCCCCCACTCATGTCCCCTTGTACACCCACCTCCCAGCAGTGCAGGGCACCTGCCAGCAGGCCCCCACTCATGTCCCCTTGCACACCCACCCCCCAGCAGTGCAGGGCACCTGCCAGCAGGCCCCCACTCATGTCCCACTCATGTACCCTTGCACACCCACCCCCCAGCAGTGCAGGGCACCTGCCAGCAGGCCCCCACTCATGTCCCACTCATGTCCCCTTGCACCCCCACCCCCCAGCAGTGCAAGGCACCTGTCAGCAGGCCCCCACTCATGTCCCCCTGCACACCCACCCCCCAGCACTGAAGGGCAACTGCCAGCAGGCCCCCACTCATGTCCCCTTGCAGCTCCATCCCCAAGCAGTGCAGGGCACCTGCCAGCAGGCATCCACTCATGTCCCACTAATGTCCCCTTGTACACCAACCCCCCAGCAGTGCAGGGCACCTGCCAGCAGGCCCCCACTCATGTCCCCTTGCACCCCCACCCCCTAGCAGTGCAGGGCACCTGCCAGCAGGCCCCAGTCATGTTCCCTTGTACCCCCACCCCCTAGCAGTGCAGGGCACCTGCCAGCAGGCCCCCACTCATGTCCCACTCATGTCCCCTTGCACCCCCACCCCCCAGCAGTGCAGGGCACCTGCCAGCAGGCCCCCACTCATGTCCCCTTGCACCCCCACCCCCCAGCAGTGCAGGGCACCTGCCAGCAGGCCCCCACTCATGTTCCCTTGCACACCCACCCCCAGCACTGAGGGGCACCTGCCAACAGGCCCCCATTCATGTCCCACTCATGTCCCCTTGCACCCCCACCCCCCAGCAGTGCAGGGAACCTGCCAGCAGGCCCCCACACATGTCCCCTTGCACCCCCACCCCCCAGCACTGAGAGACACCTGCCAGCAGGCCCCCACTCATGTCCCACTCATGTCCCCTTGCACCCCCACCCCCCAGCACTGGGGGGCACCTGCCAGCAGGCCACCACTCATGTCCCACTCATATCCCCTTCCACCCCCACCCCCCCAGCAGTGCAGGGCAACTGCCAGCAGGCCCCACTCATTTCCCCTTGCACCCCCAGCACTGAGGGGCACCTGCCAGCAGGCCCCCACTCATGTCCCCTTGCACCCCCAGCACTGAGGGGCACCTGCCAGCAGGCCCCCACTCATGTCCCACTCATGTCCCCTTGCACCCCCACCCCCAGCAGTGCAGGGCACCTGCCAGCAGGCCCCCACTCATGTCCCACTCATGTCCCCTTGCACTCCCACCCTCCCAGCAGTGCAGGGCACCTTCCAGCAGGCCCCCACTCATGTCCCACTCATGTCCCCTTGCACCCCCACCCCCCAGCAGTGCAGGGCGCCTGCCAGCAGGCCCCCACTCATGTCCCCTTACACCCCCACCCCCAGCAGTGCAGGGCACCTGCCAGCAGGCCCCCACTCATGTCCCCTTGCACCCCCACCCCCCAGAAGTGCAGGGCACCTGCCAGCAGCCCCCACTCATGTCCCACTCATGTCCCCTTGCACACCCAACCCACAGCAGTGCAGGGCACCTGACAGCAGGCCCCCACTCATGTCACCTTGCACCCCCACCCCCCAGCAGTGCAGGGCACCTGCCAGCAGGCCCACACAAATGTCCCCTTGCACCCCCACCCCCTATCAGTGCACAGCACCTGCCAGCAGGCCCCCACTCATGTCCCACTCATGTCCCCTTACACCCTCAGCCCCCAGCAGTGCAGGGTACCTGCCAGCGGGCCGCCACTCATGTCCTCTTGCACCCCCACGCCCCAGCAGTGCAGGGCACCTGCCAGCAGGCCCCCACTCATGTCCCCTTGCACCCCCAACCCCAAGCACTGAGGGGCACCTGCCAGCAGGCCCACACTCATGTCCCCTTGCACCCCCAGCACTGAGGGGCACCTGCCAGCAGGCCCCCACTCATGTCCCACTCATGTCCCCTTCCACCCCCACCCCCCAGCAGTGCAGGGCATCTGCCAGCAGGCCCCCACTCATGTCCCCTTGCACCCCCACCCCCAGCACCGAGGGGCACCTACCAGCAGGCCCCCACTCATGTCCCACTCATGTCCCCTTGCACCCCCACCCCCCAGCAGTGCAGGGCACCTGCCAGCAGGCCCCCACTCATGTCCCCTTGCACCCCCACCCCCCAGAAGTGCAGGGCACCTGCCAGCAGGCCCCCACTCATGTCCCCTTGCAGCTCCATCCCCCAGCAGTGCAGGGCACCTGCCAGCAGCCCCCACTCATGTCCCTCTCATGTCCCCTTGCACACCCACCCCACAGCAGTGCAGGGCACCTGCCAGCAGGCCTCCACTCATGTCTCCTTGCACCCCACCCCCCAGCAGTGCGGGCACCTGCCAGCAGGCCCCCACTCATGTCCCCTTGCACCCCCACCCCCTATCAGTGCACGGCACCTGCCAGCAGGCCCCCACACATGTTCCACTCATGTCCCCTTGCACCCCCACCCCCCAGCAGTGCAGGGTACCTGCCAGCAGGCCGCCACTCTTGTCCCCTTGCACCCCCACCCCCCAGCAGTACAGGGCACCTGCCAGCAGGCCCCCACTCATGTCCCCTTGCACACCCACCCCCCAGCAGTGCAGGGCACCAGCCAACAGGCCCCCACTCATGTCTCCTTGCACCCCCACCCCCCAGCAGTGCAGGGCACCTGCAAGCAGACCCCCACTCATGTCCCCTTGCACCCCCACCCCCTCGCAGTGCAGGGCACCTGCCAGCAGGCCCCCACTCATGTCCCACTCATGTCCCCTTGCACCCCCACCCCCAGCAGTGCAGGGCACCTGCCAGCAGGCCCGCACTCATGTCCCCTTGCACACCCACCCCCCAGCACTGAGGGACACCTGCCAACAGGCCCCCAGTCATGTCCCCTTGCACCCCACCCCCCAGCAGTGCAGGGCACCTGCCAGCAGGCCCTCACTCATGTCCCCTTGCACACCCACCCCCAGCACTGAGGGGCACCTGCCAACAGGCCCCCACTCATGTCCCACTCATGTCCCCTTGCACCCCATCCCCCAGCAGTGCAGGGCACCTCCCAGCAGGCCCCCACTCATGTCGCCTTGTACTCCCACCCCCCAGCACTGAGGGGCACCTGCCAGCAAGCCCCCACTCATGTACCACTCATGTCCCCTTGTACCCCCACCCCCAGCACTGAGGGGCACCTGCCAGCAGGCCACCACTCATGTCCCACTCATGTCCCCTTGCTCCCCCACCCTCCAGCAGTGCATGGCACCTGCCAGCAGGCCACCACTCATGTCCCACTCATGTCCCCTTGCACACCCACCCCCCAGCAGTGCAGGGTACCTGCCAGCAGGCCCCCACTCATGTCCCATTCATGTCCCCTTGCACCCCCACCCCCAGCAGAGCAGGGCACCTGCCAGCAGGCCCACACTCATGTCCCCTTGCACCCCCAGCACTGAGGGGCACCTGCCAGCAGGCCCCCACTCATGTCCCACTCATGTCCCCTTCCACCCCCACCCCCCAGCAGTGCAGGGCATCTGCCAGCAGGCCCCCACTCATGTCCCCTTGCACCCCCACCCCCAGCACCGAGGGGCACCTACCAGCAGGCCCCCACTCATGTCCCACTCATGTCCCCTTGCACCCCCACCCCCCAGCAGTGCAGGGCACCTGCCAGCAGGCCCCCACTCATGTCCCCTTGCACCCCCACCCCCCAGAAGTGCAGGGCACCTGCCAGCAGGCCCCCACTCATGTCCCCTTGCAGCTCCATCCCCCAGCAGTGCAGGGCACCTGCCAGCAGCCCCCACTCATGTCCCTCTCATGTCCCCTTGCACACCCACCCCACAGCAGTGCAGGGCACCTGCCAGCAGGCCTCCACTCATGTCTCCTTGCACCCCACCCCCCAGCAGTGCGGGCACCTGCCAGCAGGCCCCCACTCATGTCCCCTTGCACCCCCACCCCCTATCAGTGCACGGCACCTGCCAGCAGGCCCCCACACATGTTCCACTCATGTCCCCTTGCACCCCCACCCCCCAGCAGTGCAGGGTACCTGCCAGCAGGCCGCCACTCTTGTCCCCTTGCACCCCCACCCCCCAGCAGTACAGGGCACCTGCCAGCAGGCCCCCACTCATGTCCCCTTGCACACCCACCCCCCAGCAGTGCAGGGCACCAGCCAACAGGCCCCCACTCATGTCTCCTTGCACCCCCACCCCCCAGCAGTGCAGGGCACCTGCAAGCAGACCCCCACTCATGTCCCCTTGCACCCCCACCCCCTCGCAGTGCAGGGCACCTGCCAGCAGGCCCCCACTCATGTCCCACTCATGTCCCCTTGCACCCCCACCCCCAGCAGTGCAGGGCACCTGCCAGCAGGCCCGCACTCATGTCCCCTTGCACACCCACCCCCCAGCACTGAGGGACACCTGCCAACAGGCCCCCAGTCATGTCCCCTTGCACCCCACCCCCCAGCAGTGCAGGGCACCTGCCAGCAGGCCCTCACTCATGTCCCCTTGCACACCCACCCCCAGCACTGAGGGGCACCTGCCAACAGGCCCCCACTCATGTCCCACTCATGTCCCCTTGCACCCCATCCCCCAGCAGTGCAGGGCACCTCCCAGCAGGCCCCCACTCATGTCGCCTTGTACTCCCACCCCCCAGCACTGAGGGGCACCTGCCAGCAAGCCCCCACTCATGTACCACTCATGTCCCCTTGTACCCCCACCCCCAGCACTGAGGGGCACCTGCCAGCAGGCCACCACTCATGTCCCACTCATGTCCCCTTGCTCCCCCACCCTCCAGCAGTGCATGGCACCTGCCAGCAGGCCACCACTCATGTCCCACTCATGTCCCCTTGCACACCCACCCCCCAGCAGTGCAGGGTACCTGCCAGCAGGCCCCCACTCATGTCCCATTCATGTCCCCTTGCACCCCCACCCCCAGCAGAGCAGGGCACCTGCCAGCAGGCCCCCACTCATGTCCCCTTGTACACCCACCTCCCAGCAGTGCAGGGCACCTGCCAGCAGGCCCCCACTCATGTCCCCTTGCACACCCACCCCCCAGCAGTGCAGGGCACCTGCCAGCAGGCCCCCACTCATGTCCCACTCATGTACCCTTGCACACCCACCCCCCAGCAGTGCAGGGCACCTGCCAGCAGGCCCCCACTCATGTCCCACTCATGTCCCCTTGCACCCCCACCCCCCAGCAGTGCAAGGCACCTGTCAGCAGGCCCCCACTCATGTCCCCCTGCACACCCACCCCCCAGCACTGAAGGGCAACTGCCAGCAGGCCCCCACTCATGTCCCCTTGCAGCTCCATCCCCAAGCAGTGCAGGGCACCTGCCAGCAGGCATCCACTCATGTCCCACTAATGTCCCCTTGTACACCAACCCCCCAGCAGTGCAGGGCACCTGCCAGCAGGCCCCCACTCATGTCCCCTTGCACCCCCACCCCCTAGCAGTGCAGGGCACCTGCCAGCAGGCCCCAGTCATGTTCCCTTGTACCCCCACCCCCTAGCAGTGCAGGGCACCTGCCAGCAGGCCCCCACTCATGTCCCACTCATGTCCCCTTGCACCCCCACCCCCCAGCAGTGCAGGGCACCTGCCAGCAGGCCCCCACTCATGTCCCCTTGCACCCCCACCCCCCAGCAGTGCAGGGCACCTGCCAGCAGGCCCCCACTCATGTTCCCTTGCACACCCACCCCCAGCACTGAGGGGCACCTGCCAACAGGCCCCCATTCATGTCCCACTCATGTCCCCTTGCACCCCCACCCCCCAGCAGTGCAGGGAACCTGCCAGCAGGCCCCCACACATGTCCCCTTGCACCCCCACCCCCCAGCACTGAGAGACACCTGCCAGCAGGCCCCCACTCATGTCCCACTCATGTCCCCTTGCACCCCCACCCCCCAGCACTGGGGGGCACCTGCCAGCAGGCCACCACTCATGTCCCACTCATATCCCCTTCCACCCCCACCCCCCCAGCAGTGCAGGGCAACTGCCAGCAGGCCCCACTCATTTCCCCTTGCACCCCCAGCACTGAGGGGCACCTGCCAGCAGGCCCCCACTCATGTCCCCTTGCACCCCCAGCACTGAGGGGCACCTGCCAGCAGGCCCCCACTCATGTCCCACTCATGTCCCCTTGCACCCCCACCCCCAGCAGTGCAGGGCACCTGCCAGCAGGCCCCCACTCATGTCCCACTCATGTCCCCTTGCACTCCCACCCTCCCAGCAGTGCAGGGCACCTTCCAGCAGGCCCCCACTCATGTCCCACTCATGTCCCCTTGCACCCCCACCCCCCAGCAGTGCAGGGCGCCTGCCAGCAGGCCCCCACTCATGTCCCCTTACACCCCCACCCCCAGCAGTGCAGGGCACCTGCCAGCAGGCCCCCACTCATGTCCCCTTGCACCCCCACCCCCCAGAAGTGCAGGGCACCTGCCAGCAGCCCCCACTCATGTCCCACTCATGTCCCCTTGCACACCCAACCCACAGCAGTGCAGGGCACCTGACAGCAGGCCCCCACTCATGTCACCTTGCACCCCCACCCCCCAGCAGTGCAGGGCACCTGCCAGCAGGCCCACACAAATGTCCCCTTGCACCCCCACCCCCTATCAGTGCACAGCACCTGCCAGCAGGCCCCCACTCATGTCCCACTCATGTCCCCTTACACCCCCACCCCCAGCAGTGCAGGGCACCTGCCAGCAGGCCCCCACTCATGTCCCCTTGCACCCCCACCCCCCAGAAGTGCAGGGCACCTGCCAGCAGCCCCCACTCATGTCCCACTCATGTCCCCTTGCACACCCAACCCACAGCAGTGCAGGGCACCTGACAGCGGGCCGCCACTCATGTCCTCTTGCACCCCCACGCCCCAGCAGTGCAGGGCACCTGCCAGCAGGCCCCCACTCATGTCCCCTTGCACCCCCAACCCCAAGCACTGAGGGGCACCTGCCAGCAGGCCCACACTCATGTCCCCTTGCACCCCCAGCACTGAGGGGCACCTGCCAGCAGGCCCCCACTCATGTCCCACTCATGTCCCCTTCCACCCCCACCCCCCAGCAGTGCAGGGCATCTGCCAGCAGGCCCCCACTCATGTCCCCTTGCACCCCCACCCCCAGCACCGAGGGGCACCTACCAGCAGGCCCCCACTCATGTCCCACTCATGTCCCCTTGCACCCCCACCCCCCAGCAGTGCAGGGCACCTGCCAGCAGGCCCCCACTCATGTCCCCTTGCACCCCCACCCCCCAGAAGTGCAGGGCACCTGCCAGCAGGCCCCCACTCATGTCCCCTTGCAGCTCCATCCCCCAGCAGTGCAGGGCACCTGCCAGCAGCCCCCACTCATGTCCCTCTCATGTCCCCTTGCACACCCACCCCACAGCAGTGCAGGGCACCTGCCAGCAGGCCTCCACTCATGTCTCCTTGCACCCCACCCCCCAGCAGTGCGGGCACCTGCCAGCAGGCCCCCACTCATGTCCCCTTGCACCCCCACCCCCTATCAGTGCACGGCACCTGCCAGCAGGCCCCCACACATGTTCCACTCATGTCCCCTTGCACCCCCACCCCCCAGCAGTGCAGGGTACCTGCCAGCAGGCCGCCACTCTTGTCCCCTTGCACCCCCACCCCCCAGCAGTACAGGGCACCTGCCAGCAGGCCCCCACTCATGTCCCCTTGCACACCCACCCCCCAGCAGTGCAGGGCACCAGCCAACAGGCCCCCACTCATGTCTCCTTGCACCCCCACCCCCCAGCAGTGCAGGGCACCTGCAAGCAGACCCCCACTCATGTCCCCTTGCACCCCCACCCCCTCGCAGTGCAGGGCACCTGCCAGCAGGCCCCCACTCATGTCCCACTCATGTCCCCTTGCACCCCCACCCCCAGCAGTGCAGGGCACCTGCCAGCAGGCCCGCACTCATGTCCCCTTGCACACCCACCCCCCAGCACTGAGGGACACCTGCCAACAGGCCCCCAGTCATGTCCCCTTGCACCCCACCCCCCAGCAGTGCAGGGCACCTGCCAGCAGGCCCTCACTCATGTCCCCTTGCACACCCACCCCCAGCACTGAGGGGCACCTGCCAACAGGCCCCCACTCATGTCCCACTCATGTCCCCTTGCACCCCATCCCCCAGCAGTGCAGGGCACCTCCCAGCAGGCCCCCACTCATGTCGCCTTGTACTCCCACCCCCCAGCACTGAGGGGCACCTGCCAGCAAGCCCCCACTCATGTACCACTCATGTCCCCTTGTACCCCCACCCCCAGCACTGAGGGGCACCTGCCAGCAGGCCACCACTCATGTCCCACTCATGTCCCCTTGCTCCCCCACCCTCCAGCAGTGCATGGCACCTGCCAGCAGGCCACCACTCATGTCCCACTCATGTCCCCTTGCACACCCACCCCCCAGCAGTGCAGGGTACCTGCCAGCAGGCCCCCACTCATGTCCCATTCATGTCCCCTTGCACCCCCACCCCCAGCAGAGCAGGGCACCTGCCAGCAGGCCCCCACTCATGTCCCCTTGTACACCCACCTCCCAGCAGTGCAGGGCACCTGCCAGCAGGCCCCCACTCATGTCCCCTTGCACACCCACCCCCCAGCAGTGCAGGGCACCTGCCAGCAGGCCCCCACTCATGTCCCACTCATGTACCCTTGCACACCCACCCCCCAGCAGTGCAGGGCACCTGCCAGCAGGCCCCCACTCATGTCCCACTCATGTCCCCTTGCACCCCCACCCCCCAGCAGTGCAAGGCACCTGTCAGCAGGCCCCCACTCATGTCCCCCTGCACACCCACCCCCCAGCACTGAAGGGCAACTGCCAGCAGGCCCCCACTCATGTCCCCTTGCAGCTCCATCCCCAAGCAGTGCAGGGCACCTGCCAGCAGGCATCCACTCATGTCCCACTAATGTCCCCTTGTACACCAACCCCCCAGCAGTGCAGGGCACCTGCCAGCAGGCCCCCACTCATGTCCCCTTGCACCCCCACCCCCTAGCAGTGCAGGGCACCTGCCAGCAGGCCCCAGTCATGTTCCCTTGTACCCCCACCCCCTAGCAGTGCAGGGCACCTGCCAGCAGGCCCCCACTCATGTCCCACTCATGTCCCCTTGCACCCCCACCCCCCAGCAGTGCAGGGCACCTGCCAGCAGGCCCCCACTCATGTCCCCTTGCACCCCCACCCCCCAGCAGTGCAGGGCACCTGCCAGCAGGCCCCCACTCATGTTCCCTTGCACACCCACCCCCAGCACTGAGGGGCACCTGCCAACAGGCCCCCATTCATGTCCCACTCATGTCCCCTTGCACCCCCACCCCCCAGCAGTGCAGGGAACCTGCCAGCAGGCCCCCACACATGTCCCCTTGCACCCCCACCCCCCAGCACTGAGAGACACCTGCCAGCAGGCCCCCACTCATGTCCCACTCATGTCCCCTTGCACCCCCACCCCCCAGCACTGGGGGGCACCTGCCAGCAGGCCACCACTCATGTCCCACTCATATCCCCTTCCACCCCCACCCCCCCAGCAGTGCAGGGCAACTGCCAGCAGGCCCCACTCATTTCCCCTTGCACCCCCAGCACTGAGGGGCACCTGCCAGCAGGCCCCCACTCATGTCCCCTTGCACCCCCAGCACTGAGGGGCACCTGCCAGCAGGCCCCCACTCATGTCCCACTCATGTCCCCTTGCACCCCCACCCCCAGCAGTGCAGGGCACCTGCCAGCAGGCCCCCACTCATGTCCCACTCATGTCCCCTTGCACTCCCACCCTCCCAGCAGTGCAGGGCACCTTCCAGCAGGCCCCCACTCATGTCCCACTCATGTCCCCTTGCACCCCCACCCCCCAGCAGTGCAGGGCGCCTGCCAGCAGGCCCCCACTCATGTCCCCTTACACCCCCACCCCCAGCAGTGCAGGGCACCTGCCAGCAGGCCCCCACTCATGTCCCCTTGCACCCCCACCCCCCAGAAGTGCAGGGCACCTGCCAGCAGCCCCCACTCATGTCCCACTCATGTCCCCTTGCACACCCAACCCACAGCAGTGCAGGGCACCTGACAGCAGGCCCCCACTCATGTCACCTTGCACCCCCACCCCCCAGCAGTGCAGGGCACCTGCCAGCAGGCCCACACAAATGTCCCCTTGCACCCCCACCCCCTATCAGTGCACAGCACCTGCCAGCAGGCCCCCACTCATGTCCCACTCATGTCCCCTTACACCCTCAGCCCCCAGCAGTGCAGGGTACCTGCCAGCGGGCCGCCACTCATGTCCTCTTGCACCCCCACGCCCCAGCAGTGCAGGGCACCTGCCAGCAGGCCCCCACTCATGTCCCCTTGCACCCCCAACCCCAAGCACTGAGGGGCACCTGCCAGCAGGCCCACACTCATGTCCCCTTGCACCCCCAGCACTGAGGGGCACCTGCCAGCAGGCCCCCACTCATGTCCCACTCATGTCCCCTTCCACCCCCACCCCCCAGCAGTGCAGGGCATCTGCCAGCAGGCCCCCACTCATGTCCCCTTGCACCCCCACCCCCAGCACCGAGGGGCACCTACCAGCAGGCCCCCACTCATGTCCCACTCATGTCCCCTTGCACCCCCACCCCCCAGCAGTGCAGGGCACCTGCCAGCAGGCCCCCACTCATGTCCCCTTGCACCCCCACCCCCCAGAAGTGCAGGGCACCTGCCAGCAGGCCCCCACTCATGTCCCCTTGCAGCTCCATCCCCCAGCAGTGCAGGGCACCTGCCAGCAGCCCCCACTCATGTCCCTCTCATGTCCCCTTGCACACCCACCCCACAGCAGTGCAGGGCACCTGCCAGCAGGCCTCCACTCATGTCTCCTTGCACCCCACCCCCCAGCAGTGCGGGCACCTGCCAGCAGGCCCCCACTCATGTCCCCTTGCACCCCCACCCCCTATCAGTGCACGGCACCTGCCAGCAGGCCCCCACACATGTTCCACTCATGTCCCCTTGCACCCCCACCCCCCAGCAGTGCAGGGTACCTGCCAGCAGGCCGCCACTCTTGTCCCCTTGCACCCCCACCCCCCAGCAGTACAGGGCACCTGCCAGCAGGCCCCCACTCATGTCCCCTTGCACACCCACCCCCAGCACTGAGGGGAACCTGCCAACAGGCACCCACTCATGTCCCACTCATGTCCCCTTGCACCCCCACCCCCCCAGCAGTGCAGGGCACCTGCCAGCAGGCCCCCACTCATGTCCCCTTGCACCCCCACCCCCTAGCACTGAGGGGCACCTGCCAGCAGGCCCCCACTCATGTCCCACTCATGTCCCCTTGCACCCCCACCCCCCAGCAGTGCAGGGCACCAGCCAACAGGCCCCCACTCATGTCTCCTTGCACCCCCACCCCCCAGCAGTGCAGGGCACCTGCAAGCAGACCCCCACTCATGTCCCCTTGCACCCCCACCCCCTCGCAGTGCAGGGCACCTGCCAGCAGGCCCCCACTCATGTCCCACTCATGTCCCCTTGCACCCCCACCCCCAGCAGTGCAGGGCACCTGCCAGCAGGCCCGCACTCATGTCCCCTTGCACACCCACCCCCCAGCACTGAGGGACACCTGCCAACAGGCCCCCAGTCATGTCCCCTTGCACCCCACCCCCCAGCAGTGCAGGGCACCTGCCAGCAGGCCCTCACTCATGTCCCCTTGCACACCCACCCCCAGCACTGAGGGGCACCTGCCAACAGGCCCCCACTCATGTCCCACTCATGTCCCCTTGCACCCCATCCCCCAGCAGTGCAGGGCACCTCCCAGCAGGCCCCCACTCATGTCGCCTTGTACTCCCACCCCCCAGCACTGAGGGGCACCTGCCAGCAAGCCCCCACTCATGTACCACTCATGTCCCCTTGTACCCCCACCCCCAGCACTGAGGGGCACCTGCCAGCAGGCCACCACTCATGTCCCACTCATGTCCCCTTGCTCCCCCACCCTCCAGCAGTGCATGGCACCTGCCAGCAGGCCACCACTCATGTCCCACTCATGTCCCCTTGCACACCCACCCCCCAGCAGAGCAGGGCACCTGCCAGCAGGCCCCCACTCATGTCCCCTTGCACACCCACCCCCCAGCACTGAGGGGCACCTGCCAACAGGCCCCCACTCATGTCCCACTCATGTCCCCTTGCACACCCACCCCCAGCAGTGCAGGGCACCTGCCAGCAGGCCCCCACTCATGTCCTCTTGCACCCCCACCCCCCAGCAGTGCAGGGTCCCCTGCCAGCAGGTCCCCACTCATGTCCCATTCATGTCCCCTTGCACCCCCACCCCCTAGCAGTGCAGGCCACCTGCCAGCAGGCCCCCACTCATGTCCCACTCATGTCCCCTTGCACCCCCACCCCCCAGCAGTGGAGGGCACCTGCAAGCAGGCCCCCACTCATGTCCCCTTGCACACCCACCCCCGAGCACTGAGGGGCACCTGCCAGCAAGCCCCCACTCATGTACCACTCATGTCCCCTTGTACCCCCACCCCCAGCACTGAGGGGCACCTGCCAGCAGGCCACCACTCATGTCCCACTCATGTCCCCTTGCTCCCCCACCCTCCAGCAGTGCATGGCACCTGCCAGCAGGCCACCACTCATGTCCCACTCATGTCCCCTTGCACACCCACCCCCCAGCAGAGCAGGGCACCTGCCAGCAGGCCCCCACTCATGTCCCCTTGCACACCCACCCCCCAGCACTGAGGGGCACCTGCCAACAGGCCCCCACTCATGTCCCACTCATGTCCCCTTGCACACCCACCCCCAGCAGTGCAGGGCACCTGCCAGCAGGCCCCCACTCATGTCCTCTTGCACCCCCACCCCCCAGCAGTGCAGGGTCCCCTGCCAGCAGGTCCCCACTCATGTCCCATTCATGTCCCCTTGCACCCCCACCCCCTAGCAGTGCAGGCCACCTGCCAGCAGGCCCCCACTCATGTCCCACTCATGTCCCCTTGCACCCCCACCCCCCAGCAGTGGAGGGCACCTGCAAGCAGGCCCCCACTCATGTCCCCTTGCACACCCACCCCCGAGCACTGAGGGGCACCTGCCAACAGGCCCCCACTCATTTCCCACTCATGTCCCCTTGCACCCCCACCCCCCAGCAGTGCAGGGCACCTGCCAGCAGGCCCCCACTCATGTTCCACTCATGTCCCCTTGCACACCCACCGCCCAGCAGTGCAGGGCACCTGCCAGCCGGTCCCCACTCATGTCCCCTTGCACCCATAACCCCCAGCAGTGCAGGGCACCTGCCAGCAGGCCCCCACTCATGTCCCACTCATGTCCCCTTGCACCCCCACCCCCCTGCAGTGCATGGCACCTGCCAGCAGGCCACCACTCATGTCCCACTCATGTCCCCTTGCACACCCACCCCCCCCAGCAGAGCAGGGCCCCTGCCAGCAGGCCCCCACTCATGTCCCCTTGCACACCCACCCCCCAGCACTGAGGGGCACCTTCCAACAGGCCCCCACTCATGTCCCACTCATGTCCCCTTGCACACCCACCCCCAGCAGTGCAGGGCACCTGCCAGCAGGCCCCCACTCATTTCCCCTTGCACACCCACCCCCCAGCACTGAGGGGCACCTGCCAACAGGCCCCCACTCATGTCCCACTCATGTCCCCTTGCACCCCCACCCCCCAGCAGTGCAGGGCACCTGCCAGCAGTCCCCCACTCATGTTCCACTCATATCCCCTTGCACACCCACCGCCCAGCAGTACAGGGCACCTGCCAGCAAGTCCCCACTCATGTCCCCTTGCACCCATAACCCCCAGCAGTGCAGGGCACCTGCCAGCAGGCCCCCACTCATGTCCCACTCATGTCCCCTTGCACACCCACCCCCCAGCAGAGCAGGGCCCCTGCCAGCAGGCCCCCACTCATGTCCCCTTGCACACCCACCCCCCAGCACTGAGGGGCACCTGCCAGCAGTCCCCCACTCATGTTCCACTCATATCCCCTTGCACACCCACCACCCAGCAGTACAGGGCACCTGCAAGCAGGCCCCCACTCATGTCCCCTTGCACACCCACCCCCGAGCACTGAGGGGCACCTGCCAACAGGCCCCCACTCATGTTCCACTCATATCCCCTTGCACACCCACCGCCCAGCAGTACAGGGCACCTGCAAGCAGGCCCCCACTCATGTCCCCTTGCACACCCACCCCCGAGCACTGAGGGGCACCTGCCAACAGGCCCCCACTCATGTCCCACTCATGTCCCCTTGCACCCCCACCCCCCAGCAGTGCAGGGCACCTGCCAGCAGGCCCCCACTCATGTTCCACTCATGTCCCCTTGCACACCCACCGCCCAGCAGTGCAGGGCACCTGCCAGCAGGTCCGCACTCATGTCCCCTTGCACCCATAACCCCCAGCAGTGCAGGGCACCTGCCAGCAGGCCCCCACTCATGTCCCACTCATGTCCCCTTGCACCCCCACCCCCCTGCAGTGCATGGCACCTGCCAGCAGGCCACCACTCATGTCCCACTCATGTCCCCTTGCACACCCACCCCCCAGCAGAGCAGGGCCCCTGCCAGCAGGCCCCCACTCATGTCCCCTTGCACACCCACCCCCCAGCACTGAGGGGCACCTTCCAACAGGCCCCCACTCATGTCCCACTCATGTCCCCTTGCACACCCACCCCCAGCAGTGCAGGGCACCTGCCAGCAGGCCCCCACTCATTTCCCCTTGCACACCCACCCCCAGCACTGAGGGGCACCTGCCAACAGGCCCCCACTCATGTCCCACTCCTGTCCCCTTGCACCCCCACCCCCCAGCAGTGCAGGGCACCTGCCAGCAGTCCCCCACTCATGTTCCACTCATATCCCCTTGCACACCCACCGCCCAGCAGTACAGGGCACCTGCCAGCAAGTCCCCACTCATGTCCCCTTGCACCCATAACCCCCAGCAGTGCAGGGCACCTGCCAGCAGGCCCCCACTCATATCCCACTCATATCCCCTTGCATCCCCACCCACCAGCAGTGCAGGGCACCTGCCAGCAGGCCCCCACTTATGTCCCACTCATGTCCCCTTGCACCCCCACCCCCCAGCAGTGCAGGGCACCTGCCAGCAGGCCACCACTCATGTACCCTTGCACCACCACCCCCCAGCAGTGCAAGGCACCTGTCAGCAGGCCCCCACTCATGTCCCCTTGCACCCCCACCCCCCAGCAGTGCAGGGCACCTGCCAGCAGTCCCCCACTCATGTTCCACTCATATCCCCTTGCACACCCACCGCCCAGCAGTACAGGGCACCTGCCAGCAAGTCCCCACTCATGTCCCCTTGCACCCATAACCCCCAGCAGTGCAGGGCACCTGCCAGCAGGCCCCCACTCATGTCCCACTCATGTCCCCTTGCACACCCACCCCCCAGCAGAGCAGGGCCCCTGCCAGCAGGCCCCCACTCATGTCCCCTTGCACACCCACCCCCCAGCACTGAGGGGCACCTGCCAGCAGTCCCCCACTCATGTTCCACTCATATCCCCTTGCACACCCACCGCCCAGCAGTACAGGGCACCTGCAAGCAGGCCCCCACTCATTTCCCCTTGCACACCCACCCCCGAGCACTGAGGGGCACCTTCCAACAGGCCCCCACTCATGTTCCACTCATATCCCCTTGCACACCCACCGCCCAGCAGTACAGGGCACCTGCAAGCAGGCCCCCACTCATGTCCCCTTGCACACCCACCCCCGAGCACTGAGGGGCACCTGCCAACAGGCCCCCACTCATGTCCCACTCATGTCCCCTTGTACCCCCACCCCCCAGCAGTGCAGGGCACCTGCCAGCAGGCCCCCACTCATTTCCCCTTGCACACCCACCCCCCAGCACTGAGGGGCACCTGCCAACAGGCCCCCACTCATGTCCCACTCCTGTCCCCTTGCACCCCCACCCCCCAGCAGTGCAGGGCACCTGCCAGCAGTCCCCCACTCATGTTCCACTCATATCCCCTTGCACACCCACCGCCCAGCAGTACAGGGCACCTGCCAGCAAGTCCCCACTCATGTCCCCTTGCACCCATAACCCCCAGCAGTGCAGGGCACCTGCCAGCAGGCCCCCACTCATATCCCACTCATATCCCCTTGCATCCCCACCCACCAGCAGTGCAGGGCACCTGCCAGCAGGCCCCCACTTATGTCCCACTCATGTCCCCTTGCACCCCCACCCCCCAGCAGTGCAGGGCACCTGCCAGCAGGCCACCACTCATGTACCCTTGCACCACCACCCCCCAGCAGTGCAAGGCACCTGTCAGCAGGCCCCCACTCATGTCCCCTTGCACCCCCACCCCCCAGCAGTGCAGGGCACCTGCCAGCAGTCCCCCACTCATGTTCCACTCATATCCCCTTGCACACCCACCGCCCAGCAGTACAGGGCACCTGCCAGCAAGTCCCCACTCATGTCCCCTTGCACCCATAACCCCCAGCAGTGCAGGGCACCTGCCAGCAGGCCCCCACTCATGTCCCACTCATGTCCCCTTGCACACCCACCCCCCAGCAGAGCAGGGCCCCTGCCAGCAGGCCCCCACTCATGTCCCCTTGCACACCCACCCCCCAGCACTGAGGGGCACCTGCCAGCAGTCCCCCACTCATGTTCCACTCATATCCCCTTGCACACCCACCGCCCAGCAGTACAGGGCACCTGCAAGCAGGCCCCCACTCATTTCCCCTTGCACACCCACCCCCGAGCACTGAGGGGCACCTTCCAACAGGCCCCCACTCATGTTCCACTCATATCCCCTTGCACACCCACCGCCCAGCAGTACAGGGCACCTGCAAGCAGGCCCCCACTCATGTCCCCTTGCACACCCACCCCCGAGCACTGAGGGGCACCTGCCAACAGGCCCCCACTCATGTTCCACTCATGTCCCTTTGCACCCCCACCCCCCTGCAGTGCATGGCACCTGCCAGCAGGCCACCACTCATGTCCCACTCATGTCCCCTTGCACACCCACCCCCCAGCAGAGCAGGGCCCCTGCCAGCAGGCCCCCACTCATGTCCCCTTGCACACCCACCCCCCAGCACTGAGGGGCACCTTCCAACAGGCCCCCACTCATGTCCCCTTGCACACCCACCCCCAGCAGTGCAGGGCACCTGCCAGCAGGCCCCCACTCATTTCCCCTTGCACACCCACCCCCCAGCACTGAGGGGCACCTGCCAACAGGCCCCCACTCATGTCCCACACATGTCCCCTTGCACCCCCACCCCCCAGCAGTGCAGGGCACCTGCCAGCAGTCCCCCACTCATGTTCCACTCATATCCCCTTGCACACCCACCGCCCAGCAGTACAGGGCACCTGCCAGCAAGTCCCCACTCATGTCCCCTTGCACCCATAACCCCCAGCAGTGCAGGGCACCTGCAAGCAGGCCCCCACTCATATCCCACTCATATCCCCTTGCATCCTCACCCACCAGCAGTGCAGGGCACCTGCCAGCAGGCCCCCACTTATGTCCCACTCATGTCCCCTTGCACCCCCACCCCCCAGCAGTGCAGGGCACCTGCCAGCAGGCCACCACACATGTCCCCTTGCACCACCCCCCCCCAGTAGTGCAAGGCACCTGTCAGCAGGCCCCCACTCATGTCCCCCTGCACACCCACCCCCCAGCACTGCAGGGCAACTGCCAGCAGGCCCCCACTCATGTCCCCTTGCACCCCCAGCACTGAGGGGCACCTGCCAGCAGGCCCCCACTCATGTCCCCTTGCAGCTCCATCCCCAAGCAGTGCAGGGCACCTGCCAGCAGGCACCCACTCATGTCCCACTCATGTCGCCTTGCACACCAACCCCCCAGCAGTGCAGGGCACCTACCAGCAGGCCCCCACTCATGTCCCCTTACACCCCCACCCCCCAGCAGTGCATGGCACCTGCCAGCAGGCCACCACTCATGTCAAACTCATGTCCCCTTGCACACCCACCCCCCAGCAGTGCAGGGCACCTGCCAGCAGGCCCCCACTCATGTCCCCTTGCACACCCACCCACCAGCACTGAGGGGCACCTGCCAACAGGCCCCCACTCATGTCCCACTCATGTCCCCTCGCACCCCCACCCCCAGCAGTGCAGGGCACCTGCCAGCAGACCCCCACTAATGTCCCACTCATATCCCCTTGCACCCCCACCCCCCAGCAGTGCAGGGCACCTGCCAGCAGGCCCCCACTTATGTCCCACTCATGTCCCCTTGCTGTAGGGCACCTGCCAGCAGGCCCCCACTCATGTCCCCTTGCACACACACCCCCCAGCACTGAGGGGCACCTGCCAACAGGCCCCCACTCATGTCCCACTCATGTCCCCTTGCACACCCACCCCCAGCGGTGCAGGGCACCTGCCACCAGGCCCCCACTCATGTCCCCTTGCACACCCACCCCCCAGCACTGAGGGGCACCTGCCAACAGGCCCTCACTCATGTCCCACTCATGTCCCCTTGCACCCCCACCCCCCAACAGTGCAGGGCACCTGCCAGTAGGCCCCCACTCATGTCCCACTCATGTCCTCTTGCACCCCCACCCCCCAGCAGTGCAGGGCACCTGCCAGCAGGCCCCCACTAATGTCCCCTTGCACACCCACTCCCCAGCACTGAGGGGCACATGCCAACAGGACCCCACTCATGTCCCACTCATGTCCCCTTGCACCCCCATCCCCCAGCAGTGCAGGACAACTGCCAGCAGGCCCCCACTCATGTCCCCTTGCACCCCCACCCCCCAGCACTGAGGGGCACCTGTCAGCAGGCCCCCACTCATGTCCCCTTGCACACCCACCCCCAGCAGTGTAGGGTACCTGCCAGCAGGCCCCACTCATGTCCCATTCATGTCCCCTTGCACCCCCACCCCCCAGCAGTGCAGGGCACCTGCCAGCAGGCCCCCACTGATGTCCCCTTGTACACCCACCCCCCAGCAGTGCAGGGCACCTACCAGCATGCCCCCACTCATGTCCCCTTGCACACCCACCCCAGCAGTGCAGGGCACCTGCCAGCAGGCCCCCACTCATGTCCCACTCATGTACCCTTGCACACCCACCCCCCAGCAGTGCAGGGCATCTGCCAGCAGGCCCCCACTTATGTCCCACTCATGTCCCCTTGCACCCCCACCCCCCAGCAGTGCAGGGCACCTGCCAGCAGGCCACCACCCATGTCCCCTTGCACCTCCACCCCCCAGCAGTGCAAGGCACCTGTCAGCAGGCCCCCACTCATGTCCTCCTGCACACCCACCCCCCGGAACTGAAGGGCAACTGCCAGCAGGCCCCCACTCATGTCCCCTTGCAGCTCCATCCCCAAGCAGTGCAGGGCACCTGCCAGCAGGCATCCACTCATGTCCCACTCATGTCCCCTTGTACACCAACCCCCCAGCAGTGCATGGCACCTGCCAGCAGGCCCCCACTCATGTCCCCTTGCACCCCCACCCCCTAGCAGTGCAGGGCACCTGCCAGCAGGCCCCACTCATGTCCCCTGGTACCCCCACCCCCTAGCAGTGCAGGGCACCTGCCAGCAGGCCCTCACTCATGACCCACTCATGTCCCCTTGCACCCCCACCCCCCAGCAGTGCAGGGCACCTGCCAGCAGGCCCCCACTCATGTCCCCTTGCACCCCCACACCCCAGCAGTGCAGGGCACCTGCAAGCAGGCCCCCACTCATGTCCCCTTTCACACCCACCCCCAGCACTGAGGGGCACCTGCCAACAGGCCCCCACTCATGTCCCACTCATGTCCCCTTGCACCCCCACCCCCCAAACAGTGCAGGGCACCTGCCAGCAGGCCCCCACTCGTGTCCCCTTGCACCCCCACCCCCAGCACTGAGGGGCACCTGCCAGCAGGCCCCCACTCATGCCCCACTCATGTCTCTTTGCACCCCCACCCCAGAGCAGTGCAGGGCACCTGCCAGCAGGCCCCCACTCATGTCCCCTTGCACCCCCACCCCCCAGCAGTGCAGGGCACCTGCCAGCAGGCCGCCACTCATGTCCCACTCATGTCCCATTGCACCCCCACCCCCCAGCACTGAGGGGCACCTGCCAACAGGCCCCCACTCATGTCCCAATCATGTCCCCTTGCACCCCCACCCCCCAGCAGTGCAGGGCACCTGCCAGCAGGCCCCCACTCATGTCCCCTTGCACCCCCACCTCCCAGCACTGAGGTGCACCGGCCAGCAGGCCCCTACTCATGTCCCACTCATGTCCCCTAGCACCCCCACCCCCCAGCACTGAGGGGCACCTTCCAGCAGGCCACCCCTCATGTCCCACTCATGTCCCCTTACTCCCCCACCCCCCAGCAGTGCAGGGCACCTGCCAGCAGGCCACCACTCATGTCCCCTTGCACACACACCCCCCAGCACTGAGGGGCACCTGCCAACAGGCCCCCACTCATGTCCAACTCATGTCCCCTTGCACACCCACCCCCAGCAGTGCAGGGCACCTGCCAGCAGGCCCCCACTCATGTCCCCTTGCACACCCACCCCCCAGCACTGAGGGGCACCTGCCAACAGGCCCCCACTCATGTCCCACTCATGTCCCCTTGCACCCCCACCCCCGAACAGTGCAGGGCACCTGCCAGTAGGCCCCCACTCATGTCCCACTCATGTCCTCTTGCACCCCCACCCCCCAGCAGTGCAGGGCACCTGCCAGCAGGCCCCCACTCATGTCCCCTTGCACACCCACCCCCCAGCACTGAGGGGCACATGCCAACAGGACCCCACTCATGCCCCACTCATGTCCCCTTCCACCCCCACCCCCAGCACTGAGGGACACCTGCCAGCAGGCCCCCACTCATGTCCCTTTGCACACACACCCCCCAGCACTGAGGGGCACCTGCCAACAGGCCCCCACTCATTCCCACTCATGTCCCCTTGCACACCCAACCCCAGCGGTGCAGGGCACCTGCCAGCAGGCCCCCACTCATGTCCCCTTGCACACCCACCCCCCAGCACTGAGGGGCACCTGCCAACAGGACCTCACTCATGTCCCACTCATGTCCCCTTGCACCCCCACCCCCCAACAGTGCAGGGCACCTGCCAGTAGGCCCCCACTCATGTCCCACTCATGTCCTCTTGCACCCCCACCCCCCAGCAGTGCAGGGCACCTGCCAGCAGGCCCCCACTCATGTCCCCTTGCACACCCACCCCCCAGCACTGAGGGGCACATGCCAACAGGACCCCATCATGTCCCACTCATGTCCCCTTGCACCCCCATCCCCCAGCAGTGCAGGACACCTGCCAGCAGGCCCCCACTCATGTCCCCTTGCACCCCCACCCCCCAGCACTGAGGGGCACCTGCCAGCAGGCCCCCACTCATGTCCCCTTGCACACCCACCCCCAGCAGTGCAGGGTACCTGCCAGCAGGCCCCCACTCATGTCCCATTCATGTCCCCTTGCACCCCCACCCCCAGCAGTGCAGGGCACCTGCCAGCAGGCCCCCACTCATGTCCCCTTGTACACCCACCCCCCAGCAGTGCAGGGCACCTGCCAGCAGGCCCCCACTCATGTCCCCTTGCACACCCACCCCCCAGCAGTGCAGGGCACCTGCCAGCAGGCCCCCACTCATGTCCCACTCATGTACCCTTGCACACCCACCCCCCAGCAGTGCAGGGCACCTGCCAGCAGGCCCCCACTCATGTCCCACTCATGTCCCCTTGCACCCCCACCCCCCAGCAGTGCAAGGCACCTGTCAGCAGGCCCCCACTCATGTCCCCCTGCACACCCACCCCCCAGCACTGAAGGGCAACTGCCAGCAGGCCCCCACTCATGTCCCCTTGCAGCTCCATCCCCAAGCAGTGCAGGGGACCTGCCAGCAGGCATCCACTCATGTCCCACTAATGTCCCCTTGTACACCAACCCCCCAGCAGTGCAGGGCACCTGCCAGCAGGCCCCCACTCATGTCCCCTTGCACCCCCACCCCCTAGCAGTGCAGGGCACCTGCCAGCAGGCCCCAGTCATGTTCCCTTGTACCCCCACCCCCTAGCAGTGCAGGGCACCTGCCAGCAGGCCCCCACTCATGTCCCACTCATGTCCCCTTGCACCCCCACCCCCCAGCAGTGCAGGGCACCTGCCAGCAGACCCCCACTCATGTCCCCTTGCACCCCCACCCCCCAGCAGTGCAGGGCACCTGCCAGCAGGCCCCCACTCATGTTCCCTTGCACACCCACCCCCAGCACTGAGGGGCACCTGCCAACAGGCCCCCATTCATGTCCCACTCATGTCCCCTTGCACCCCCACCCCCCAGCAGTGCAGGGCACCTGCCAGCAGGCCCCCACACATGTCCCCTTGCACCCCCACCCCCCAGCACTGAGAGACACCTGCCAGCAGGCCCCCACTCATGTCCCACTCATGTCCCCTTGCACCCCCACCCCCCAGCACTGGGGGGCACCTGCCAGCAGGCCACCACTCATGTCCCACTCATATCCCCTTCCACCCCCACCCCCTCAGAAGTGCAGGGCACCTGCCGACAGGCCCCCACTCATGTCCCCTTGCACCCCCACCCCCCAGCAGTGCAGGGCACCTGCCAGCAGGCCCCCACTCAATTCCCCCTGCACACCCACCCCCAGCAGTGCAGGGCACCTGCCAGCAGGCCCCCACTCATGTCCCCTTGCACCCCCACCCCCCAGCAGTGCAGGGCACCTGCCAGCAGGCCCCCACTCAATTCCCCCTGCACACCCACCCCCCAGCAGTGCAGGGCAACTGCCAGCAGGCCCCACTCATGTCCCCTTGCACCCCCAACCCCCAGCACTGAGGGGCACCTGCCAGCAGGCCCCCACTCATGTCCCCTTGCACCCCCAGCACTGAGGGGCACCTGCCAGCAGGCCCCCACTCATGTCCCACTCATGTCCCCTTGCACCCCCACCCCCAGCAGTGCAGGGCACCTGCCAGCAGGCCCCCACTCATGTCCCACTCATGTCCCCTTGCACTCCCACCCTCCCAGCAGTGCAGGGCACCTTCCAGCAGGCCCCCACTCATGTCCCACTCATGTCCCCTTGCACCCCCATCCCCCAGCAGTGCAGGGCGCCTGCCAGCAGGCCCCCACTCATGTCCCCTTGCACCCCCACCCCCCAGCAGTGCAGGGCACCTGCCAGCAGGCCCCCACTCATGTCCCCTTGCACACCCACCCCCAGCACTGAGGGGCACCTGCCAACAGGCCCCCACACATGTCCCCTTGCACCCCCACCCCCCAGCACTGAGAGACACCTGCCAGCAGGCCCCCACTCATGTCCCACTCATGTCCCCTTGCACCCCCACCCCCTAGCACTGGGGGCACCTGCCAGCAGGCCACCACACATGTCCCACTCATATCCCCTTCCACCCCCACCCCCTCAGAAGTGCAGGGCACCTGCCAGCAGGCCCCCACTCATGTCCCCTTGCACCCCCACCCCCCAGCAGTACAGGGCACCTGCCAGCAGGCCCCCACTCAATTCCCCCTGCAAACCCACCAACCCAGCAATACAGGGCACCTGCCAGCAGGCCCCCACTCATGTCCCCTTGCACCCCCACCCCCCAGCAGTGCAGGGCACCTGCCAGCAGGCCCCCACAATGTCCCCTTGCACCCCCACCCCCCAGCACTGAGAGACACCTGCCAGCAGGCCCCCACTCATGTCCCACTCATGTCCCCTTGCACCCCCACCCCCCAGCACTGGGGGCACCTGCCAGCAGGCCACCACTCATGTCCCACTCATATCCCCTTCCACCCCCAACCCCCTCAGAAGTGCAGGGCACCTGCCAGCAGGCCCCCACTCATGTCCGTTGCACCCCCACCCCCCAGCAGTGCAGGGCACCTGCCAGCAGGCCCCCACTCATGTCCCACTCATGTCCCCTTGCACCCCCACCCCCCAGCAGTGCAAGGCACCTGTCAGCAGGCCCCAACTCATGGCCCCCTGCACACCCACCCCCCAGCACTGAAGGGCAACTGCCAGCAGGCCCCCACTCATGTCCCCTTGCACCCCCAGCACTGAGGGGCACCTGCCAGCAGGCCCCCACTCATGTCCCCTTGCACACCCACCCCCCAGCAGTGCAGGGCACCTGCCAGCAGGCCCCCACTCATGTCCCACTCATGTACCCTTGCACACCCACCCCCCAGCACTCAAGGGCAACTGCCAGCAGGCCCCCACTCATGTCCCCTTGCACCCCCAGCACTGAGGGGCACCTGCCAGCAGGCCCCCACTCATGTCCCCTTGCAGCTCCATCCCCAAGCAGTGCAGGGCACCTACCAGCAGGCATCCACTCATGTCCCACTCATGTCCCCTTGTACACCAACCCCCCAGCAGTGCAGGGCACCTGCCAGCAGGCCCCCACTCGTGTCCCCTTGCACCCCCACCCCCTAGCAGTGCAGGGCACCTGCCAGCAGGCCCCAGTCATGTCCCACTCATGTCCCCTTGCACCCCCACCCCCCAGCAGTGCAGGGCACCTGCCAGCAGGCCCCCACTCATGTCCCCTTGCACCCCCACACCCCAGCAGTGCAGGGCACCTGCCAGCAGGCCCCCACTCATGTCCCACTCATGTCCCCTTGCACACCCATCCCCCAGCAGTGCAGGGCACCTGCCAGCAGGCCCCCACTCATGTCCCCTTGCACCCCCACCCCCCAGCAGTGCAGGGCACCTGCCAGCAGGCCCCCACTCATGTCCCACTCATGTCCCCTTGCACCCTGTCATGACCGCAGCCTCCAAGGAGTCAGGTTTAGCCCAACTGCCTCGGAAGCTGAGTCACAACTTTATTTTCAGGCACCCATCGGCTCCCATAAGGGCCTTATGGGCCTTGTCCTGGCGCCAGTGGCGCCAGGCTCATAAGGGGACCCAGTCCCGGCACAGGACGTGCCGGGCTCATGATGTAAGGAATGGTGCTTGGGTGGACCTACCGGCTGCAGACCATGCTGCTCACTCCCCTGCAGGATGAAATCCTCATCCATCCATGGCTGGAACTACTTTACCTTCTGGGCGTGGCCAGCACCACTCCCTTGGACTGGATACTGGAACTATTCTAGAAGCTGGGACTTCTTACCTGGGCGAGGCTGCTGTGGAAGGAGACACCTAAGCACTCCAGTAGGACTATTTAAACCACGCCCGATCAGAGCAACGTGCTTCGCGTTATTCTGCAATAGCAGCAAGACGCTCACCGTGTCAGCGCCAGAGAATCTTCAACTTCTGCATCTAGGGAAGAGAAATCCGTAATCTTACCTTCTGAAATACCATCTTCGTCTTCTGCAGCATCTGAGAAGGGAAAAGAACACCAGGTTTGCACGAGATAACAACCCGCGCAGCACTTACCCAATCCATCGGTGCATCTCAAGCCACAGGCTGCAGCTTTCCATTTTTCGGCACCCTGTGGAAGCAAGGACATTGGTTAGTAACCATCGTGAAACTTTCCCTACCTGCGCTGCATTCTTCTCGCCTCCGCCGACGCTGCTACTCGCATCTGCAAAACAAAAGGACATCATTAAGAAATACAAAACTCCATCCATACGCACGTGTTTTGGGCAGCTCTCATCTTTCTCACTCCTCGGCGCATTCCTCGACATCTATTTTTCTACCCAGCTGCTTCTGCAACCTGAAAAAGGAAAAGAGACATTAAGAAGTGCTTTAAACTTCGAATTGACATTGTCTACTTACTTGCCTGCAATACCTTCGCCTTTCCATCGCTCTCCATTCAAGCAACCGCCGTTCGTGCTGCTAACGACGGCCTAGCTCCAAATCTTCATCCTCTGCAACCAAGAGGCTGGACAATTAACCAATGAAGTAACTGGCTTCGGCGCCCCTGCACAGACGCAAGATGGAGAGCTCAGCTTTCACCTATATAAGGTGAGCACATTTAGCCTACGAACTACGTGGGGAGTACCAGGAAGGGGAGTCAGCTTGCCCAGTCAGGCTTATATATCCTATTAACCCCTTGCTCTCCCAATTGCAGACACCTCACCCTTCAGATCAAGATCTCAGTGAGGAGAGGGCCTTTCCAGGGTGGCATTCGAGGCCTGCGCGTGACCCTAGAAGACTCCGAGAACCCCCAGCCCAGACCTGCGCCTCCGAGGGATTCAGGTGAGCGTTACAGAACGCGAAGCCTACCGCAATATTCCCACCCAGGCGCAATGGAAACCTCGGACACAGATCAACTGGCTCAATTGCTTGGGGAACTAAGGGCAGAAGTACACGCATCTCGCCAAGAAACAAACGCTTTACGAAGGGAATTGATCATGGCCAAGGAACGGACTGATGATCTGGCCAGACAGTTGCTACAGGCTCAAGCGGGACAGATGCCACTGCCTCCCTATGGAGGGGACGGCACTCATACAACCTCAAGTAATCCAGTGCAAATTAATCTGCCAGGGAATGTGCCTTTGGCCCCGCCCGAACGTTTTTCCGGTGATCCAAAGCGATATGCAGTATTCATCAATCAATGCCGCTTGCACTTTCTGTGTAGACCCGCCGCATTCCCAACGGACCAAGCCAAGGTAGCGTTTGTACTTTCCTATCTTAGCAGTAGTGCTGCAGACTGGTCCATTCCTCTCGTGACACAGGATGACCCGCTCCTCTATAACTTTCAAGACTTTCAGACCAGTATGGAAAAGTTGTTCGCAAGACATTCGCAGGGGCAGGCCTTGGACAATGAACTCCTTTCACTCAGACAAGGTAATCAGGATCTCCTGGCTTACATAGCGTCCTTTAATAGACTGGTGGTTGAGACCAGGTGGCCTGAAGATAAGAGAATCACGCTCTTCTACAGAGGTCTACGTGGGGAACTTAAAGACGTTTTAGCTCAGGTGGTGAATCCGCCGCAAGACTGTTCAGATTATATCGACCTAGTGGTCCAATTAGATCATCGGCTACAGAATAGGAAGACCGATCGATCCAGATTTGAAACCCGGGTACTTTCAAGACCTCAGAGCTCCGCTAAAGGGAATGACTCCGTAGAACCAATGCAAATAGGAGTAGTAAAAGGACCATTAACTCAGAAAGAACGGGAAAGAAGAAGGCAATTACAGCTGTGCCTATACTGTGGGAATTCTGGACATTTCCTTTGTGATTGCTCAGTGAAACCGGTCAAGAAGACCGTAGGGGCTTCTGATAAAACTGCTGAGAAACTGGAATCGGGAAACGACCTCGCCCGACAAGCGTAGAGGTCCGCTTGCCGAGCGTTAGAACCAGTTCCTTGACCTCGCATTTGGTAATGCCTATGGTCCTCATATGTCCCAATAGACCAGATCGCATGCATGCTATCAAAGTATACATCGATAGCGGAGCAATCGGTAATTATGTGGATCACGACCTGGCTACCAGAATGGATCTTCCCCTATGTCCCAAGATGGTAAAGGACGTAATCACTACAGTGGATGGTACTGAAATAGCTTCCGGACCAGTTTCTCATACCACCGTGGAGGTAACGTTGTTATGTCAAGGCGGACATCGGGAGAAGATTGTGTTTGATGTAATCAAGGCCCCGCAGTTTCAGGTGATTCTGGGAATGCCTTGGTTGGAAAAGCACAATCCTCAGATAAACTGGCGAGCCAAGGTGATTCGGTTTCCAGAATGCGCTTCAACCTGTTATCCTCAGCCCGAAATCAAGCTAGCAGCCATCACTTCCGAGGACCCCCGATTACCTCTGGAATACCAAGAGTTCAGCGATGTCTTTCAGAAAGATCAAGCCAACACCCTGCCTCCACATCGGTCATACGACTGCCAGATAGAACTGATACCTGGGTCCACCCCTCCGTGCAGTAGAATATATGCCCTCACTGAACCAGAAAACCTCCATCTCAGGCAATACTTGGACCAGTACTTGGCTAACGGATTCATCCGCCCCTCGAAATCCCCGGCTTCCTCAGCTTTGTTCTTCGTCCCGAAAAAGGAAGGTGACCTAAGAACGTGTATCGATTATCGCGCCCTGAACCAGGTTACAGTCAAAAACCGATACCCGTTGCCCTTGATTCCTGAATTATTGGACCAGGTAAAAGGTGCCTGCATATACACAAAGTTAGACCTCAGAGGAGCTTACCATTTGGTACGCATTAAGGAGGGCGACGAATGGAAGACGGCCTTTCGCACTAAATATGGATTATTTGAGTATCAAGTAATGCCCTTCGGACTATGTAACGCACCGGCCGCTTTCCAGTTTTTCATGAATGATGTCCTCAGAGAACTTATTGATGTGTGCGTAGTCGTTTATATTGACGACATCCTGGTATACTCAGCCTCAGAATCTGATCATCGTAGACACGTCACAGCAGTTTTACAGAGACTTCGCCAACACCGCTTGTTTGTTAAACTGGAGAAGTGCACCTTTCACACAAAGGAAGTGGAATTTTTAGGGTTCATCTTATCACCCAACGGAGTTCACATGGACTCAAGAAAAGTGGATGCTATCACCAAATGGCCTTCCCCAACTTCCGTGAAAGGTGTGCAGAGCATGCTGGGCTTCGCTAATTTTTACCGAAGGTTCATTCCTGAATTCTCTCGGGTAGTCCAACCTATCACGGCTCTTCTGAAAAAGAATAAAATGTTCGAGTGGACTCCAGAAGCCGAACAAGCCTTCCAAGAATTAAAAACCAAATTTATCTCTGCTCCAGTCTTGAGGCATCCCCGTCCAGAACTTCCCTACATCGTCGAGACAGACGCTTCCAGTCTTGCAATGGGGGTGGTGCTGTCACAAAGAGACCCCGACACGCACCAGTTACACCCTGTAGCCTTTTGGTCTCGCAAATTTTCGGCTCCTGAAATCAACTACACAATTACGGACAAAGAACTCTTGGCAATTAAGTCCGCCTTTAAGGCCTGGCGGCATTATCTTTTGGGAGCCCGGCACACAGTAACTGTAATCACGGATCACCGTAACCTCCAGTACCTGAAGTCAGCTAAAGCTCAATCTTCGAGGCAACTACGCTGGGCTTTATTCTTCGCAGAATTCGATTTTGTAATCACATTTCGACCAGGTGTTAGGAACGGAAAAGCAGACGCCCTTTCCCGGATAGGGGTAGACGAATTTACAGCTAATCCGGAGCCGGTGCCAATAATTCCTGAACAAAAGATACTAGGAGTAATCAACACATCATCCCTCGAAGAGATTAAAGCAAGAGTCAATCAACTCATAACTCCCGAAGATTCATCGAGTTGGCAATTGAAAGGAAAGGATTTTACAATAGATCAGAACCTATTGTATTTCCAAGGAAGACTATTCTTACCCTGCACTGACTTACAAAAACAGGTCATCACCTGCTACCATGATTCTCTAATGGAAGGACATCCTGGAGTTGCCAAAACCTCAGAGAAGATTAAAAGGCATTTTTGGTGGCCATCTTGGAGGAAAGATGTTAAGGAGTTTGTGGCTTCTTGTATCTGCGCACAAAACAAGAGTCAGAAGGAAAAACCAGCAGGATTATTACGTCCAATAGACATTCCACCAGGCCCTTGGCACACGCTCTCGATGGATTTTATCACGGATTTACCCCCTTGCTCCGGATACAACACAATTCTAGTGATCGTGGACCTTTTTTCAAAAATGGCTCATTTTATCCCACTGAAGGGTTTACCTACAGCTTCCATTCTAGCCCGAGAATTTCTTGAAAACATTGTCCGGTTGCACGGTTTCCCTTCAGTACTAATCTCTGACCGAGGGAGCCAATTCATTTCCCATTTTTGGCGGAGTTGTTGTCGTTTAGCACAGATTGATGTACGACTTTCCACCAGCCATCATCCTCAAACCGATGGGCAGACTGAGAGAACTAACCAAACTCTAGAACAATATCTGTGCTGCATGTTGCATCAATCCGAGGGTACTTGGAAGGATGTCCTTTGGATTGCTGAATACGCTTACAATAATTCAATCCATTCTGGGACAGGAAAAACCCCTTTTTTCCTGCTGTATGGAAGTCATCCTCGAACCTCAAATCTGGACCCACCTCCAGCTCTCGGAACACCTGCTGTTGACCATCTGCATTCGGCGATAACTCAAGCATTTAAAGAAGCCACAGCTCATCTTCAACGAGCTAAAGAATCATACAAAAAAGGAGCGGACCAACATCGAAAAGAGGCTCCTCAATATCAAAAAGGAGATCAAGTCTGGCTGTCCACTAAACATTTATCTTTAAAAGGGCCACGCACCTTCAACCCAAGATATTTAGGACCCTACTCGATCACGGCCGTGATTAACCCAGTGGCTGTCAAACTAGAATTACCTACTCGAATGAAGATACATCCTGTCTTCCATGTTTCTCTCCTGAAACCTGTGCAACCCGGAACCCGTTTGACTAAACCTCCTGAGCCAATCCAAGTTGACGGAGAATCCGAATTTGAAATTCGAGACATCTTGGACTCCAAAATTTCCAAATCAAAACTATACTACCTGATTGATTAGAAGGGATATGGACCCCAGGAGAGATCTTGGGAACCCTCAGAATATGTACATGCACCTCGCTAAGTCCGAAAATTTCATCGGGCTTTTCCCAACAAGCCAAAACCTCCGGAAAAGACAAGCTTGGGAGGGGCCTTGAGGGGGGGTACTGTCATGACCGCAGCCTCCAAGGAGTCAGGTTTAGCCCAACTGCCTCGGAAGCTGGGTCACAACTTTATTTTCAGGCACCCATCGGCTCCCATAGGGGCCTTATGGACCTTGTCCTGGCGCCAGTGGCGCCAGGCTCATAAGGGGACCCAGTCCCGGCACAGGACGTGCCGGGCTCATGATGTAAGGAATGGTGCTTGGGTGGACCTACCGGCTGCAGACCATGCTGCTCACTCCCCTGCAGGATGAAATCCTCATCCATCCATGGCTGGAACTACTTTACCTTCTGGGCGTGGCCAGCACCACTCCCTGGGACTGGATACTGGAACTATTCTGGAAGCTGGGACTTCTTACCTGGGCGAGGCTGCTGTGGAAGGAGACACCTAAGCACTCCAGTAGGACTATTTAAACCACGCCCGATCAGAGCAACGTGCTTCGCGTTATTCTGCAATAGCAGAAAGACGCTCACCGTGTCAGCTCCAGAGAATCTTCAACTTCTGCATCTAGGGAAGAGAAATCCGTAATCTTACCTTCTGAAATACCATCTTCGTCTTCTGCAGCATCTGAGAAGGGAAAAGAACACCAGGTTTGCACGAGATAACAACCCGCGCAGCACTTACCCAATCCATCGGTGCATCTCAAGCCACGGGCTGCAGCTTTCCATTTTTCGGCACCCTGTGGAAGCAAGGACATTGGTTAGTAACCATCGTGAAACTTTCCCTACCTGCGCTGCATTCTTCTCGCCTCCGCCGACGCTGCTACTCGCATCTGCAAAACAAAAGGACATCATTAAGAAATACAAAACTCCATCCATACGCACGTGTTTTGGGCAGCTCTCATCTTTCTCACTCCTCGGTGCATTCCTCGACATCTATTTTTCTACCCAGCTGCTTCTGCAACCTGAAAAAGGAAAAGAGACATTAAGAAGTGCTTTAAACTTCGAATTGACATTGTCTACTTACTTGCCTGCAATACCTTCGCCTTTCCATCGCTCTGCATTCAAGCAACCGCCGTTCGTGCTGCTGACGACGGCCTAGCTCCAAATCTTCATCCTCTGCAACCAAGAGGCTGGACAATTAACCAGTGAAGTAACTGGCTTCGGCGCCCCTGCACAGACGCAGGATGGAGAGCTCAGCTTTCACCTATATAAGGTGAGCACATTTAGCCTACGAACTACGTGGGGAGTACCAGGAAGGGGAGTCAGCTTGCCCAGTCAGGCTTATATATCCTATTAACCCCTTGCTCTCCCAATTGCAGACACCTCACCCTTCAGATCAAGATCTCAGTGAGGAGAGGGCCTTTCCAGGGTGGCATTCGAGGCCTGCGCGTGACCCTAGAAGACTCCGAGACCCCCCAGCCCAGACCTGCGCCTCCGAGGGATTCAGGTGAGCGTTACACACCCTCACCCCCCAGCAGTGCAGGGCACCTGCCAGCAGGCCCCCACTCATGTCCCACTCATGTCCCCTTGCACCCCCACCAGTGCAGGGCAATTGCAAGCAGGCCCCCACTCATGGTCCCTTGCACCCCCACCCCCCAGCAGTGCATGGCACCTGCCAGCAGGCCCCCACTCATGTCCCACTCATGTCCCCTTGCACCCCCACCCCCCAGCAGTGCAGGGCACCTGCCAGCAGGCCCCCACTCATGTCCCCTTGCACCCCCACCCCCAGCAGTGCAGGCCACCTGCCAGCAGGCCCCCACTCATGTCCCCTTGCACACCTACCCCCCAGCACTGAGGGGCACCTGCCAACAGGCCCCCACTCATGTTCCACTCATGTCCCCTTGCACACCCACCCCCCAGCAGTGCAGGGCACCTGCCAGCAGGCCCCCACTCATGTCCCCTTGCACCTCCACCCCCCAGCAGTGCAGGGCACCTGCCAGCAGGCCCCCACTCATGTCCCACTCATGTCCCCTTGCACCCCCACCCCCCAGCAGTGCAGGGCACCTTCCAGCAGGCCCCCACTCATGTCCCACTCATGTCCCCTTGCACCCCCACCCCCCAGCAGTGCAGGGCACCTGCCAGCAGGCCCCCACTCATGTCCCCTTGCACCCCCACCCCCCAGCAGTGCAGGGCACCTGCCAGCAGGCCCCCACTCATGTTCCCTTGCACACCCACCCCCAGCACTGAGGGGCACCTGCCAACAGGCCCCCATTCATGTCCCACTCATGTCCCCTTGCACCCCCACCCCCCAGCAGTGCAGGGCACCTGCCAGCAGGCCCCCACACATGTCCCCTTGCACCCCCACCCCCCAGCACTGAGAGACACCTGCCAGCAGGCCCCCACTCATGTCCCACTCATGTCCCCTTGCACCCCCACCCCCCAGCACTGGGGGGCACCGGCCAGCAGGCCACCACTCATGTCCCACTCATATCCCCTTCCACCCCACCCCCTCATAAGTGCAGGGCACCTGCCGGCAGGCCCCCACTCATGTCCCCTTGCACCCCCACCCCCCAGCAGTGCAGGGCACCTGCCAGCAGGCCCCCACTCAATTCCCCCTGCACACCCACCCCCCAGCAGTGCAGGGCACCTGCCAGCAGGCCCCCACTCATGTCCCCTTGCACCCCACCCCCCAGCAGTGCAGGGCACCTGCCAGCAGGCCCCCACTCAATTCCCCCTGCACACCCACCCCCCAGCAGTGCAGGGCAACTGCCAGCAGGCCCCACTCATGTCCCCTTGCACCCCCAACCCCCAGCACTGAGGGGCACCTGCCAGCAGGCCCCCACTCATGTCCCCTTGCACCCCCAGCACTGAGGGGCACCTGCCAGCAGGCGCCCACTCATGTCCCACTCATGTCCCCTTGCACCCCCACCCCCAGCAGTGCAGGGCACCTGCCAGCAGGCCCCCACTCATGTCCCACTCATGTCCCCTTGCACCCCCACCCTCCCAGCAGTGCAGGGCACCTTCCAGCAGGCCCCCACTCATGTCCCACTCATGTCCCCTTGCACCCCCACCCCCCAGCAGTGCAGGGCACCTGCCAGCAGGCCCCCACTCATGTCCCCTTGCACCCCCACCCCCCAGCAGTGCAGGGCACCTGCCAGCAGGCCCCACTCATGTCCCCTTGCACACCCACCCCCAGCACTGAGGGGCACCTGCCAACAGGCCCCCACACATGTCCCCTTGCACCCCCACCCCCCAGCACTGAGAGACACCTGCCAGCAGGCCCCCACTCATGTCCCACTCATGTCCCCTTGCACCCCCACCCCCCAGCACTGGGGGCACCTGCCAGCAGGCCACCACTCATGTCCCACTCATATCCCCTTCCACCCCCACCCCCTCAGAAGTGCAGGGCACCTGCCAGCAGGCCCCCACTCATGTCCCCTTGCACCCCCACCCCCCAGCAGTGCAGGGCACCTGCCAGCAGGCCCCCACTCATGTCCCCTTGCACCCCACCCCCCAGCAGTGCAGGGCACCTGCCAGCAGGCCCCCACTCAATTCCCCCTGCACACCCACCCCCCAGCAGTGCAGGGCAACTGCCAGCAGGCCCCACTCATGTCCCCTTGCACCCCCAACCCCCAGCACTGAGGGGCACCTGCCAGCAGGCCCCCACTCATGTCCCCTTGCACCCCCAGCACTGAGGGGCACCTGCCAGCAGGCGCCCACTCATGTCCCACTCATGTCCCCTTGCACCCCCACCCTCCCAGCAGTACAGGGCACCTTCCAGCAGGCCCCCACTCATGTCCCACTCATGTCCCCTTGCACCCCCACCCCCCAGCAGTGCAGGGCACCTGCCAGCAGGCCCCCACTCATGTCCCCTTGCACCCCCACCCCCCAGCAGTGCAGGGCACCTGCCAGCAGGCCCCACTCATGTCCCCTTGCACACCCATCCCCAGCACTGAGGGGCACCTGCCAACAGGCCCCCACACATGTCCCCTTGCACCCCCACCCCCCAGCACTGAGAGACACCTGCCAGCAGGCCCCCACTCATGTCCCACTCATGTCCCCTTGCACCCCCACCCCCCAGCACTGGGGGCACCTGCCAGCAGGCCACCACTCATGTCCCACTCATATCCCCTTCCACCCCCACCCCCTCAGAAGTGCAGGGCACCTGCCAGCAGGCCCCCACTCATGTCCCCTTGCACCCCCACCCCCCAGCAGTGCAGGGCACCTGCCAGCAGGCCCCCACTCAATTCCCCCTGCAAACCCACCCCCCAGCAGTGCAGGGCACCTGCCAGCAGGCCCCCACACATGTCCCCTTGCACCCCCACCCCCCAGCACTGAGAGACACCTGCCAGCAGGCCCCCACTCATGTCCCACTCATGTCCCCTTGCACCCCCACCCCCCAGCACTGGGGGCACCTGCCAGCAGGCCACCACTCATGTCCCACTCATATCCTCTTCCACCCCCAACCCCCTCAGAAGTGCAGGGCACCTGCCAGCAGGCCCCCACTCATGTCCGTTGCACCCCCACCCCCCAGCAGTGCAGGGCACCTGCCAACAGGCCCCCACTCATGTCCCACTCATGTCCCCTTGCACCCCCACCCCCCAGCAGTGCAAGGCACCTGTCAGCAGGCCCCAACTCATGGCCCCCTGCACACCCACCCCCCAGCACTGAAGGGCAACTGCCAGCAGGCCCCCACTCATGTCCCCTTGCACCCCCAGCACTGAGGGGCACCTGCCAGCAGGCCCCCACTCATGTCCCCGTGCACACCCAATCCCTCAGCAGTGCAGGGCACCTGCCAGCAGGCCCCCACTCATGTCCCACTCATGTACCCTTGCACACCCACCCCCCAGCACTGAAGGGCAACTGACAGCAGGCCCCCACTCATGTCCCCTTGCACCCCCAGCACTGAGGGGCACCTGCCAGCAGGCCCCCACTCATGTCCCCTTGCACCCCCACCCCCTAGCAGTGCAGGGCACCTGCCAGCAGGCCCCAGTCATGTCCCCTTGTACCCCCACCCCCTAGCAGTGCAGGGCACCTGCCAGCAGGCCCCCACTCATGTCCCACTCATGTCCCCTTGCACCCCCACCCCCCAGCAGTGCAGGGCACCTGCCAGCAGGCCCCCACTCATGTCCCCTTACACCCCCACCCCCCAGCAGTGCAAGGCACCTGTCAGCAGGCCCCAACTCATGGCCCCCTGCACACCCACCCCCCAGCACTGAAGGGCAACTGCCAGCAGGCCCCCACTCATGTCCCCTTGCACCCCCAGCACTGAGGGGCACCTGCCAGCAGGCCCCCACTCATGTCCCCTTGCACACCCACCCCCCAGCAGTGCAGGGCACCTGCCAGCAGGCCCCCACTCATGTCCCACTCATGTACCCTTGCACACCCACCCCCCAGCACTGAAGGGCAACTGCCAGCAGGCCCCCACTCATGTCCCCTTGCACCCCCAGCACTGAGGGGCACCTGCCAGCAGGCCCCCACTCATGTCCCCTTGCAGCTCCATCCCCAAGCAGTGCAGGGCACCTGCCAGCAGGCATCCACTCATGTCCCACTCATGTCCCCTTGTACACCAACCCCCCAGCAGTGCAGGGCACCTGCCAGCAGGCCCCCACTCATGTCCCCTTGCACCCCCACCCCCTAGCAGTGCAGGGCACCTGCCAGCAGGCCCCAGTCATGTCCCCTTGTACCCCCACCCCCTAGCAGTGCAGGGCACCTGCCAGCAGGCCCCCACTCATGTCCCCTTGCACCCCCACCCCCCAGCAGTGCAGGGCACCTGCCAGCAGGCCCCCACTCATGTCCCCTTGCACCCCCACACCCCAGCAGTGCAGGGCACCTGCCAGCAGGCCCCCACTCATGTCCCACTCATGTCCCCTTGCACACCCATCCCCCAGCAGTGCAGGGCACCTGCCAGCAGGCCCCCACTCATGTCCCCTTGCACCCCCACCCCCAGCAGTGCAGGGCACCTGCCAGCAGGCCCCCATTCATGTCCCACTCATGTACCCTTGCACCCTGTCATGACCGCAGCCTCCAAGGAGTCAGGTTTAGCCCAACTGTCTCGGAAGCTGGGTCACAACTTTATTTTCAGGCACCCATCGGCTCCCATAGGGGCCTTATGGACCTTGTCCTGGCGCCAGTGGCGCCAGGCTCATAAGGGGACCCAGTCCCGGCACAGGACGTGCTGGGCTCATGATGTAAGGAATGGTGCTTGGGTGGACCTACCGGCTGCAGACCATGCTGCTCACTCCCCTGCAGGATGAAATCCTCATCCATCCATGGCTGGAACTACTTTACCTTCTGGGCGTGGCCAGCACCACTCCCTGGGACTGGATACTGGAACTATTCTGGAAGCTGGGACTTCTTACCTGGGCGAGGCTGCTGTGGAAGGAGACACCTAAGCACTCCAGTAGGACTATTTAAACCACGCCCGATCAGAGAAACGTGCTTTGCGTTATTCTGCAATAGCAGCAAGACGCTCACCGTGTCAGCTCCAGAGAATCTTCAACTTCTGCATCTAGGGAAGAGAAATCCGTAATCTTACCTTCTGAAATACCATCTTCGTCTTCTGCAGCATCTGAGAAGGGAAAAGAACACCAGGTTTGCACGAGATAACAACCCGCGCAGCACTTACCCAATCCATCGGTGCATCTCAAGCCACGGGCCGCAGCTTTCCATTTTTCCGCACCCTGTGGAAGCAAGGACATTGGTTAGTAACCATCGTGAAACTTTCCCTACCTGCGCTGCATTCTTCTCGCCTCCGCCGACGCTGCTACTCGCATCTGCAAAACAAAAGGACATCATTAAGAAATACAAAACTCCATCCATACGCATGTGTTTTGGGCAGCTCTCATCTCTCTCACTCCTCGGCGCATTCCTCGACATCTATTTTTCTACCCAGCTGCTTCTGCAACCTGAAAAAGGAAAAGAGACATTAAGAAGTGCTTTAAACTTCGAATTGACATTGTCTACTTACTTGCCTGCAATACCTTCACCTTTCCATCGCTCTCCATTCAAGCAACCGCCGTTCGTGCTGCTAACGACGGCCTAGCTCCAAATCTTCATCCTCTGCAACCAAGAGGCTGGACAATTAACCAGTGAAGTAACTGGCTTCGGCGCCCCTGCACAGACGCAGGATGGAGAGCTCAGCTTTCACCTATATAAGGTGAGCACATTTAGCCTACGAACTACGTGGGGAGTACCAGGAAGGGGAGTCAGCTTGCCCAGTCAGGCTTATATATCCTATTAACCCCTTGCTCTCCCAATTGCAGACACCTCACCCTTCAGATCAAGATCTCAGTGAGGAGAGGGCTTTCCAGGGTGGCATTCGAGGCCTGCGCGTGACCCTAGAAGACTCCGAGAACCCCCAGCCCAGACCTGCGCCTCCGAGGGATTCAGGTGAGCGTTACAGAACGCGAAGCCTACCGCAATATTCCCACCCAGGCGCAATGGAAACCTCGGACGCAGATCAACTGGCTCAATTGCTTGGGGAACTAAGGGCAGAAGTACACGCATCTCGCCAAGAAACAAACGCTTTACGAAGGGAGTTGATCATGGCCAAGGAACGGACTGATGATCTGGCCAGACAGTTGTTACAGGCTCAAGCGGGACAGACGCCACTGCCTCCCTATGGAGGGGACGGCACTCATACAACCTCAAGTAAACCGGTGCAAATTAATCTGCCAGGGAATGTGCCTTTGGCCCCGCCCGAACGTTTTTCCGGTGATCCAAAGCGATATGCAGTATTCATCAATCAATGCCGCTTGCACTTTCTGTGTAGACCCGCCGCATTCCCAACGGACCAAGCCAAGGTAGCGTTTGTACTTTCCTATCTTAGCAGTAGTGCTGCAGACTGGTCCATTCCTCTCGTGACACAGGATGACCCGCTCCTCTATAACTTTCAAGACTTTCAGACCAGTATGGAAAAGTTGTTCGCAAGACATTCGCAGGGGCAGGCCTTGGACAATGAACTCCTTTCACTCAGACAAGGTAATCAGGATCTCCTGGCTTACATAGCGTCCTTTAATAGACTGGTGGTTGAGACCAGGTGGCCTGAAGATAAGAGAATCACGCTCTTCTACAGAGGTCTACGTGGGGAACTTAAAGACGTTTTAGCTCAGGTGGTGAATCCGCCGCAAGACTGTTCAGATTATATCGACCTAGTGGTCCAATTAGATCATCGGCTACAGAATAGGAAGACCGATCGATCCAGATTTGAAACCCGGGTACTTTCAAGACCTCAGAGCTCCGCTAAAGGGAATGACTCCGTAGAACCAATGCAAATAGGAGTAGTAAAAGGACCATTAACTCAGAAAGAACGGGAAAGAAGAAGGCAATTACAGCTGTGCCTATACTGTGGGAATTCTGGACATTTCCTTCGTGATTGCTCAGTGAAACCGGTCAAGAAGACCGTAGGAGCTTCTGATAAAACTGCTGAGAAACTGGAATCGGGAAACGACCTCGCCCGACAAGCGTAGAGGTCCGCTTGCCGAGCGTTAGAACCAGTTCCTTGACCTCGCATTTGGTAATGCCTATGGTCCTCATATGTCCCAATAGACCAGATCGCATGCATGCTATCAAAGTATACATCGATAGCGGAGCAATTGGTAATTATGTGGATCACAACCTGGCTACCAGAATGGATCTTCCCCTACGTCCCAAGATGGTAAAGGACGTAATCACTACAGTGGATGGTACTGAAATAGCTTCCGGACCAGTTTCTCATACCACCGTGGAGGTAACGTTGTTATGTCAAGGCGGACATCTGGAGAAGATCGTGTTTGATGTAATCAAGGCCCCGCAGTTTCAGGTGATTCTGGGAATGCCTTGGTTGGAAAAGCACAATCCTCAGATAAACTGGCGAGCCAAGGTGATTCGGTTTCCAGAATGCGCTTCAACCTGTTATCCTCAGCCCGAAATCAAGCTAGCAGCCATCACTTCCGAGGACCCCCGATTACCTCTGGAATACCAAGAGTTCAGCGACGTCTTTCAGAAAGATCAAGCCAACACCCTGCCTCCACATCGGTCATACGACTGCCAGATAGAACTGATACCTGGGTCCACCCCTCCGTGCAGTAGAATATATGCCCTCACTGAACCAGAAAACCTCCATCTCAGGCAAAACTTGGACCAGTACTTGGCTAACGGATTCATCCGCCCCTCGAAATCCCCGGCTTCCTCAGCTTTGTTCTTCGTCCCGAAAAAGGAAGGTGACCTAAGAACGTGTATCGATTATCGCGCCCTGAACCAGATTACAGTCAAAAACCGATACCCGTTGCCCTTGATTCCTGAATTATTGGACCAGGTAAAAGGCGCCTGCATATACACAAAGTTAGACCTCAGAGGAGCTTACCATTTGGTACGCATTAAGGAGGGCGACGAATGGAAGACGGCCTTTCGCACTAAATATGGATTATTTGAGTATCAAGTAATGCCCTTCGGACTATGTAACGCACCGGCCGCTTTCCAGTTTTTCATGAATGATGTCCTCAGAGAACTTATTGATGTGTGCGTAGTCGTTTATATTGACGACATCCTGGTATACTCAGCCTCAGAATCTGATCATCGTAGACACGTCACAGCGGTTTTACAGAGACTTCGCCAACACCGCTTGTTTGTTAAACTGGAGAAGTGCACCTTTCACGCAAAGGAAGTGGAATTTTTAGGGTTCATCTTATCACCCAACGGAGTTCACATGGACTCAAGAAAAGTGGATGCTATCACCAAATGGCCTTCCCCAACTTCCGTGAAAGGTGTGCAGAGCATGCTGGGCTTCGCTAATTTTTACCGAAGGTTCATTCCTGAATTCTCTCGGGTAGTCCAACCTATCACGGCTCTTCTGAAAAAGAATAAAAAGTTCGAGTGGACTCCAGAAGCCGAACAAGCCTTCCAAGAATTAAAAACCAAATTTATCTCTGCTCCAGTCTTGAGGCATCCCCGTCCAGAACTTCCCTACATCGTCGAGACAGACGCTTCCAGTCTTGCAATGGGGGTGGTGCTGTCACAAAGAGACCCCGACACGCACCAGTTACACCCTGTAGCCTTTTGGTCTCGCAAATTTTCGGCTCCTGAAATCAACTACACAATTACGGACAAAGAACTCTTGGCAATTAAGTTCGCCTTTAAGGCCTGGCGGCATTATCTTTTGGGAGCCCGGCACACAGTAACTGTAATCACGGATCACCGTAACCTCCAGTACCTGAAGTCAGCTAAAGCTCAATCTTCGAGGCAACTACGCTGGGCTTTATTCTTCGCAGAATTCGATTTTGTAATCACATTTCGACCAGGCGTTAGGAACGGAAAAGCAGACGCCCTTTCCCGGATAGGGGTAGACGAATTTACAGCTAATCCGGAGCCGGTGCCAATAATTCCTGAACAAAAGATACTAGGAGTAATCAACACATCATCCCTCGAAGAGATTAAAGCAAGAGTCAATCAACTCATAACTCCCGAAGATTCATCGAGTTGGCAATTGAAAGGAAAGGATTTTACAATAGATCAGAACCTATTGTATTTCCAAGGAAGACTATTCTTACCCTGCACTGACTTACAAAAACAGGTCATCACCTGCTACCATGATTCTCTAATGGAAGGACATCCTGGAGTTGCCAAAACCTCAGAGAAGATTAAAAGGCATTTTTGGTGGCCATCTTGGAGGAAAGATGTTAAGGAGTTTGTGGCTTCTTGTGGTATCTGCGCACAAAACAAGAGTCAGAAGGAAAAACCAGCAGGATTATTACGTCCAATAGACATTCCACCAGGCCCTTGGCACACGCTCTCGATGGATTTTATCACGGATTTACCCCCTTGCTCCGGATACAACACAATTCTAGTGATCGTGGACCTTTTTTCAAAAATGGCTCATTTTATCCCACTGAAGGGTTTACCTACTGCTTCCATTCTAGCCCGAGAATTTCTTGAAAACATTGTCCGGTTGCACGGTTTCCCTTCAGTACTAATCTCTGACCGAGGGAGCCAATTCATTTCCCATTTTTGGCGGAGTTGTTGTCGTTTAGCACAGATTGATGTACGACTTTCCACCAGCCATCATCCTCAAACCGATGGGCAGACTGAGAGAGCTAACCAAACTCTAGAACAATATCTGTGCTGCATGTTGCATCAATCCGAGGGTACTTGGAAGGATGTCCTTTGGATTGCTGAATACGCTTACAATAATTCAATCCATTCTGGGACAGGAAAAAACCCTTTTTTCCTGCTGTATGGAAGTCATCCTCGAACCTCAAATCTGGACCCACCTCCAGCTCTCGGAACACCTGCTGTTGACCATCTGCATTCGGCGATAACTCAAGCATTTAAAGAAGCCACAGCTCATCTTCAACGAGCTAAAGAATCATACAAAAAAGGAGCGGACCAACATCGAAAAGAGGCTCCTCAATATCAAAAAGGAGATCAAGTCTGGCTGTCCACTAAACATTTATCTTTAAAAGGGCCACGCACCTTCAACCCAAGATATTTAGGACCCTACTCGATCACGGCCGTGATTAACCCAGTGGCTGTCAAACTAGAATTACCTACTCGAATGAAGATACATCCTGTCTTCCATGTTTCTCTCCTGAAACCTGTGCAACCCGGAACCCGTTTGACTAAACCTCCTGAGCCAATCCAAGTTGACGGAGAATCCGAATTTGAAATTCGAGACATCTTGGACTCCAAAATTTCCAAATCAAAACTATACTACCTGATTGATTGGAAGGGATATGGACCCCAGGAGAGATCTTGGGAACCCTCAGAATATGTACATGCACCTCGTTTAGTCCGAAAATTTCATCGGGCTTTTCCCAACAAGCCAAAACCTCCGGAAAAGACAAGCTTGGGAGGGGCCTTGAGGGGGGGTACTGTCATGACCGCAGCCTCCAAGGAGTCAGGTTTAGCCCAACTGCCTCGGAAGCTGGGTCACAACTTTATTTTCAGGCACCCATCGGCTCCCATAGGGGCCTTATGGACCTTGTCCTGGCGCCAGTGGCACCAGGCTCATAAGGGGACTCAGTCCCGGCACAGGACGTGCCGGGCTCATGATGTAAGGAATGGTGCTTGGGTGGACCTACCGGCTGCAGACCATGCTGCTCACTCCCCTGCAGGATGAAATCCTCATCCATCCATGGCTGGAACTACTTTACCTTCTGGGCGTGGCCAGCACCACTCCCTGGGACTGGATACTGGAACTATTCTGGAAGCTGGGACTTCTTACCTGGGCGAGGCTGCTGTGGAAGGAGACACCTAAGCACTCCAGTAGGACTATTTAAACCACGCCCGATCAGAGCAACGTGCTTCGCGTTATTCTGCAATAGCAGAAAGACGCTCACCGTGTCAGCTCCAGAGAATCTTCAACTTCTGCATCTAGGGAAGAGAAATCCGTAATCTTACCTTCTGAAATACCATCTTCGTCTTCTGCAGCATCTGAGAAGGGAAAAGAACACCAGGTTTGCACGAGATAACAACCCGCGCAGCACTTACCCAATCCATCGGTGCATCGCAAGCCACGGGCTGCAGCTTTCCATTTTTCGGCACCCTGTGGAAGCAAGGACATTGGTTAGTAACCATCGTGAAACTTTCCCTACCTGCGCTGCATTCTTCTCGCCTCCGCCGACGCTGCTACTCGCATCTGCAAAACAAAAGGACATCATTAAGAAATACAAAACTCCATCCATACGCACGTGTTTTGGGCAGCTCTCATCTTTCTCACTCCTCGGCGCATTCCTCGACATCTATTTTTCTACCCAGCTGCTTCTGCAACCTGAAAAAGGAAAAGAGACATTAAGAAGTGCTTTAAACTTCGAATTGACATTGTCTACTTACTTGCCTGCAATACCTTCGCCTTTCCATCGCTCTCCATTCAAGCAACCGCCGTTCGTGCTGCTAACAACGGCCTAGCTCCAAATCTTCATCCTCTGCAACCAAGAGGCTGGACAATTAACCAGTGAAGTAACTGGCTTCGGCGCCCCTGCACAGACGCAGGATGGAGAGCTCAGCTTTCACCTATATAAGGTGAGCACATTTAGCCTACGAACTACGTGGGGAGTACCAGGAAGGGGAGTCAGCTTGCCCAGTCAGGCTTATATATCCTATTAACCCCTTGCTCTCCCAATTGCAGACACCTCACCCTTCAGATCAAGATCTCAGTGAGGAGAGGGCCTTTCCAGGGTGGCATTCGAGGCCTGCGCGTGACCCTAGAAGACTCCGAGAACCCCCAGCCCAGACCTGCGCCTCCGAGGGATTCAGGTGAGCGTTACACACCCTCACCCCCAGCAGTGCAGGGCACCTGCCAGCAGGCCCCCACTCATGTCCCACTCATGTCCCCTTGCACACCCACCCCCCACTAGTGCAGGGCACCTGCAAGCAGGCCCCCACTCATGTCCCCTTGCACCCCCACCCCCCAGCAGTGCATGGCACCTGCCAGCAGGCCCCCACTCATGTCCCACTCATGTCCCCTTGCACCCCCACCCCCCAGCAGTGCAGGGCACCTGCCAGCAGGCCCCCACTCATGTCCCCTTGCACCCCCACCCCCAGCAGTGCAGGCCACCTGCCAGCAGGCCCCCACTCATGTCCCCTTGCACACCTACCCCCCAGCACTGAGGGGCACCTGCCAACAGGTCCCACTCATGTTCCACTCATGTCCCCTTGCACACCCACCCCCCAGCAGTGCAGGGCACCTGCCAGCAGTCCCCCACTCATGTCCCCTTGCACCTCCACCCCCCAGCAGTGCAGGGCACCTGCCAGCAGGCCCCCACTCATGTCCCACTCATGTCCCCTTGCACCCCCACCCCCCAGCAGTGCAGGGCACCTTCCAGCAGGCCCCCACTCATGTCCCACTCGTGTCCCCTTGCACCCCCACCCCCCAGCAGTGCAGGGCACCTGCCAGCAGGCCCCCACTCATGTCCCCTTGCACCCCCACCCCCCAGCAGTGCAGGGCACCTGCCAGCAGGCCCCCACTCATGTTCCCTTGCACACCCACCCCCAGCACTGAGGGGCACCTGCCAACAGGCCCCCATTCATGTCCCACTCATGTCCCCTTGCACCCCCACCCCCCAGCAGTGCAGGGCACCTGCCAGCAGGCCCCCACACATGTCCCCTTGCACCCCCACCCCCCAGCACTGAGAGACACCTGCCAGCAGGCCCCCACTCATGTCCCACTCATGTCCCCTTGCACCCCCACCCCCCAGCACTGGGGGGCACCTGCCAGCAGGCCACCACTCATGTCCCACTCATATCCCCTTCCACCCCCACCCCCTCAGAAGTGCAGGGCACCTGCCGGCAGGCCCCCACTCATGTCCCCTTGCACCCCCACCCCCCAGCAGTGCAGGGCACCTGCCAGCAGGCCCCCACTCAATTCCCCCTGCACACCCACCCCCCAGCAGTGCAGGGCACCTGCCAGCAGGCCCCCACTCATGTCCCCTTGCACCCCCACCCCCCAGCAGTGCAGGGCACCTGCCAGCAGGCCCCCACTCAATTCCCCCTGCACACCCACCCCCCAGCAGTGCAGGGCAACTGCCAGCAGGCCCCACTCATGTCCCCTTGCACCCCCAACCCCCAGCACTGAGGGGCACCTGCCAGCAGGCCCCCATTCATGTCCCCTTGCACCCCCAGCACTGAGGGGCACCTGCCAGCAGGCCCCCACTCATGTCCCACTCATGTCCCCTTACACCCCCACCCCCAGCAGTGCAGGGCACCTGCCAGCAGGCCCCCACTCATGTCCCACTCATGTCCCCTTGCACCCCCACCCCCCAGCAGTGCAGGGCACCTGCCAGCAGGCCCCCACTCATGTCCCCTTGCACCCCCACCCCCCAGCAGTGCAGGGCACCTGCCAGCAGGCCCCCACTCATGTTCCCTTGCACACCCACCCCCAGCACTGAGGGGCACCTGCCAACAGGCCCCCATTCATGTCCCACTCATGTCCCCTTGCACCCCCACCCCCCAGCAGTGCAGGGCACCTGCCAGCAGGCCCCCACACATGTCCCCTTGCACCCCCACCCCCCAGCACTGAGAGACACCTGCCAGCAGGCCCCCACTCATGTCCCACTCATGTCCCCTTGCACCCCCACCCCCCAGCACTGGGGGGCACCTGCCAGCAGGCCACCACTCATGTCCCACTCATATCCCCTTCCACCCCCACCCCCTCAGAAGTGCAGGGCACCTGCCAGCAGGCCCCCACTCATGTCCCCTTGCACCCCCACCCCCCAGCAGTGCAGGGCACCTGCCAGCAGGCCCCCACTCAATTCCCCCTGCACACTCACCCCCCAGCAGTGCAGGGCACCTGCCAGCAGGTCCCCACTCATGTCCCCTTGCACCCCCACCCCCCAGCAGTGCAGGGCACCTGCCAGCAGGCCCCCACTCAATTCCCCCTGCACACCCACCCCCCAGCAGTGCAGGGCAACTGCCAGCAGGCCCCACTCATGTCCCCTTGCACCCCCAACCCCCAGCACTGAGGGGCACCTGCCAGCAGGCCCCCACTCATGTCCCCTTGCACCCCCAGCACTGAGGGGCACCTGCCAGCAGGCCCCCACTCATGTCCCACTCATGTCCCCTTGCACCCCCACCCCCAGCAGTGCAGGGCACCTGCCAGCAGGCCCCCACTCATGTCCCACTCATGTCCCCTTGCACCCCCACCCTCCCAGCAGTGCAGGGCACCTTCCAGCAGGCCCCCACTCATGTCCCACTCATGTCCCCTTGCACCCCCACCCCCAGCAGTGCAGGGCACCTGCCAGCAGGCCCCCACTCATGTCCCCTTGCACCCCCACCCCCCAGCAGTGCAGGGCACCTGCCAGCAGGCCCCCACTCATGTCCCCTTGCACCCCCACCCCAGAACTGAGGGGCACCTGCCAACAGGCCCCCACACATGTCCCCTTGCACCCCCACCACCCAGCACTGAGAGACACCTGCCAGCAGGCCCCCACTCATGTCCCACTCATGTCCCCTTGCACCCCCACCCCCCAGCACTGGGGGCACCTGCCAGCAGGCCACCACTCATGTCCCACTCATATCCCCTTCCACCCCCACCCCCTCAGAAGTGCAGGGCACCTGCCAGCAGGCCCCCACTCATGTCCCCTTGCACCCCCACCCCCCAGCAGTGCAGGGCACCTGCCAGCAGGCCCCCACTCAATTCCCCCTGCAAACCCACCCCCCAGCAGTGCAGGGCACCTGCCAGCAGGCCCCCACTCATGTCCCCTTGCACCCCCACCCCCCAGCAGTGCAGGGCACCTGCCAGCAGGCCCCCACACATGTCCCCTTGCACACCCACCCCCCAGCAGTGCAGGGCACCTGCCAGCAGGCCCCCACTCATGTCCCCTTGCACACCCACTCCCCCCAGCAGTGCAGGGCACCTGCCAGCAGGCCCCCACTCATGTCCCACTCATGTCCCCTTGCACACCCACCCCCCAGCAGTGCAGGGCACCTGCCAGCAGGCCCCCACTCATGTCCCCTTGCACCCCCACCCCCCAGCAGTGCAGGGCACCTGCCAGCAGGCCCCCACTCATGTCCCACTCATGTCCCCTTGCACCCCCACCCCCCAGCAGTGCAGGGCACCTGCCAGCAGGCCCCCACTCATGTCCCACTCATGTCCCCTTGCACCCCCACCCCCAGCAGTGCAGGGCACCTGCCAGCAGGCCCTCACTCATGTCCCCTCTCACCCCCACCTCCTCAGCAGTGCAGGGCACCTGCCAGCAGGCCCCCACTCATGTCCCATTCATGTCCCCTTGCACCCCCACCCCCCAGCAGTGCAGGGCACCTGCCAGCAGGCCCCCAGTCATGTCCCCTTGCACCCCCACACCCCTGCAGTGCAGGGAACCTGCCAGCAGGCCCCCACTCATGTCCCCTTGCACACCTACCCCCCAGCACTGAGGGGCACCTGCCAACAGGCCCCCACTCATGTCCCACTCATGTCCCCGTGCACCCCCATCCCCCAGCAGTGCAGGGCACCTGCCAGCAGGCCCCACTCATGTCCCCTTCGACCCCCACCCCCCAGCACTGAGAGACACCTGCCAGCATGCCCCCACTCATGTCCCACTCATGTCCCCTTGCACCCCTACCCCCCAGCACTGAGGGGCACCTGCCAGCAGGCCACCACTCATGTCCCACTCATGTCCCTTTGCACCCCCACCCCCAGAAGTGCAGGGCACCTGCCAGCAGGCCCCCACTCATGTCCCACTCATGTCCCTTTGCACACCCACCGCCCAGCAGTGCAGGGCACCTGCCAGCAGGCCCCCACTCATGTCCCCTTGCACCCCCACCCCCCAGCAGTGCAGGGCACCTGCCAGCAGGCCCCCACTCATGTCCGCTTGCACCCCCACCCCCAGCAGTACAGGGCACTTGCCAGCAGGCCCCCACTCAATTCCCCCTGCACACCCACCCCCCAGCAGTGCAGGGCAACTGCCAGCAGGCCCCTACTCATGTCCCCTTGCACCCCCAACCCCCAGCACTGAGGGGCACCTGCCAGCAGGCCCCCACTCATGTCCCCTTGCACCCCCAGCACTGAGGGGCACCTGCCAGCAGGCCCCCACTCATGTCCCACTCATGTCCCCTTGCACCCCCACCCCCCAGCAGTGCAAGACACCTGCCAGCAGGCCCCCACTCATGTCCCACTCATGTCCCCTTGCACCCCCACCCCCCAGCAGTGCAGGGCACCTGCCAGCAGGCCCCCACTCATGTCCCCTTACACCCCCACCCCCAGCAGTGCAGGGCACCTGCCAGCAGGCCCCCACTCATGTCCCCTTGCACCCCCAGCAGTGCAGGGCACCTGCCAGCAGGCCCCCACTCATGTCCCCTTGCACCTCCATCCCCCAGCAGTGCAGGGCACCTGCCAGCAGGCCCCCACTCGTGTCCCCTTGCACCCCCACCCCCCAGTAGTGCAGGGCACCTGCCAGCAGGCCCCCACTCATGTCCCACTCATGTCCCCTTGCACCCTCATCCCCCAGCAGTGCAGGGCACCTGCCAGCAGGCCCCCACTCATGTCCCACTCATGCCCCCTTGCACCCCACCCCTAGCAGTGCAGGGCACCTGCCAGCAGGCCCCCACTCATGTCCCACTCATGTCCCCTTGCACCCCCACCCCACAGCAGTGCAGAGCACCTGCCAGCAGGCCCTCACTCATGTCCCCTTGCACCCCCACCCCCCAGCAGTGCAGGACACCTGCCAGCAGGCCCCCACTCATGTCCCCTTGCACACCCACCCCCAGCACTGAGGGGCACCTGCCAACAGGCCCCCACTCATGCCCCACTCATGTCCCCTTGCACCCCCACCCCCCAGCAGTGCAGGGCACCTGCCAGCAGGCCCCCACTCATGTCCCACTCATGTCCCCTTGCACCCCCCACCCCCTAGCAGTGCAGGGCACCTGCCAGCAGGCCCCCACTCATGTCCCACTCATTTCCACTTGCACCCCCACCCCCCAGCAGTACAGGACACCTGCCAGCAGGCCCCCACTCATGTCCCCGTGCACCCCCATCCCCCAGCAGTGCAGGGCACCTGCCAGCAGGCCCCCACTCATGTCCCACTCATGTCTCCTTGCACCCCCACCCCCCAGCAGTGCAGGGCACCTGCCAGCAGGCCCCCACTCATGTCCCCTTGCACCCCCACCCCCCAGCAGTGCAGGGCACCTGCCAGCAGGCCCCCACTCATGTCCCCTTGCACCCCCACCCCCCAGCAGTGCAGGGCACCTGCCAGCAGGCCCGCACTCATGTCCCCTTGCACACCCACCCCCCAGCACTGAGGGGCACCTTCCAACTGGCCCCCACGCATGTCCCACTCATGTTCCCTTGCACCCCCACCCCCCAGCAGTGCAGGGCACCTGCCAGCAGGCCCCCACTCATGTCCCCTTGCACACCAACCCCCCAGCACTGAGGGGCACCTGCCAGCAGGCCCCCACTCATGTCCCACTCATGTCCCCTTGCAACCCCACCCCCCAGCAGTGCAAGGCACCTGCCAGCAGGCCCCCACTCATGTCCCCTTGCACACCCACCCCCCAGCACTGAGGGGCACCTGCCAACAGGCCCCCACTCATGTCCCACTCATGTCCCCGTGCACCCCCACCCCCCAGCAGTGCAGGGCACCTGCCAGCAGGCCCCCACTCATGTCCCCTTGCACCCCCACCCCCCAGCACTGAGGGGCACTTGCCAGCAGGCCACCACTCATGTCCCACTCATGTCCCCTTGCACCTCCACCCCCCAGCATTGAGGGGCACCTGCCAGCAGGCCACCACTCATGTCCCACTCATGTCCCCTTGGTCCCCCACCTCCCAGTAGTGCAGGGCACCTGCCAGCAGGCCAACACTCATGTCCCACTCATGTCCCCTTGCACACCCACTCCCCAGCAGTGCAGGGCACCTGCCAGCAGGCCCCCACTCATGTCCCCTTGCACACCCACCCCCCAGCACTGAGGGGCACCTTCCAACAGGCCCCCACTCATGTCCCACTCATGTGTAACGCTTACCTGACTCCCACGGAGGCGCTGGTCTAGTCTGGGTTGCTGGTAGTCTGGCCTCTTCGAGCGTGATGCGCAGAACTCGGAACACCGACTGAACAGGACCCTCAAATCTTGCTTGTCTGGCCCGTAGGAATATCCTTCTGCAGATGAGAAAGGGGATTAACAGTCTGCAGAATAGTGTGCTTGCTCCCCCCTTCCCCCTTCGTTCTTCTCTAACTTCCTCTGAAATCCCTGGTTGAAGCTCACCTTATGGTTTGAAAGGATGAACTCTCCATCCTGCTTCTGGCGCAGGGGCGCGTGTTTGTCCAGTTACTTCACTGGTTTTCAGAATGGTGCTGGCAAAATCCACATGACTTTTCCGAGCGGAACGCCGTAAGTATGAAGATTAAAAAAAAGTTCAAGTGTTGAGCCTCCTTTTCTGTTGCCTTCCTAACCTGTGATCTGTCCTTTATTTCAGGTGCAGAATGAAGGCGATGCGTTGAGGAATTGAATTGCCGATGGTAAACTCAGGTGAGTTAGCGATGGGGGCGACCCCTCTTAATGTCTTTATATTCCTCCAGTAATGTCTTTTGTCCTTTCCCCATAGGGGCCGAGGTGCGGTACCTGCCAACGAAGCGGCGCCGACCCGAAATGAGGAATGGTCCACCAACAGAAAACCGGTAAGTGTTATGGCGGAAAATTAGGCTTTCCTCATATGTTCCTTCTGCTCACCTTTTGTCTCTTCTTCTCTCCCCTAGGCGCAGAGATGTGGCCACCGGAGCAGACATTCGTGGTGGAGCCAGAAGAACTCCCGAGGACAAGTGAGTGAAGCGCGGCGCTGCAGCGAGCAACGCAGTGCTTTTAAATGAAAGTCTTTTCTCAGGAACGCTGGCGTGAAAGTTCCGGATGCAGGTAAGAAGTTTGATAAAATTCTTGGTTTTCACCTTTCTCTTCTCTTCTTTCCTTACAGGTGTTCCAGGATCGAGGCGGGCATGGCTGGAGACCAGATGCAGGAGCAGACACGGTGAGCGTTCAGCTGCTTGGATGCAGAACAACGCGAAGCGTGAGCTACTGTCTGGGCGTGGCTTAAATAGCCCCCAAAGTAGTTCCAGGTAAGTATCCTTCCCTGGCCACGCCCGAGTGGCAAAATAGTCCCAATGAAAAAATAGTCCCTTTCAGGTCTCAGGGAGGCCTGAATCTTGCAGCATGGTCTGCATCAGGTAAGTGCACAAAACACCTTCCTTTATGAGCCTGGCGCCTATGGCGCCAGGACTGATGTCCAACATGAGCCTGGCGCCAACGGCGCCAGGACAGAGTCCAAAGAGCCCCTATAAGGGGCCGCTGGGCTTTTACCCGGGGGCATGATGCCTGCTCCCAGGGGTGCTGGGCCTGACCTGGTGCTCCGGGGGTAGGCATCATGACATCATGTCCCCTTGCACACCCACCCCCCAGCAGTGCAGGACACCTGCCAGCAGGCCCCCACTCATGTCCCCTTGCACACCCACCCCCCAGAACTGAGGGGCACTTGCCAACAGGCCCCCACGCATGTCCCACTCATGTTCCCTTGCACCCCCACCCCCCAGCAGTGCAGGGCACCTGCCAGCAGGCCCCCACTCATGTCCCCTTGCACACCAACCCCCCAGCACTGAGGGGCACCTGCCAGCAGGCCCCCACTCATGTCCCACTCATGTCCCCTTGCAACCCCACCCCCCAGCAGTGCAAGGCACCTGCCAGCAGGCCCCCACTCATGTCCCCTTGCACCCCCACCCCCCAGCAGTGCAGGGCACCTGCCAGCAGGCCCCCACTCATGTCCCCTTGCACCCCCACCCCCCAGCAGTGCAGGGCACCTGCCAGCAGGCCCGCACTCATGTCCCCTTGCACACCCACCCCCCAGCACTGAGGGGCACCTTCCAACTGGCCCCCACGCATGTCCCACTCATGTTCCCTTGCACCCCCACCCCCCAGCAGTGCAGGGCACCTGCCAGCAGGCCCCCACTCATGTCCCCTTGCACACCAACCCCCCAGCACTGAGGGGCACCTGCCAGCAGGCCCCCACTCATGTCCCACTCATGTCCCCTTGCAACCCCACCCCCCAGCAGTGCAAGGCACCTGCCAGCAGGCCCCCACTCATGTCCCCTTGCACACCCACCCCCCAGCACTGAGGGGCACCTGCCAACAGGCCCCCACTCATGTCCCACTCATGTCCCCGTGCACCCCCACCCCCCAGCAGTGCAGGGCACCTGCCAGCAGGCCCCCACTCATGTCCCCTTGCACCCCCACCCCCCAGCACTGAGGGGCACTTGCCAGCAGGCCACCACTCATGTCCCACTCATGTCCCCTTGCACCTCCACCCCCCAGCATTGAGGGGCACCTGCCAGCAGGCCACCACTCATGTCCCACTCATGTCCCCTTGGTCCCCCACCTCCCAGTAGTGCAGGGCACCTGCCAGCAGGCCAACACTCATGTCCCACTCATGTCCCCTTGCACACCCACTCCCCAGCAGTGCAGGGCACCTGCCAGCAGGCCCCCACTCATGTCCCCTTGCACACCCACCCCCCAGCACTGAGGGGCACCTTCCAACAGGCCCCCACTCATGTCCCACTCATGTGTAACGCTTACCTGACTCCCACGGAGGCGCTGGTCTAGTCTGGGTTGCTGGTAGTCTGGCCTCTTCGAGCGTGATGCGCAGAACTCGGAACACCGACTGAACAGGACCCTCAAATCTTGCTTGTCTGGCCCGTAGGAATATCCTTCTGCAGATGAGAAAGGGGATTAACAGTCTGCAGAATAGTGTGCTTGCTCCCCCCTTCCCCCTTCGTTCTTCTCTAACTTCCTCTGAAATCCCTGGTTGAAGCTCACCTTATGGTTTGAAAGGATGAACTCTCCATCCTGCTTCTGGCGCAGGGGCGCGTGTTTGTCCAGTTACTTCACTGGTTTTCAGAATGGTGCTGGCAAAATCCACATGACTTTTCCGAGCGGAACGCCGTAAGTATGAAGATTAAAAAAAAGTTCAAGTGTTGAGCCTCCTTTTCTGTTGCCTTCCTAACCTGTGATCTGTCCTTTATTTCAGGTGCAGAATGAAGGCGATGCGTTGAGGAATTGAATTGCCGATGGTAAACTCAGGTGAGTTAGCGATGGGGGCGACCCCTCTTAATGTCTTTATATTCCTCCAGTAATGTCTTTTGTCCTTTCCCCATAGGGGCCGGGGTGCGGTACCTGCCAACGAAGCGGCGCCGACCCGAAATGAGGAATGGTCCACCAACAGAAAACCGGTAAGTGTTATGGCGGAAAATTAGGCTTTCCTCATATGTTCCTTCTGCTCACCTTTTGTCTCTTCTTCTCTCCCCTAGGCGCAGAGATGTGGCCACCGGAGCAGACATTCGTGGTGGAGCCAGAAGAACTCCCGAGGACAAGTGAGTGAAGCGCGGCGCTGCAGCGAGCAACGCAGTGCTTTTAAATGAAAGTCTTTTCTCAGGAACGCTGGCGTGAAAGTTCCGGATGCAGGTAAGAAGTTTGATAAAATTCTTGGTTTTCACCTTTCTCTTCTCTTCTTTCCTTACAGGTGTTCCAGGATCGAGGCGGGCATGGCTGGAGACCAGATGCAGGAGCAGACATGGTGAGCGTTCAGCTGCTTGGATGCAGAACAACGCGAAGCGTGAGCTACTGTCTGGGCGTGGCTTAAATAGCCCCCAAAGTAGTTCCAGGTAAGTATCCTTCCCTGGCCACGCCCGAGTGGCAAAATAGTCCCAATGAAAAAATAGTCCCTTTCAGGTCTCAGGGAGGCCTGAATCTTGCAGCATGGTCTGCATCAGGTAAGTGCACAAAACACCTTCCTTTATGAGCCTGGCGCCTATGGCGCCAGGACTGATGTCCAACATGAGCCTGGCGCCAACGGCGCCAGGACAGAGTCCAAAGAGCCCCTATAAGGGGCCGCTGGGCTTTTACCCGGGGGCATGATGCCTGCTCCCAGGGGTGCTGGGCCTGACCTGGTGCTCCGGGGGTAGGCATCATGACATCATGTCCCCTTGCACACCCACCCCCCAGCAGTGCAGGACACCTGCCAGCAGGCCCCCACTCATGTCCCCTTGCACACCCACCCCCCAGAACTGAGGGGCACTTGCCAACAGGCCCCCACTCATGTCCCACTCATGTCCGCTTGCACCCCCACGCCCCAGCAGTGCAGGGCACCTGCCAGCAGGCCCCCACTCATGTCCCACTCATGTCCTCTTGCACCCCCACCCCCCAGCAGTGCAGTGCACCTGCCAGCAGGCCCCCACTCATGTCCCCTTGCGCACCCACCCCCCAGCACTGAGGGGCACCTGCCAACAGGCCCCCACTCATGTCCCACTCATGTCCCCTTGCACACCCACCCCCCAGCACTGAGGGGCACCTGCCAGCAGGCCCCCACTCATGTCCCACTCATGTCACCTTGCACCCCCACCCCCCAGCAGTGCAGGGCAGCTGCCAACAGGCCCCCACTCATGTCCCCTTGCACACCCACCCCCCAGCACTGAGGGGCACCTGCCAGCAGGCCCCCACTCATGTCCCCTTGCACCCCCACCCCCCAGCACTGAGGGGCACCTGCCAGCAGGCCCCCACTCATGTCCCACTCATGTCCCCTTGCACACCCACCCCCAGCAGTGCAGGGCACCTGCCAGCAGGCCCCCACTCATGTCCCACTCATGTCACCTTGCACCCCCACCCCCCAGCAGTGCAGGGCAGCTGCCAACAGGCCCCCACTCATGTCCCCTTGCACACCCACCCCCCAGCAGTGCAGGGCACCTGCGAGCAGGCCCCCACTCATCTCCCCTTACACACCCACCCCCCAGCAGTGCAGGGCACCTGCCAGCAGGCCCCTACTCATGTCCCCTTGCACACCCACCCCCCAGCACTGAGGGGCACCTGCCAACAGGCCCCCACTCATGTCCCACTCATGTCCCCGTGCACCCCCACCCCCCAGCAGTGCAGGGCACCTGCCAGCAGGCCCCCACTCATGTCCCCTTGCACCCCCACCCCCCAGCACTGAGGGGCACTTGCCAGCAGGCCACCACTCATGTCCCACTCATGTCCCCTTGCACCTCCACCCCCCAGCATTGAGGGGCACCTGCCAGCAGGCCACCACTCATGTCCCACTCATGTCCCCTTGGTCCCCCACCTCCCAGTAGTGCAGGGCACCTGCCAGCAGGCCAACACTCATGTCCCACTCATGTCCCCTTGCACACCCACTCCCCAGCAGTGCAGGGCACCTGCCAGCAGGCCCCCACTCATGTCCCCTTGCACACCCACCCCCCAGCACTGAGGGGCACCTTCCAACAGGCCCCCACTCATGTCCCACTCATGTGTAACGCTTACCTGACTCCCACGGAGGCGCTGGTCTAGTCTGGGTTGCTGGTAGTCTGGCCTCTTCGAGCGTGATGCGCAGAACTCGGAACACCGACTGAACAGGACCCTCAAATCTTGCTTGTCTGGCCCGTAGGAATATCCTTCTGCAGATGAGAAAGGGGATTAACAGTCTGCAGAATAGTGTGCTTGCTCCCCCCTTCCCCCTTCGTTCTTCTCTAACTTCCTCTGAAATCCCTGGTTGAAGCTCACCTTATGGTTTGAAAGGATGAACTCTCCATCCTGCTTCTGGCGCAGGGGCGCGTGTTTGTCCAGTTACTTCACTGGTTTTCAGAATGGTGCTGGCAAAATCCACATGACTTTTCCGAGCGGAACGCCGTAAGTATGAAGATTAAAAAAAAGTTCAAGTGTTGAGCCTCCTTTTCTGTTGCCTTCCTAACCTGTGATCTGTCCTTTATTTCAGGTGCAGAATGAAGGCGATGCGTTGAGGAATTGAATTGCCGATGGTAAACTCAGGTGAGTTAGCGATGGGGGCGACCCCTCTTAATGTCTTTATATTCCTCCAGTAATGTCTTTTGTCCTTTCCCCATAGGGGCCGGGGTGCGGTACCTGCCAACGAAGCGGCGCCGACCCGAAATGAGGAATGGTCCACCAACAGAAAACCGGTAAGTGTTATGGCGGAAAATTAGGCTTTCCTCATATGTTCCTTCTGCTCACCTTTTGTCTCTTCTTCTCTCCCCTAGGCGCAGAGATGTGGCCACCGGAGCAGACATTCGTGGTGGAGCCAGAAGAACTCCCGAGGACAAGTGAGTGAAGCGCGGCGCTGCAGCGAGCAACGCAGTGCTTTTAAATGAAAGTCTTTTCTCAGGAACGCTGGCGTGAAAGTTCCGGATGCAGGTAAGAAGTTTGATAAAATTCTTGGTTTTCACCTTTCTCTTCTCTTCTTTCCTTACAGGTGTTCCAGGATCGAGGCGGGCATGGCTGGAGACCAGATGCAGGAGCAGACACGGTGAGCGTTCAGCTGCTTGGATGCAGAACAACGCGAAGCGTGAGCTACTGTCTGGGCGTGGCTTAAATAGCCCCCAAAGTAGTTCCAGGTAAGTATCCTTCCCTGGCCACGCCCGAGTGGCAAAATAGTCCCAATGAAAAAATAGTCCCTTTCAGGTCTCAGGGAGGCCTGAATCTTGCAGCATGGTCTGCATCAGGTAAGTGCACAAAACACCTTCCTTTATGAGCCTGGCGCCTATGGCGCCAGGACTGATGTCCAACATGAGCCTGGCGCCAACGGCGCCAGGACAGAGTCCAAAGAGCCCCTATAAGGGGCCGCTGGGCTTTTACCCGGGGGCATGATGCCTGCTCCCAGGGGTGCTGGGCCTGACCTGGTGCTCCGGGGGTAGGCATCATGACATCATGTCCCCTTGCACACCCACCCCCCAGCAGTGCAGGACACCTGCCAGCAGGCCCCCACTCATGTCCCCTTGCACACCCACCCCCCAGAACTGAGGGGCACTTGCCAACAGGCCCCCACTCATGTCCCACTCATGTCTGCTTGCACCCCCACGCCCCAGCAGTGCAGGGCACCTGCCAGCAGGCCCCCACTCATGTCCCACTCATGTCCTCTTGCACCCCCACCCCCCAGCAGTGCAGTGCACCTGCCAGCAGGCCCCCACTCATGTCCCCTTGCGCACCCACCCCCCAGCACTGAGGGGCACCTGCCAACAGGCCCCCACTCATGTCCCACTCATGTCCCCTTGCACACCCACCCCCCAGCACTGAGGGGCACCTGCCAGCAGGCCCCCACTCATGTCCCCTTGCACCCCCACCCCCCAGCACTGAGGGGCACCTGCCAGCAGGCCCCCACTCATGTCCCACTCATGTCCCCTTGCACACCCACCCCCAGCAGTGCAGGGCACCTGCCAGCAGGCCCCCACTCATGTCCCACTCATGTCACCTTGCACCCCCACCCCCCAGCAGTGCAGGGCAGCTGCCAACAGGCCCCCACTCATGTCCCCTTGCACACCCACCCCCCAGCAGTGCAGGGCACCTGCGAGCAGGCCCCCACTCATCTCCCCTTACACACCCACCCCCCAGCAGTGCAGGGCACCTGCCAGCAGGCCCCTACTCATGTCCCCTTGCACACCCACCCCCCAGCAGTGCAGGGCACCTGCCAGCAGGCCCCCACTCATGTCCCCTTGCACAACCACCCCCCAGCACTGAGGGGCACCTGCCAACAGGCCCCCGCTCATGTCCCACTCATGTCCGCTTGCACCTCCACCCCCCAGCAGTGCAGGGCACCTGCCAGCAGGCCCCCACTCATGTCCCACTTATGTCCTCTTGCACCCCCACCCCCCAGAAGTGCAGGGCACCTGCCAGCAGGCCCCCCACTCATGTCCCCTTGCACACCCACCCCCCAGCACTGAGGGGCACCTGCCAACAGGCCCCCACTCATGTCCCACTCATGTCCCCTTGCACCCCCACCCCCCAGCAGTGCTGGGCACCTGCCAGCAGGCCCCCACTCATGTCCCCTTGCACCCCCACCCCCGAGAACTGAGGGGCACCTGCCAGCAGGCCCTCACTCATGTCCCACTCATGTCCCCTTGCACACCCACCCCCCAGCAGTGCAGCGCACCTGCCAGCAGGCCCCCACTCAGGTCCCACTCATGTCCCCTTGCACCCCCACCCCCAACAGTGCAGGGAACCTGCCTGCAGGCCCTCACTCATGTCCCTTTCAGCCCCTCCCCCCAGAAGTGCAGGGCACCTTCCAGCAGGCCCCCACTCATGTCCCCTTGCACACCCACCCCCCAGCAGTGCAGGGCACCTGCCAGCAGGCCCCCACTCATGTCCCCTTGCACCCCCACCCCCAGCAGTGCAGGGCACCTGCCAGCAGGCCCCCACTCATATCCCCTTGCACACCCACACCCCAGCAGTGAAATGGCGATCTCATGACACAAACCAAATGTCAACTATGTACATCAACACATGTCCGCCACACGAAGGCAGGCGGTAGCGTCCCTGCGCATTAAAAAATGTGCGCTAACAAAAAGCCTGTATATACAGCTCTGATGAATGTCCCATACTGTGGCCCTCTAGGACAAATGACGTGCCAAAGGGTATGCGACAAACACGGACACCCGCTGTGTCAAAAATAGCATTTATTTCGGGGGTGCGAGGGAAGTTTCACACGCGATTGTGCCTCGGCGAGCGGGGTACGTGTACTTCAGGGGCTCGCGGGAAGTTTTACACGCGATTGTGCCTAGGCGAGCGGGGTACGTGTACTTCAGGGGCTCGCGGGAAGTTTTACACGTGATTGGGCCTGGGCGAGTGTTTTACGTGTATTACTGGGGTGGGCAGGGAAGTACAGGAGGCAAATGCGAGGAACGCCTACACGCACGCGCCAAAAAAGACGCACTAATCCGGAAACACGTACGCCAGCAGGAAGCAGGCATGCATGGACCCTCGCAGCATAAAAGGGCACGCAAATAACAAGCAAGCTCAGACGCCAGGATGAACATAGCGTTCCTAGCAGCACTGGTCATGGGATACTGCAGGAGGAGGAGGAGGAGGATAGTCAGGGCCAGAATTTTCACACCCAGAACCAGCCTTTTTGGCATGCCTGATAACCAGGTGTATGGGAGGTACAGGTTTCCACCTCACATAATACTCGACCTGCGCGGTGAGTGGGAGGATGACCTCACATCACCCACCCTCTGCTCCCAAGCACTCAGCCCCCTGGAGAAGGTCCTCAATGTACTGCACTTTTTGGCCACCGGATCATTTCAGCGGACAAGTGCCATAGTGGGGGGGGTTGTCACAGGCCACGCAGTCACGCTGCCTACACCAGGTCTCGGCCATCATGACTGCACGCCCATCAGTCCGAAGGCACATATAGCTGCCCAGAACACCTGCAGAAAGGCAGGCTGCCGTACAGGATTTCTACGGGGTGGCACAATTCCCCAAAGTCCTAGGTGCCATTGATTGCACCCATGTGGCTCTATGTCCCCCCAGGGCATCAGAGCACATGTATAGAAACCGCAAGCACTGGCATTCCATCAACTTCCAGGTAGTATGTGATGCCAAGGGAATCATCACCTCAGTATATGCCAACTATCCAGGGTCCTCCCACGACAGTTTCATTTACAGAATGTCAACCCTAAACCGGGACCTAGAAGCTGGGCGGCATGGTGATACATGGCTGCTCGGTGAGTATAAATGGCACACCACATGCATGCATGCCAGATACTGAGTAATGTCACAACCCTACTAATGATACCCATCACCACCTCCCCAGGGGACAGTGCCTACCCTCTGAGCACCCGCATGATGACGCCAATTGGGAACTCCACCACGCCACCCGAGGTAAGATACAACACAGCCCATATTGCAACCCGAGGCATAGTGGAGCGCACATTCGTAGTGCTCAAGTCACGCTTTCGCTCCCTTGACCGTTCTGGCGGGCAGCTGTTATACGCTCCCGCAGTAGTGTTCAGGATCATAGTGGCAGCATGTGTCCTGCACAACGTTGCAACACGCCGGGGCCTGCACGTGGACATGGTGGTGCCCCCACATCCCCAACCACATGCACGCCCGCTGCGCATGGGAGGGGAAAGGGCACCGGGTGACGCAGCCCGAACGCAGCTGGTGGCTAATTACTTCACTTAGAATCACACCCCTGTGGAGTGCACACAGCCTTGCCACATACCAGCTGACAATCGATGATGACACAAGGGACAGTGAACTGTCACAACCATACCAGCCTGAGATGGGTCACCTGGAAGTGTCACAATGTTTGCATCCCTACCTACAGAAACACCACCAATTCTGTGTCATCAAAAGACACATATGCTGCTAAATGCATTACCCCCTTGCAAAATACAACATGAGAACAGTGCCATGTCACCCAACCCCTCCCCAGCACCACCACCCAACACACCATGGCATGTCATGCCATGTGAGAGCAAACAAAGCAATCCCGAAAACCTGACACACGTGTCACAAAGTACAGTGTCCCTAATGGAAACTGGCCACACACAATATGCTCCCAGTAATGTTGAACTAACAACACACATGACCAAATACTTACCAACAATACAATGCAGCTACACAAGCTTAAACATAACTAAAACATGACAGTACTAAGTTAAAGTAGTCGTAGTCTTACAACCTGAATATGCCACCACATTGCCCCCTTCCAACCGTAGTCTTGCAGGCTTCAAAACTTGTCTGTGTACTGCATACAACATGAACTCCATCTCCAAAGTAGACGGCCTTGTGAAGACATGAGGAATGAACCTGCAAATTCAGAGGGAGACATGGAAGAAGAAGCATACATAATTCCAACGTGCAGTGTACAATACAACAACAATCTACACAAGGAATGTCTACACAGTATTGACTACAGACTGCCCACACAGCTCATGGGAGCCCAACATCACTGTGTACATCACTGTCACTTGGTCACACCCTTTGCAAGACCATGGAAATGGGAAGCAGGAGGGGTGGGTGTCTCACGAACCCAAGCATCAAACCCAAACTCAGGACAAGCCTGCATGTGCCCAGCCGGAATACAGTGGATGCCCACGGGAGCCACACAAGGTAACACACTGTTAAAAAATAATAAAAAATAAAAAATAAAAAATAAAAAATGAAAAAAGCAAAAATAAAAAATAATAAATGGCCATGTGGGGGCCGGGGGGGGAAGAGGCCACCCAGGAGGTCCGAGGACAGGGTGCGCACCAACAGCCGCCTGTGTGGATGTTGGGAAAAAAAACACCTCCATGAGCTCATGGCCTGCACGGCTATGCCAATGTGGGAGAACTGCTGCTGTCGCTCTCATTAACCTCTGCTGCTGTCACAGGAGGTGGTGGTGCTATGGGAGGCAGCCCATGCAAAGCCCTGGTATGGTCCTCCATGGCAGCAAGCATGCGGGTGTGGAAGGTCTCGTTCTGGAGGATTATAGTGCGGAGATCCCCATGCAGCACCTGACGTGATGCCCGGATCGCCTCCCGAGTTGCCTGCGTCTCAGCTGAGAGCGAACGTGTGAGCCGCTCCAGCTGCTGTTCTGTCCTCAAGTTAGTGGAAGTCTCAAGGTCAACAAGAGTCTCCCTGAGGTGATGGAGTTTTACCCTCAGGGTTTCCCTGTGGCCCTGGGACTCTATTGATATCGATTGGCGTAGAGTCTCTAGTGCCGCCCGTCTGTCCCTGTTGGACACCAACATGTCCTCCCTGTGTGATTGGCAAATGGAGTCTGTTACCTGCTGTAGTAGCTCCATCTGTCTTTCAGGGGGGACAATGGAAGTGGCCACCCTCTCCATTGCTTGAGCCATAATCTCAACTGATGCTGCCTGTTGGGTTACCATACCGTAAATGGATTGTTCCCATGCAGTATTGCCTGGTGGCGTACGGCCACCGTGTCGGCGGGCACCACACCTGTTTGAGCAAGGCGATCTGCGCCTTGCTGTGCCGGGACTGCCTGAGGCTGCAGGACTGCATTCCCCTCTGATCTGCTGGCCCAGGAACAGGATCAGATGTTGTGGCATGTGACCCTGCACCCGTAACCGCCAAAGGCTGACTAACCAATACTGACATCCCCATAGAGGGTTCTACCCCTGGTGCAGGTGGGTTGGACAGAACAGAACCCCTTCCAGAAACACTTTCCTGCGACGCCACATAGGTCTAATCATCCGAATCAACACCTGAATAGAGGTCTGGGGAGGTGCACCCAGAGACACCCCTGGACAGAATCGTCTGCAGCAAGAGTGGGTTCTCACCCACCACCACACCACATCCCCCACTGGTGGCCGGTTGTGCCTCAGGTTTCTCCTGGGTCTGCAGCATCTCCTCAACCTCAACAGAATCAAGTGTGTCATCCCCTGCAAAAACATGAAAGACAAAAAATGGAAACAGGCATTAGCACCATAGCACACAAATAGGCCTGACAAGCTACAGAACCAGTACATGATTTACACATGTCCCACATGACTATAACCCTCCCATGCATGCACTGTCACAGAGTTGGAAGGGGAGGCAAAAGTCTGACACTGATGACACCAAGATGGAAGAGCAACACATTTGCTGCATGCTGGGTAGCACTGCCATCACACATTGGCCTGTGAGTGGCATGTCCTATACACATAAATGACACATGCCATCACACAGATGGTATGTACCATAGCCATGGTACATTCCACAAGTACATCCATATGTCAGTGAATGAGTACTGTCACCCATCCATGTGAGATGGACATGAAGAGATGAAAAATGCCACATAGTGTGAAAAGATGCACCATGTGCCACACACTGCAACACATCCAGTGTACAAAAATACAGTGATTGCAGGGCCATGTACACATCAATGGTTGTGCACTTCAACATGACAGGAAACAACTAGCATGTTCCACATTCAAACAGGCCCAAAGACATCATGTGATCAGGACAATACCCATTCAGCCTGAATGGTCAAATCATTCAACTACCAAGGTGACACATGTGGGCCAATGTGGGGTTCTTCAATGACAGAAGCATGTCACATATGTCACAATAGGGCTGAGGAATGTGTTGGAAAAGTGGGAGAATTGAAACAATCAGCCTGAAAGAACAATGAAAAATACAAACAATGTTGTTGCATGATGCCACCTCAAGGGCAACTGCCGTAATGTTGCGCAAAATTACTACTGTGGGCAGAAGGGATAGTGTCACACCCAAATTCAAGGCCGCAGAATGTTTTGGATGAAGCACATGGGTGACCCATACTACTCAGTCACACACACCCTCACCTGGCACTCAATCAGAACCCGTCACCCAAACAACATACACATGCATTACACACACACGCATGGGCACTCACCGGACAATGTGTCATAATCGGGTAGTTCTTCCACACCTCGGATCTGCTCCTTTGTGACGAAGGTCCCAGCAACAGACACATGTTCAGTGAGTTCGTTGTCCTCTTGTGGAGACCCACCGCCAGTCACCAGAGTAGCGGCATGACTTGAGGCCAGCTTGTCCTTTGCTCTGCGTTTCAGGTCGTTCCACCGCTTGTAGCAATCATCAGCTGAGCGCCTCACAAATCCAAGGGCACTTATGTGGTTGGCGATGGTCTGCCAGTGTGCCTTACGTTGACCAGGTGTGGTCTTGGACCCTGCAGTCACCACCATTTCGTGGCTATGTTGCAACACATAGCTCACAAGTGCATTAAGTTCCGAATCATTGAAGCAAGGCTTCCTTGAGGTACCGGAGTGTGTAGCCGTGCCTGGGGTCTCAGCCTGTCATGCCAGAGCACCCTTCTTCCTCTTTTTAGAAGGTGGAGCAGAGTTAGAGTGGCTAACGCTGCTCTGGTCAGTAGGGGCAGAATCACCGGTGCACTGGGTTGTTGGAGTGTGCGGATGCACATTGACCATAGGACTTGGTGCAGGCATTGTCTGAAGTGTGATGTTGGCAGGGGGAACATCAGTATGATGGACCAGGACCGACACTGTCCTGGCTGGGAGAGTCAGAGCTGGGGCAGATGGAGCTGCAGCTGCCCCTGCAGCCTCACCACCCTGCATACTTGGGGCAGCAGATGACATAGCTGCCCCAGATCCACGTGCCTTGGTGACAACTTGCACCGCCACACGTGCTTAGACTTGCTGACCTGGAAGTCAGCCAGGGAGTCATTCTGTGCCAGGTCAGGTGCCACAAGGGCTGAACTGTGATGGTCTCAGCCACGTTTCCCTCAACCATGGTGGGGGGACATGGGTGTCCCTGATTGGTCCTCCACACATGGGGGTATAGGGGCACCCTGCAAATCCTGGCCAAGTCCCCTACCGCGCCCACCACGTCCACCTTTTGAAGATCGGCCACCTTTGCCTCCCTTACCGTTTGGTCGCCTCCAAACCATGGCACTGATGTTGTTATGCGTATGGGAGGAGCAGTAAACTATTGTCCTGGGCAATTGGGGGTCAAAGGGCTAGGGTACTAGATGGAATTCGTACCCTAGTGCTCTAACAAGGCTGTCTGTGACCCCTGGGGGAAGATGACGGGTCACGCAATGCACAGGCAGCCCAAAAACAAAAATAAACGTGCACGCAACCCCTCGTAGACCACGTGCGTGGTAAAATGAACCTGCACTACGCTGTGGCACCCAGAAACACAAAAATAAGCGTACGCGTGATACACGCAGCCTACAATGACCTCTGAAGGAGTACGCAACACACGGGGCAAATACAGTTGCTAAGTACGTGCGGAAATCACCGTCTGCCTGGAAAAAGAACGTGAAAAATATGCGCGTGTGCGCGTTGACAACACCCCTGCCAAAAGAAGAATTGTACGCTGTCTGAGGAGACAGGACAAAAGGAGAAGTGAACACTGTTTGAGGAAACAGGCCCAACAAAAAGTAAAAAAATGAAAGCTGTCAGAGGTAACAGGCAGTACGAACTTGAAACGCTGTGAAGTAATCGCGTGTGAACCGACAAGAAGTACAGAATCCACCCACTCGCTCTCCACAAAAAGCACGTACAAGGAAATGGCGTCCTACACGTACCTTTTAAACCGGCCCACACGTACACATCACTTACGCGTGTACGTGCCCTTTCCTCCAATTACACGTGCTGACACTCGGACGTGCAGCTTTTCCACGTGCGCTCTGTCATCACGTGCTATGAGGGAAACACTCACAGACGCGCTTACACGCTAAGCCCTGAGCACTCTCCCACCTGGCTGCTGCCTGATTGCCTGCTGCCCACGTGCCCTGCCATTTGCTGCCTGCACGTCAGCCAGGGGTGCTGTTGCTGTGACCACCCCTGCTGTAACCGAAGACTCCCGACTGGGATTCCATCGCTCCACAGCCCAGCCCCAGGACCCAGTTGCCCACCCACTCCTGCCTCTGGGGTTGCCATGTCCAGCATTACACCATCTGGCGGCACTGGCAACCCCCAGCCAGAGAGGCAGAGGGCCACCAGCTTCACTGCCACCTAAGTTGGTGTCCTGGTGGAGCAAGTCCTGGGGCAGTATGATGCCCTCTTTGGAAGTTTGCGCTCCGACAAGGAAGGACGGACCAGGATCTGGACAGACATCGTGACTGCCATCTACGCGGAGGGGGTGGCAGTCCACGAATTCCATCATGTCAAGAAGCGCTGGGAGGACTTCAGGTCCAGGACGCTCAACAAGGCCCGGCGCCTCTTGAAGGCAGCGGATGCTAAGGGGCGCCGGGGCCACCTGTCGGAAGACCAAATGAGGGTCCTGGAACGCGTATGCCCAGCGCTCCACATCCAGGTCCTTGGGAGGCACACCCCTTTGGAGTCGAGCGGTAAGTGTACATGCATACTGATTGGAAGCTGTGCGTGTGGTGGTGTGCCAGTAGTGTGCAGGTTGCACATGTGGTTTTGTAGGGCCATGTATGGATGTGTATGTAGAGGGCCGTGAGGCTGACACATGCAAGTCCTTTCATGTGTGAGACACATGGATGGTGTATTTGTGGGTAAGCATGCAGGCCAAATGCAGATGTGTGAGCACACATGTTTGAATGACTGTGTATGTCAGTTGTCAAGGTTGGGGAGTCACACATGGATGTTGGTTCCAGCTGCATGTATCTGCACTGTGTACATGTGCATGTATGTGTATCTGACAAGTGTGCAACTGTCATGCAACATGGATGCATGTGAGACTGATATGTAGAAGACTGATTGCCAGATGTGACATGGATGCCGATCTCATCACTGCGACACTTGGTGGAGGTGTACACATGCATGTAAGTGTGGTGGCATGTGTGCATGTCTAGTGCACTCCCTGTGTCTCATGTGATGTCTGGTTCACCTTTGCCTGCTCATGCTGTTGTATGTGTATGGATGGTGCTGGCTGTTGCGATATGGCTGTGGAATAGCTCATGTGTGTGATTTGAAATGACATGTGTGTTGGGGATTGTGATGCCATGTCTGAAGTTTGACAATGACACTCGTGTGCAACTGTCATGTGTGTATGAGTCCATTGTACAGTGCCCTGATGCCTGTGTCCTCTCTCTCCCTGTCTGCAGCGTCGACTGATGAAGAGGGCGGAGAGGGTGCTGTGGAGCACAGCGGCAGGGATCGCACCGCCAGCCGGAGACGCAAGGCCCGGCTCCCCTCCCAGGTTGTCATCTCGTCGGGGAGTGAGGAGTCCGGTGCCGCGTCCCAGGTCGCAGCTGCCGAGGGGAGGTCCAAGAGGCGGAGGCAGAAGGGGCAGCTGAGACCCCACAGGGCCCGTCGGAGGAAGATGGCACAGAGTCATCCAGGTTGGTGGGGGGTTTGGTGGAGGAGGAGGCCGTGCAAGGGACAGAGACGGGGTCTGGAGGTAGGGATTCCACTGGTGCTAGTGGTGCAGTGCAGAGGCAGGGACAGGAGGCAGCACAGGCCGCCGCTGAGGTACCTGTGTGTAATCCTGTCCCCGATCCTGTGACTGCTTCATCTTGCACCAGCAGGGATACCTACGTCCAGACCTGTTTTCAGGCAGGGGATGAGCTTATGACAACTGGCCTTCCTCTGCCTGCGGACGTGGCTATCTGGGACCGGGTTGAGCCTGTCCTGGGTGGTGTGGCGTTGCGTCAACGGGCCATGCGAGGCGAAATGCAGTCTTTTCATGGGGAGACTGCATGTCGTCTCGAATGGCTCGTTGACCACGTCGACCTACTGGGACAGGTCACCAGGGCCGGATTCCTCTGTTTTCTGGGCCTTGTTCCGAACCCCTCCTCAACTGAACCCCCTATGCACCAGTCGTACTCTGTGCCATCTTCCCACCCATGTGTCACCTGGGTGCCCTGCGGAGCTACCTCTGACCCTGCGGCCAGGCTGGTGGAGGACACATCCCTGCCACAGTAGGGAGTCGGACGTCCAGCAGGGGTGGCCACCTCAACAACTGCACCCCAGCTGGAGGAGGTGCCCTGCCCTGCACATGTCGTCGTCCCTGCGAACCCTCGGGGCCATGGAAGAGGACCGCCTCTGGGACATTGAGCAGGAGTTCGATGATGCCCTGGCCCGGGACATCCAAAAGTGAGCCGTCGGACTAGCCCGCTGCTCTTGTAAATAGTTAGATAGTGTTAGGTTTCCTTTGGTTTTTTTCTTTATTTTGGTTGTGCTTGGACAATGCACCACATTTCTGTATATATTTTTTCATTAGGTAGTATTTTTGATAGGTTTCATTTCTTGGGATCATGGACCCTGGATTATTCATCTGTATATAGTTCACTATTGGATTCATCTCTTTTTTTTGGATTTCCCCATGGAGCAATGGTTTTCACTTTTGTTTTTCCCTTGGATTTGCTTTGTTGGACTGTGACTTTGGACACCTTTCCTTTGGATTATGATTTCTTGTTTTTCATTATTTTACGGACATGCAGCTTTTCATTTTTTATTCCCATTGTTGTTTGTTTGATTTAAATTCCATTCATGTTGCTTTTAATACATTTTTTTCTTAATACTTCGATGTGTGGTATTATCTCATTGGTTTCATGCATGTCATGATATGGGTTTTCACATTCACTTGCAACCATTGTGTGTGTGTGACGGACATGTGTTCATTTACATACTTGCCATTGGGGTTGTATCATGTAATTGCCTTTTCTATATGGGTGGATGCAATACTTGGTTGGGTCTTTGAGCTGGGGAGGCTTGCCATAAGGGCCATGATTGAGGATCGTCATGACCTGGGGGCAGGGGGACATGAGTGGGGTCCTGCTGGCAGGTGCCCTGCACTGCTGGGGGGTGGGGGTGCAAGGGGACATGAGTGGATGCCTGCTGGCAGGTGCCCTGCACTGCTGGGGGGTGGGGGTGCAAGGGGACATGAGTGGGACATGAGTGGGGGCCTGCTGGCAGGTGCCCTGCACTGCTGGGTGGTGGGGGTGCAAGGGGACATGAGTGGGGGCCTGCTTGCAGGTGCCCTGCACTGCTGGGGGGTGGGGGTGCAAGGGGACATGAGTGGGGGCCTGCTGGCAGGTGCCCTGCACTGCTGGGGGGTGGTGGTGCAAGGGGCCATGAGTGGGGGCCTGCTGGCAGGTGTCCTGTACTGCTGGGGGGGTGGGTGTGCAAGGGGACATGAGTGGGGGCCTGCTGGCAGGTGCCCTGCACTGCTGGGGGTGGGGGTGCAAGGGGACATGAGTGGGACATGAGTGGGGGCCTGCTGGCAGGTGCCCTGCAGTCCTGGGGGTGGGGGTGCAAGGGGACATGAGTGGGACATGAGTGGGGGCCTGCTGGCAGGTGCCCTGCACTGCTGGGGGGTGAGGGTGCAAGGGGACATGAGTGGGGGCCTGCTGGCAGGTGCCCTGCACTGCTGGGGGTGGGGGTGCAAGGGGACATGAGTGGGGGCCTGCTGGCAGGTGCCTTGCACTGCTGGGGGGTGCAAGGGGACATGAGTGGGACATGAGTGGGGCCCTGCTGGCAGGTGCCCCGCACTGCTGGGGGTGGGGGTGCAAGAGGACCTGAGTGGGACATGAGTGGGGGCCTGCTGGCAGGTGCCCTGCAATGCTGGGGGTGCAAGGGGACATGAGTGGGGGCCTGTTGGCAGGTGCCCCTCAGTGCTGGGGGGTGGGTGTGCAAGGGGACATGAGTGGGACATGAGTGGGGGCCTGCTGGCAGGTGCCTTGCACTGCTGGGGGGTGGGGGTGCAAGGGGACATGAGTGGGACATGAGTGGGGGCCTGCTGGAAGGTGCCCTGCACTGCTGGTGGGTGGGGGTGCAAGGGGACATGAGTGGGGGCATGCTGGCAGGTGCCCTGCACTGCTGGGAGGCGGGGGTGCAAGGGGAAATGAATGGGGGCCTGCTGGCAGGTGCCCTGCACTGCTGCGGGGTGGGGGTGCAAGGGGACATGAGTGGGGGCCTGCTGGCAGGTGCCCTGCACTGCTAGGGGGTGGGGGTGCAAGGGGACATGAGTGGGACATGAGTGGGGGCCTGCTGGCAGGTGCCCTGCACTGCTGGAGGGTGGGGGTGCAAGGGGACATGAGTGGGACATGAGTGGGGGCCTGCTGGCAGGTGCCGTGCACTGCTGGGGGGTGGGGGTGCAAGGGGACATGAGTGGGACATGTGTGGAGGCCTGCTGGCAGGTGCCCCTGACTGCTGGGGGGTGGGGGTGCTGGGGGACATGAGTGGGGGCCTGCTGGCAGGTGCCCTGCACTGCTGGTGGGTGGGGGTGCAAGGGGACATGAGTGGGACATGTGTGGGGGCCTGCTGGCAGGTGCCCTGCACTGCTGGGGGCTGGGGGTGCTGGGAGACATGAGTTGGTGATCATATTGCAACGTGACATGTGGCTTGGCTGGGGGGCATGCCCCTGGTGGATGTGCTGCCTGCGGGACATGACCAGGGGTGTGGGGTAGTCCCCTGTGGTGTGGGCTACCTGCAGGGGCCGTGGAGGGGGTAGAGGGGACACCTGGGAGGACCCACACTGCCAATTCACGTGTAAGACTCCCTGCGTACCCCAGAAACACGCGCTCCCCGCTCTGACAGCAAAATCGCGTGTGAAACTTCATGCGCAGCCCGGTAATACACGTACCCTACTCCATTCGCGCACCCCTGAAATACACGTACCCAGGCCAATCGCGTGTGAAACTTACCGCGCACCCCTGAAATACACGTACCCAGGCCAATGGCGTGTGAAACTTCCCGCGCACCCCTGAAATACACGTGCCCAGGCCAATCGCGTGTGAAACTTCCCGCGCACCCCTGAAATACACGTACCCAGCCCAATCGCGTCTGAAACTTCCCACGCACCCCTGAAATACACGTACCAAGCCCAATCGCGTGTGAAACTTCCCGTGCACTCCTGAAATACACATACCAAGCCCAATCGCGTGTGAAACTTCCCACACACCCCTTAAATACACGTACCCAGGCCCAATCGCGTGTGAAAGTTCTCGTGCAACCCTGAAATACACATACACAGGCCAATCGCATGTGAAACTTCCCGCGCACCCCTGAAATACACGTACCCAGGCCATTCGCGTGTGAAACTTCCCGCGCACCCCTGAGATACACATACCCAGCCCAATCGCGTGTGAAACTTCCCGCGCACCCCCGTAATACACGTACCCCACTCGCACAGGCCCTTTCGCGTGTGAAAGTTACCGCAAACCCCGTAATACACGTACCCTGCTGAAATCGCGTGTGAAAATTCCTGCGAACCCCATTAATACACGTACCCCACTCGCACAGGCCCTTTCGCGTGTGAAACTTCACGCGCACCCCAGTAATACACGTTCCCCGCTTGGCATTTGCTGTTTGGCAGCCCTGTAAACTGGTCCAGGGTTAGCGCAGCCCTTTGTGCTGAATTGGGAATTTTGATGGCTTTTCCTTGCGCGAGGGGGCGTTCTTGGGGGCGTAACCGGCGCTGCTGCAGGGTCACTGCGCCACTCTGTGCCACGGCTGGTTTTGGAGGCTAAAATCCATGAATACGCTGTGCACGGAAATCAATTTTAGCGCACGCGGGTGGCGCAGACATTCGCAAGCGCACACTGTGCGCCAGCCACATGCGCCACTTTTGTGCGAAATTCTATGAATTACCCTGAAAATTTTCAAAACTACACAAATGAATCACTACACATTTTCCTTGCATACTTATACATATATTAGCTTCAACCCTACTGATTGTTACTTGTTTCAATCATCTCTTCATAACTTTGTATGTATTTTTTCCTGTTTTCAATGTGAATGCACATACAAATGATTTCCTAATTCACCCACAGCTTCACTAAAAATATTTGTCAACAGCACATTGCTACTTCTCTGTGCAGACTGCTTCAACTGCATTAATTTCACGGAACTATCCCTGTTTCTAACTATAAAACAACTTTGTTTTTCCCCACAATTTATGAATCTTCTTTTGGCTGCTTCACTGTTATCTCTAACCTTGAAAAGAAAAGATGGCTGCTCCCAGCACCACGGAGTCGAACATATTTCACTTGCACATCACATACAAAATTGCTGATCTCTCTGCGTTATTTCACTTTCAAAGTATGTAATATATGACATTCCCTTCACTTTTCCTGGAGAAAAGCAATCTGGAGTCGGTTTTTGCCTCAAAAACTAATTTTAATGACTTTTCCTAGTTCTAACTACGTAGTTGTTAATCTGCACAAATTGCATTATGTGCAACTTTCCTTTTGTCTTTGTTTCTATGATGCCGTTAGCAAATTTCTACTGTGCAAGACATTTTGGCTTCCAAACGCTGTCATTTATGTAGGTATATAAAAATGAATCCTGTAGCTGCCTCAACTCACTCGCCTCAAGGTGCAAAAATGGTCAAATGTGTTACTTTTATTTTTATTATTTTCCCTGTTTTTTTCTCCATATCATTTCAGACCGCACATATGAGTGCACCCATCAATGGTTTGCTCAAACCTTTACCTTTTCCTCTGATCCCATCCTATTTCTGGGTTGGTGCAAATCACCTCCCCTAAACAAGTAATGTCATTTCTTGACTTCATCTCAACTTTGTACAACTCATTGTCGCTATTCGACACCTTAATGTTAAACAGACATATAGACAGACAGGCAGACTAGTGAGACTCTTCACAATAATCTGCAGCACTCTTTGCTTTATCTCTGTCCCTAAATATACCCTGATAGGGGTTTAAGTCATTATTTTACAGGGACCTGTCCTCTGCATCTCTTATGTTTACTTCACTTGAAGTGTATAATGACTTCTTCTGAAATCCCTTGGACCAGGACTCTCCGGGCACTTCTCCTACCACACTCTTCATTTACACTTTAAAATCAACCCTGTTACTTTCCCCATTAATATATACATAACATGTCATTTTGTCCTTTTTTGCCAGTCCCCTTACAATACATACCATAATCCACAGATATCAAAGTGTGCCACGCCATTCTTACAGCCATAAGGAGACTTCCCCCGACAAATGAGGGCACACTGCAGATTTACTTACCCTGTCACTTCTCTCTCGCATCTCCCCATCGGTGTCAGCATAAGTTTGGGTTTGTGCCACTGAAAGATCTTTAGGATCCCCTCGTGGTCCCCATGAGTAAAGGAGGACCCTCTGCACTTCATCAGCGTTGGCATCTGTGGACTCTGACACTGGAGACTGGACAAAGGAGGAATGGACACCCAGGTACAAATTCACGGCCATCTTTAATATAGATTCAGAAAGACAGACTGGAAGGCACACTGAGCTGCTATAATCAGCTTGCTTTGATAGGCTTTATCCAATGACATAATGCTTTAATATAAGCCCTTTTCCCTTTGATTGTATGGCTTATCTGCCACTCACAAAGCCCACATTAGTTAATTTTGGCAAGCACCAGCTGACTGACACATCGACTGATATGCTAATTTTAGACTCAGCTAAACATAATTACACATCCTTTAACGCTTGCCAAGGGTCAGCCCTTATCTACTTCTCAAAGTCCTGCCAAATTTACTTGGCAGCTCATACTGTAAAAAACTCTATGAGCTCATTTTATTTGTTGCCAAGTAGGCAGCAGTTCTGTCTAATTGGTAGCTTTCCCATGCCTTTATCTAATTTACTATCAATCATGTCTGCTTTCTTTGCCAACATTTCTAAATATACCATCCCAGATATGCTTATCTACAGTAAACAGCTGCCAAAAAATAACTGCTATCTGCATGAATAAGGGCTTTGCACACCTGGTCCCCAAGACACCATTTTGTATTTGGCAACCATTTTAGAACGTATCTCAGCCTTGAACTGAGTTCTTCCAGCTCTTTAAGATGAGTAGCAATACCCCGGAGATGGATGGGGACGCAGATTTTATCCCTACATCAATAATCAAAACGACTCAGGTAGTTGGCAAAAGGGGAGTCCGTTTTATTAACAAGTATATGAAACAGGGAGTACAATGAACATCAGCAGTCGTTCGATCCTCTTACTCAATGCATCTTAGTAGAAACTGAGGTTATATTGCATAAATCATCATCATTGATGTTGACCTGAGTCACTACCTAAGTGGCAAACTACAAAAACCTATCGGAGGGAGTGATTGGTTCTAAGTGAAGGTCTAAGCATATGATCCATATCAGTATAGAACCGTGAAGGAAAGAGTTAGGGTGCTTAACATCAGGTGGGGCATCTAAGCCCTCCCTAAACATTGCCCCTATGAATGTTGCTAACTACACGACGTTCCATTGGCTATATAAACTATAGGACCCTTGATTACATGGTCCTCTACAATTGGTTGGCTTCCGCCCCCCCAACAGTACTTTTCCTCCTACGTTTAGCAGCATGCAGACTGGACATTCAGGTGCTAGTGGGTTCATCTAGAAACCAGCTTCCCACCAATTATTTTATCAATGCATCATCACCTCAACAGTTCAGTGCCAATTATTGCTTTGAATTTTGGCCTTGGGTTTGTACTTTGCTCTGAGAATTTTAAGGAGTGTAGGCAAAGCCAGCCTTTGTGCGTAGGTGTGACCACCTCGATCGTCCAATTTCTTATTTCCATGTGACTGGACACCATGAAATCGAGCTTTTCGTGTATTTAATATTCTTTTGAATAGTCCTCTGACATATTTTGTTTTGCTCAAGCTTCCTGAACAGGAGCCTCTTGTTCCTTCACACAATTTGTATCCAATGTCAGCCAAGTCCTGTTTGACAAGACTTTTGGCTTCCTGGCTCATCCTATCTCCATCTGCTGAGATTCATTTGTGCAATTAAAACTTGCTTTTAACTGTAACAAACTGAAGTGAGGCCTTCTTATTTATGTTGGGCACTGCTTTATAATGTACACTGGATACATCCATCTTTTATTTGTCCATATGTATCTATAGAGGTATATATATTGGCGATTGCCGCAGTCTATCTATTATAAGCTTAGAGCTAGCTTCAGAATCCCTTTGCTGCTTGTGTTACAATTACATATGTACACGTGTAAAATGATTTAATATCTTCATCTGTTTCTGTGGCATAAGCTTTTTTATCCTGAGCCCAAGATGTCACTTATCCTTGTTGCTTTCTTGATGCCTTATAGAATATCTGCATTCTCTGATCTCTGCATCTCTTCTGTGTGCGTCATCTCTTTCCGCCTGACGTCACCATTCATTCTTGCCTTTTAAATGCTCTGCTCCTTCGGGAATCTCATTCAGCTGGCCATCATTTTGTCTTGCGTGTAGGTATGGTTTTCTCAATGGGTACTTTGCCTCTCAGATTCTCTTACGTATTGGTACTCTTATGGTACTGCACAGAGTCCACGCTCTGCTCTTTGCTGATTCAATTGTTCCGCATACGTCACATACTTTGGTTCCCATTCTATGGGCAATATGGGTGGGGCAGTTGGTGGGGGAGTACTTGGCTCATCCTCTACAGCCTGTTCAGCCTCGCTACCAAAGGATACATTATTATTTACTTTTGAGCATAACTCATTTTCTATCCAGTTTTCAGATTACATTTTTACATATTCATGATGTGCGTGTAATACCTGAGGAACCCTTCACTTCCTGAGTCATTCTGACCCCAAAAAGATGTGTCCCCTCACATGCACTCTTTATCTTCAAAAAACACTATAATTCTGATTTTTGAAATACTGGAACAATTGATCAACCTATTATGTTATCTGCGGTCAGTTTGAGGCGGAGGAGGTCTGGTACCCCTCTACAGAGTGGCAGATCATCCTGACCAAGACAATCATTGTTTCTATTGAGGAACTGGGAAGTTGTTTAAAGAAGAGGAAGAGCCTTACATTTTCTGTGTTGGAACTTTCGGTTGAACAGTTGAATTTGCATCAAACTGGAACTTTGTTACAAATCAGGATTTCCTTCTGTTCTTTTCCTGAACTTTGAAGCAGAATCACGTTTAAACCTGGGGAAGGGGAGTTCACCCAGGTTATGAAGAGAGACTGTTGTCGTATTGTGAATTCAACCATTATTGTTTCGAGCTGCCATGTTTTTGCTTGTTTATTTGTTCTATATGTAAGTGTGAGGGACAGATTTCCTTTGTTACAGTGTTTCCTTTAGTTTATTTTAGGCAGGGGAAATCCTCATCAGGGTAGAGATAATGAGGCATTCATCCAACCTTCTAAGATAATAAAATGGCATTTGTTGAGAAAAAACATCACAATGTGGTCCACCTCACATTTTAGATCCCTCACAGTATGCAGCAGTAAAATGACCCTGATCGGTTAGTGAGGGTAACTGGAAAGATTTGAAATAGACCATGAATCAATGACAGACATATGTCACACCTGCAGCTGGCAGAGTGTAGCTCCATTGAAATACAGTAGCTGAAATGTGTACAGGAGGATAAGGGTAGCTGTGGAAAAAATGATCAAGTCAGCTAATTGGTGCAAAACCTCTATTGCCATCAACAGTAGAATGTGTTTCATGGTGAAAGCGGGCATTAGTGGACTAACATGGTGTGTTTTTCTCTAACTTTATTTTACTGTATAAACTATGCATCTTACCTCTGAAAATGGCTAACATTGTAGTATATATTTAAATCTCCACAGTAAAGCCACCACTTTATAATCATATTCATTCAAGGTTAAGGGTGTATCAAGTATCATTTTAAAGAATCTAACAAAATAGTTGTTCAAGTATTTGTCTAAAGCCGACAACAGTGCTGAATTCTTGCTTTTTCAGATCAGGTTACAATCCTGATGCATACACTTTATAAAAGCAATAGAAAGGAGTCTTGTGTAGTTCTTTCCCATCATTCTATTAATCGTTCTATTTTATTCTGCAAAATGTGTGTAATTTAAATCTTTCAGTCATAAAATAACACCTCACCAACAAACAACAGCTTGATTTCCATGTCGAAATTCACATTTCCGGACAACGGTGCTTATTTATCTAAATCATCATTTCAGGAACCTCAGCTTGAACTATTTAGCACTCAATGGGTAATAACAAAGTTTTCAGCCAAAACGAATATCTGAAATGTGGTTGCACTTCAGCTGGATATCTATCGGGAACTGGTATTTGATACAGCCCTCATCATAGTTTTGTTTTTATTTATTGTGGCCAAGGTTCAATTTGACATAACCGACCATTATTAAAATGTGTTTATAAGAATTTAAGAAGAGGAAATTGAAAGTGCTCTTTGACTCATGGAATATCTCTCAAATACTTGAAAATCTAGCATATGACACATCTGCTTAAGAGCATTACCCACAACCCTGAAGATTCTAGAGAACTTTCACCTCATTACTATATTTTCCTCTTGCAACGTATGCAAGAGTTGCATATACTCCCTTAGGTCATGGGTGCAACAATTCCATCTTTAGAGAGGGGTGTAGCATGGAATCCGGTCAACGTTGTCTCCGGTTCATCTGGACACGTCAGAAGCCTTTCACATGATTGATCAAAAGGCCTGTCTCAAGACTTTGGAGACCAAGAAGGCCTTCGGGAGGAGGGTGCTTTGCCGCTTTGTGCCCTTTCTGACTGGTTCCTCTGAGCTGGCAAGAGTGGGTGATTCTCATTCAATGCATAGGCTCTCTAGCCATGTTTAGGCTGGGAAATTGCTTCACTTATGAGTGCTGACTCACGTTGAATAGATGACCCATACTGAATAAATAAAATAATTTATTTTTACAACTAAGGAATTACAAGAATCACACATCTTTGATTTCAAGGAAGGGTTGACTATCAAATTACTAAACCTAAAGGAATTGTTACTGAAACAGCAAAGAGCTCATTCTGAGCATCTGAGAGAGCACCAGACTTAGCTGGGTGAGCCCATCCAGCTTTTTGTGGGTTTCTGTATTTTGTGGCTCCTGGTGTCAAAGGATCGTCATACAGCCTGGTAGCTCCTCTTACTGACATTTGCATTTTTTGATAAAGTCTTGAATAATAAGCAAATCAGGTGGTGCCCACCTCTACCTTCTCTCTTTATGATTCTCATGCAGTCCCAACTCTTGTGCCATGTTGCCAAAGAAGCGTCTACGTTACTCTTGGCGTAGTCTGATCTGTGCATGGAACTGCTGGCAATGCCCCTTTGCAGCATGGAGAAAATGGGCCAATTTACTGACAATTGTATTTTCAGGTGTCTTCTCTACAGTATATTCGCAGGCAGGGGAGAAGACTCAGTGCTATAAAAACAATCACCAACTAAAATATACGCAGAACTCACAAATAACTGAGTTGGATGAGGGAGCACACCCCACACGTATTTGCTTTAATGCCGATGCCTTTGTAATTGTATTCCACCACAAAAAAACCATCTGTATCGTGTGATGTGAAGCCAGATTACAATACATTAGACATCCAAGACGCACCAACAAGAAGCCATCAGTGCTTTGACGCCATACCAATGGCAGATAAATAACATAACGTAAACATCAGAATTCTGGGTTTCTCCAGTTTGCTTCCTAGGCCTGCTCTTCCAACGTGCAGGAATTCTTGCTCGAGCTCTCTGTTGATGGCACCACTCCCCTGATCATGTGCATGGGATAGTGCTGGCAGGAAAACTAAAAATACCTGTCCGTGGTAGACATTTGTGTAAGTTGGCCCAATAGCAGATCTACCTTCCGGTAAACATCACGTGGGACATTCCAGCTGATGGGTTTGCAGCTGTTGTGCAAGCCCTGGTGTTTGCTTAGGTTGGAAAGCATAACTATGTCTCTTTGGAGATTCTGAACGCCAAACATGTCACTCTGAAAGCTGTTTTACACTGTACTGCCAGGCTGTGGCATCTAAGCTTGAGCACATGATGCATTGCCCATTCTCCTTTCTCATTACTCACTGTCACTTAAGGTTAAACTTCCTTTTAAGATGAGGTGTATGCCTTATAAGCGTGTAATTTTTAGGAATTCTGTAAAGTTGCCCAAAATGTGTTCATACAACTTACAATCACTGGTGGTACAGGGCATGTCATCACATAGGGCCTCATTTCACGTTTGGCATTATTCCGGCAGTAAATCTGCCTGAATACTGCCAAGCAGAATTACCCTTATTGACACTTGGTCAGACAGATTTACTGCTGGATTACAACTGGTGGTAGGCAGTGTTAGTTCCCTTTTATTTTGAGGATTTTGGGAGAATTACCACTGGTGGTAATTCCGCCGCGGTAATCCCTCAGATTATGCTGATTTTCAGCAGCAAAGCAGTGGATTTACCTCCATATTTTTGCGGGAGGTGAATCCTCCAGTTCACTGCCTAAACTGTAATACAGTAGTGCAGGAATTCCAATCTTTTGGTACCAGTGACGCGCTTGCAAGCAAAGAGTCATTTAACATCTCTGTGATAACAAGGGAACATGTGCAGACATTGGGGCTCATTATGAGTTTGGTGGTATCTTATTGGTAATACCACTGAGATACCACCAAATGGTATTACCATTACCACCACTTGGTCTGGCGGTAATTCCACCACATTACAAATGTCTGTTGGGCAGTGTAAATCCCCATTTTATTGAGTCCATAGGCTTCCATTGGAGATTTTTGGCGGTATTACCTCCAGTGGAATTACTGGATGGTAATACTGTTGATTGTTGGAGGTAAAGTGTAGGAGTTACCTCCAGCGTTGGAGGTAACTCCTCTTTACTTCCAAAAATCAGCAGTATTAGCATCCCGTAATTTCGCCCGAGGTAATACCATCAAACTTGTAGTTTGGCGGTGCAGAAAAAATTAAGGTAAATGGAATTACCTCCACTTTTTTCCTTCACTGCCAAACTCGAGCTTCAGAGGCCGGTGGGATACCTCTGAATCCACATTTCAATTAGAGACGTTCCAATGAGCTCTGACTCCTGGGAGACTTATACCCTTGTATGCTGCTTTCAGTTTTGATGGGCGCATCATGTTATAATGTATATTCTTCTCATGCACATTGCGCTTTACCTAGATCACAGCCAAACTAATCAGATGCTCCTGCTACCAATGCACCACCGATAAGCCACACTTCACATCATGTGGGGTGTGCTCCTCCTCACCAGTGAGCCCAATGCTTCATTTGTGGGGACGTTTGCTAAACCATGGCACCTAATTCCGAGCCCAGGCACTTATTGCCTCAGCCTCAGATTGATTATGAAGTAATGGTAGCCAGAGTATCCATCAACCCCAATGAGAAGGCGCGAGCAGTAGTTTTACCCCAAATGTGTTGATGCTGTGGGCAGTGGTAGCAATGGTGGGGAAATGCCCACCCGCAGTGTCACAAGCGTGCTATAAAAATATTTGGGCACTGGCACTTATTTTCTTACAAATTAAGCACTGCCTGAGCAAAGCTCAGGTGAAACAGCCGACGGCCCAAAACTGGTCAATGATTGCACATCGCAGGCGTCTCCTCAGCTCCAGCTATCTCTGGCTGCATTATGGCTCCACCCATAGGTTCTCCAAGGTGACTGTTGCTCTCTGTAGATAAGAAGCCTGTTCGCTCTCTACATGCTTTTTGGAAGATGTGTTCTTATAATTAGATCTCTCCGATAACAGCCCTGTGTTCATGCCACAATATCCAGTTAGTGCTGGACAGGAAGTTGATAGGGTGTGCAGAACATTATACTTGTACCCTCCAAATAAGTTCATGGAATGCGAGTTCAAGCAGCATTTATAAACTATGTTTTAGGTTTGGTGAGGCTTCGTCTCTCACACGTTCAAACAATTTAGTTCTGCGTCATCATAAGAGAGACTGGATACATTTTCAGCCAGCACGGAAATGCCCATACGGCGTGTGTGAGACAAAGTTCTAACATTCACTTTATATCAAAAGTATCCCCAACCCTGTCTTGTTACCGTATTTGTGTTTGGAAAATCGTTTGCGGGCCTTCCGTTCACACAACAGCCTATTAGGCCATTCTTCTTCTGGGCCTCACAGCTTGCAGTTGCCTCGTGTTGCAATCACTGGGGTGGATCAATGAGGCAACTGACGAGGGATTTAGTCCCAGTACTTATCACCAACAAACTCCTGACAAGCACTTTGCCTGATGGGCATAGAACGGGCAGGCCCGACTGAAAAGCACCACCTGGATGAGACAGGTTAGGGCTCCAGGACCTTCTCCCTAGGAAGGGAAAAAAGGAACCTATATTTTCCAACAACATCCATGGAGCAGCAGCTCGCAACACAAAAGGTGTGTGCCTCAAAGAGTCCCTAGCACTTAAGGGAATGCAGGGAGCTAACAGGCAGACCTCCCCTGGCATGCCATGATCCTTGCTGCACAATGTGCACAAGGTATACCTTCCTCATGTCTTCATATAGGGAGAGGTAGGTGAGAGGTAGGTACATTGGAACTGTCTGCAGTGGAAGAAGGGGGTTGATGGAGAAGTGAGGGTGGCAGTGGAAGGAGACAAACTATTTATTGAATTGCCTCAGTTTCATCCTCATGGCTCTGATGTGGCCAAACACTTACACTAACCAATAACATCTAGTTCCCAGCCTCCTATATTAATCCACACCCATACTTGCATATACACTTCATTACTAACAACAATCATCTGCCTCACACTACTCTATCCTTGAAGTATAGTCATAATGCACTTCCAACCAACACCCTCTACTTGACCATCACACCACGCTATCCACCTTGCTACTGTTAGCAAGATCCTACTCTTGTGTAGGATCCAAAGTGCCAAGAGGCAATGAAAATGGCAGAAGCCACACTTTGGAAGAACCAATATTATTACGTAGGATATTTGTAGCGTGCTAATGTCTCAGGAAGGCCATGTAAGTGCTGTCTGGTACCAAGAAATTCAGACAACAATTACTGAAAATCCTTCTTGGATTATTTGCAAGATAATTCCACCATGTGATGACCACATGGAAAAATACATTGGAGACCCTTCTTTTCTGGGAGTTCCATTTGGAGTGCCATGGACCTTAAGGAGTCCAAACCTGTGCAGACCTAACCATCATTGTAGGAGACTGCCATGACATGTTACTATACTTATAAACCTTGCACTTACTATGGAGAATCCTGCAGATGCCCACCAAATCCTGCCTAAAGTCTCCTCCCAGCTGGCCAGAAGAGGGCTGACGCTTCCTCATCCCAATCTTGGGGGTGGTGTACTGCGGGAGGATCACCTGGGTGGAGACAAGGCCCAGGCTAGAGAGGAGGGTCTGTGGGATGAGGCACAGTATGTTTACTCTGAGAGGGATACTTTTGCCACTACATCAGAGGAGGTTTTGGCTTATTTCCACTTTAATATATACCCACCTCCCAGTAAGACTGAGATGGTGAGTCCTAAGGTTGTAATCCCTCAACCTATTATGTCAACAGAACATGTCTCGTGTATCCCTGAAAATAAACAGCATCCTCAATATCAAGGGTACACTACAGTGAATGGTGAGAGGGTTGCTTCCTCTGAATTTTCTGTCTCTAGTAAAACGAAAACTCACAATCCTTTTTCTAAAGCTGCAAAGAGAATTAAAAACCCCTTTAAAAGTATTAAAGAAGTGGAAAAACTGAATTTCCTTAAAATAAATTACGCCTCCCAGAATCCCTCAGGTACTGTGGCGAAGAAGAGGGGTGAGGAAGCATGCAGAAGGAAAGGCCAGGCAAATAGGCCTAATAGACTTTACCAGGGTCAAGCAATTAATAATAAAGACCTACACCTGAAGTCAATTGCCCCACCTGAGAGGCATAAAAGACTGCAGAAGGAAGGAGCAGTAGGAAGGAGCTGTAGAAAGGAGCTGGAGCAGAAGCTGGAAGATTGGTAGTAGCAGCAGAAGAGGAAGCAGAGCACGAAGCTGTCAGTTCACAAGTAAGTGTGACCACTTAAAGGACGCCGGGACGAGAAAAGAGAAGATTTCACCTGCATGTTCTGAGTTGGTCCTGTGCTCACAAACCCTATCTGGCTGTGGTGGCACTGGAATAGGCTGGAAGAAGTTAACGGTTTCCCCAGGTGAGCCCAATAGTCATGACTGTAGAGCTGGAATAGTGCAGATACTCGAGGCCCGTGTGCAGAAGCCAGCAGATGGAAGCAGGAGAGAAGGAGTCTCTCCGTGGTCGAGCCTGGATGAAGAACAAGCGTGCTGCAAAGGGGTGTGGGTCCCAAGAGCGCCTGAAGCCGTAGTAGCAGAAGGAAAAAGTTGGGAAGTGAAAGCTTCCCACAACCGCAGTGTTTTGGAGCCGGTTAGTACTCCAATTCACTTAAAATTCTATGCCGGTAACTGTAACCAGCTCCAATTGAAGACACGTAGCAGTAGAAACAAGTGAATGTTGTTCGTTGTCATGGGAATTCTCTTTTACAAACCAAATGTATCACATGCACATTTAACACAAGTCATAGTGAATGCGTGTGAAGCAAACCTTTTGATTTCCATTGTTACCATGAATAAGTGTACTAGAGTGGTTGTGTGTCTCCAATAACGAGGGAGAAAGTTGATAATAATCACTTGCATGTTAGCAGTTGACTTTCCTCAAATTGTTACAAGAATATTACATCAAAGAAAGGTAGCGTATGAATGATTGTAATTCCAATCAACGTTAAAGCAGCATTCTATGCGAATAAAAGGGAACACAAGTCTTACAGTCCTTTGAAGTGGAATGCTCCATCAAAGAGTGGTCGAGTGTAACTAATTCTATTGCCCTTAAGAAACCTGAATCTTGTAACATCTAGAACAAAGTACTTTTTAATTGTAGAAGTTGTTGAAGCAGAAGTAGAAGTTGTTGAAGTAACAAGAAGAACAAGCATTGCCCAAGCCAGAAGACAGAATCCTTCCTAACGTGAAACCAGCCCTATTAAAAACAAACCACCAATATTTTAAAGTTGTCAAAGCTATTACAAATCCAGTGTCCTCTGATACAAGTGTGAAAAGGCTATCCAAGGCTGGAAGAGTGGCAATACAGCACTGGTGTATCTGCTGGAATTAAGAGGGGTCTATAAAGCTGGGGAAGGGAGTTGGGTGCTTGTTAAAAGGACTAATCAACAATCTGTAAAGTTGAGACTGTTGAAGGTGAGAGACCGAAGCAGTCTAAAAGCCAACGCAGACTCTAGTGGTAGCTGTAAAACAGACATTAAAGGCAAAGAGGCAGCCCCTTTCTTATGGTTTAGGAAGGAAGAGTGCCTTGCCTACCTGTCGAGGTTGAAGAGTCTTGTCTGTAAGTACCAAGTGGCAGCAGAGCTAATAGAACTGTGGTTGTCTATACAATTGTCAGAGACTATTACATTGAAGGTGGTTGAAGCAGCAGTGCACTGTGAAGCAAAGGAGCCTCATTTCACGGTACTATTAGCAGAAAGGAGTTGGCATGAGAAAAGCTAACCCCCCCTTAGAAGGAGCATCCTGACAAGTTATAGTCAAGACGCTGCAGAGAAGAGTTGTTGAAGCAGAAGTGGTACTTTTGTTTGTACTTTATATCAAGATTATCCTGGATGGAGGTTATCCAGGATTACCATTGGTACTGTTTTCTTTGTGGAAATTGGAAAGGGAACTTTTTTCAACAAACAGAGAAAGAACTATCAACGGTGGATTTTTGTTTGGATGAACTTTTGTTTTCTTTTGGGAACTTTTAAGAACTAATTCATGACTTTCCTTTTCTTTGGGAAAGATTGACATTGTACATTCTAGGAGAGGGATCGACCCAGATCAAGTGGAAATTATCCAAGCCTCTGGTTATTTGGTAATCATTTATTCATGTTGTTTATGATTTCTGTTGAATGTTTTGTTGTTTAGTGTGTGGGCCAATTTTGTGTATGCTAGTAGATTGTTCCTTAGACCCTAGACTAGGTAGGGAACTCCCTGGTAGAGTAGGCTTAGTTAGGTCTTCTTTGCATTTTTTTTGTTAATAAAATGTCAAATATTGAGAACACTACAAGCAGTTGTCCGCCTCGTATTACTGACCTCTCACATTACCTTCATACAGTCGCCTGCTGCTTCTTAGTCAAGCTTGCACTATTATATACAACCCATACTGACATACATATATATACACATACAGATATGCATACATACCTTCCATAGGCCGAATTCAGTCTCGCTTTGGGGATAAAAAGTTTTTTGTGACCTGAGCTACGAAGATGAGAGGAGGTGTGTCAACAGGTTATGATCAAGTCTTTTAAGCCTTGTAGACTTGATTTGGCATATAGCCCAAGATAAGGGAAATTACTGTTTAACAGAATAGATATTGATAGCCTACAATGTAGGATTTCACTCTGCCCTTGATTAATTTGGTGCCCTGACTCCTTGCTATACCATAGATGGCTTTTAAAAACTGATTCACTTGAAAGGTGAATATCAGTTAATCTTTTGCAAATAATGCTAATGTGATCTGATTACCAACACTGAAAGCATGATGTATAAAGCAAACAAAACTGCCAAGACGGGATAAACATGGCAAGTATCTCTCTGAATTGGAAAGATATGTGTGCATTGAGAGTTTACCAAAACAGATGTTGACACATTTTCATTGACAACCTTAATCACATCCACTCTCTTTTTTCAAATATGTTATTGCATTTTTCAAAGGGACTGTTTCAACGTATAGTTCATTGAACTTTTGGTAGCTGAGCAAAGAAAATGAAAGAACGCACAATATGAAATGACATACTATGAAGATAGTTTTAAGTGAAGTATAATACAGGGGGACAATCAGAAAGTGACTTAAGTGCTGTGGTGGAGGTGTATTCGATTTACAATTGTGATGTAAAGTTCCTTGTCCTCATTGTCGTCTCTTACTTTCATCTTTTTTGCCCACCAAGGTCCAGCTATCCTTGAGATGTCCTTAAAACATTGACTCTCAATTTGTCAGTGACCATCTCAGTTGTTGTCAATTTGCCCTTTCCTCTATTAGGTTTTCTACTTTTGGGCTATTACTCACTTTCGCGTAATTTGATAAAAATGGTATGTTCAATTGACCCCAAAGGAATTGCCACTGTTTACAGTGAAAGATCGGTTCAGCATTAACGGAATTGCAAAAGATAGGGTTGCTGGAGGGAACACCAATGCAATTGTGCCTAACAGCATGAAGTTGTAGTCAGATAAATGCCTAACATGTGAAGCATACTTCAGAAGAAGATGAAGATCTTGTGTAACATACCTATTAAAACGGCTAGTCATTTTTTCAGCTTATAACTTGACATCTAGTATTGGCAATAAGACTGGAACATAAGAACTTTACAACCCTTGATGGGTTTTAATATCAGGACCATGCTGGCCAGTTTCCAGGCAGTCTGGGTTGATCTCACTGACAATTTCCTCAAACAGTTTAGTTCGTACACAACATGTTTCAACCTGAAAACTACAGATATTCCCCAGGGGAGTATAAAAAGATATAAATCGGGCCAGCATATACTTAGCTCAAAATTGTAATTGCTTGCAACGTAAATAAGAAGACATCATCGCTGTTACTCCAAAAATAATCTTGGGTCAATGAGAGCAATGTATGTTTTGTACCTTTCATTAAAGATAGGTATTTTTTCTATTCCTCCTTTTAAAGCAGGTGTTTGGGTCATTGCGAGCATTGTATGTTTTGCATTTTCCATTGAGAATAAGCGCTTGCCCTATTCATCTTATTAAAGTAGTTCTTGTGAGTGACACACATTGTGAAAATTATGGCAGTTGCCTACATGGAACTTTCCTTTTCATAAAGATATTATTGGGGATTCACATGTACATATCAAATAAGAAAGCAAGCCACTTTTAATACTCACATGGCACAGAGCAGAAAAGGCTGACCATCCATCCAATTACTAAGTAGCAGTAGGACAACTTCTATGGCCCACTAAAATCCCCTTTCCATCCAAACAACAGCATTTATCATTTCCCAAGACGGTGCCTTCCGCAGATCAACAGTGTTCAATAGTTTGGGCCTGTTCAACAATGACAAGTCATTGTAATTGTTAACAAACTGTACAAGCAGGGACCATGTGGGCACATAAATGCGGTATTCCATTTTCATAGTGAGTGGTTGTAAGCTTATCAATTATAAGTGCATGCCATAGTTTGGTCCACCTCAATTGAATGGGCTGTGGTCCAGGTGATTTCCACTGTTGAGCTTTTGCCAAGTGGGCAGATAACAACATTCAGTGACCATCTTCAATTGGGGCTCCTATACTTTATAGTAATGAGAAAAATCCACATTGCTTTAGAAATCAAAAGGTAATTCCAAATCAGTTATACGTTTGATATAGGATAATGCCTCATGCCATAATGGCTGCAGCAGGACCACCAGAAATGGAAAAAGGTGGTCCTAGAATGAAGACATCTCCATGAAAACGTAAGAGTATAGGTGAAGATCTTGGGAAGTCTCTCTGGAGTAATATACTAATGTACCATGATTTCTCATGCACTTTCTTTAGTTTAATATTATTGCAAAAAATATTATCCAGTTCAATATCAAATACTGGCCTAATTTAACTATATACGAGTGTTTGAACTTCTGTTCCAAGTGTTTATACAAGTGGGACACCATGTGACCACATGCCGAATGTAATAGGTTTTCTTACCGTAAGAAACCCCTCTTTCCCTGATGGGCTGTATCCAGGTGGAAAGCCCAATGATGTAGCTGCCGGCATCTAAAGTCTTCAACCCTCAAGTAAAGAAAATTCAGTGGAGCATTAATTCAAACATTTAAGCTTAACTTTTGCATACACGTGTCCCATTCACAAAAGTCATCCAATCTTCCAATGCTGAAAGTCATCTTTATAAAGTCCATGTGGAAAAGCTATATCATCCCAAAGGGGAGGCTAAAGGAGAAAGAGAAGCTGGCATTTTTAATTAGCATTTAGCTTTGTTCCAGTATGCCATCAATGAACGGATAGCTATTAAACCTTCAACTGGGCGTCCCATTCTATTTATTTTTAAATGTTTTTATCGGCATTTATTTTAGAGACATATTCATTACGTTCATGGTATGGGTCAGGGCTTGGGTTATAATACACCTGTGCCAAATAAGCATAAGCACTTTAAACAATAAACAAATAACAAATAACAGTAATAACCTGACTGTCCTTTTTGTCCTCTGAGTTACTAGGCCCCAAGCTTTGTAGTCGGATCTCGACCTCTAGTCTGTTGGGCTCGGTTTGCTCTCCGGGGGTCATGGTGGGGGAGTGGATGTGGAGTTACTGTTGCAGTTCGTGGGTTGAGCTGTCATGTATGTCCCGAGGGGTAAGTTCAGGGAGGTTTGTAGCTTGTTGAGGAGATCATGTTTCGCAGAAGGGTCTTCCAAGCCTCCAGTGTAGTGCTCGAGTCTTCCCCACCCCTATTGTTCCCTTCCTCCCAGGCTCTGGTTTCAGCTGACGTCCATCTTTCCAGCTCCCTGATCCAGGGTTCGTACCTGGACCTCGTGGCGATTTCCAAGCCATGGCAATCGTCCTTTTTGTGAGCACACATGCTATGTCCATAAGCTTCACCAGGTGTTTGATTTTACCCAGTCTCGGGTGGGTGCCCAGGAGGCACTCTTTAGGTGTCCATTCGTATGCCTCCAGGCCAGCTTTCCTACAGGTCTGTTCAGCGGCGAACCAGAGTTTCTGTGCTTTGGGGCATGTCCAGAACATGTGGATCATATCGGCCCGATCAGAGGGGCACCATGGGCGTGTCGGTCTGGACCTGTTGGTAAATGTGGATATTATGTGCGGAGTCATATAGGTCCTATATAGGACATTGAGCTGAATTAGCCTGAATCTAGCGTTCCTAGAGACCTCTTTAGGATATGATAAGGCTCTCAACCATTCCCCCTCTGCAATTTCCAGCCCCAGGTCGGCCTCCCACCTCTCTTTTAGACGTGCGCTCCTTGGGTTGGGTCTATCATTTATTTGGGTGTATAATCTCGAAGTCGGTTTCCAGCCATCGCTAACACCATAGATCTCCTGCACGAGGGCGTGGGTTTCAGGCTCCTCCGGCCACACATTCAATTTTTTCTTGGCGATAAGCTTCACCTTCTGTTACCATAAGAATTGTCCCGGGGGGAGTCCCTCCTTCCCCTGAAGTGATTCAAAGTCTCTAAATAGCCCCTCCTCAAACATGTCTCCCCACATGTAGAGGCCATGGCTCTCCCATCTTCTCATTGTGGGTAAGTCGCTGGGGGTCATGCATACATCTGCTAGGATGGGGATCTCCGGCGAGTACGATTGTTGTAGCCCCAGCATAGAGGTGACCTTTTTCCACACCTGTCGCCCCACTTGTACAATCATGGGCGGGTTGGGAAGCCCAATTTTAGTGTTCCATATCAGTTCCTTTGGATGCATGGGTGAGGTTAGTTGACTGAGGAGATCATCTCGGCTGTGGGTTTGTCGCATAGCCATTTAGCTACATGGGACAATTGTGCCGCTAGATAATATCCTTGGAAATTGGGTAACTGAATGCCCCCTGTGGCATAGGGCAATGTGAGGATGTTTAATGTGAGTCTGTGCCTGGTCTTCCCCCAGAGAAAGTCTTTGATTATGGATTCCAGCTTCCTGAAGAAGGATGGGGGGATATAGTATGTTATATTGGTGAAATAATAGAGAAATCTGGGCAGTATTATCATTTTAGATATTGCCGCTCTACCCATCACTGAGAGCGGTAGTTTCAGCCAGAATTTGATGGATCTGCGTACCCCTGAGACTGCGGCCTCTGTGTTGCATTCGTGAGTGGAGGTTGGTGTGTGCTTGATGGTAAGGCCCAGGTAGCGAAAGGCCTCGACTTGCCATTGTATCCCGATCTTAGGGAGTTCTTCTATGCTCTTTCCCCTGAGTCCAGCTAAAGGGAGGGCACATGATTTCTGCCGGCTGAACTTTATCCCTGAGTATTTTGCAAAATTATCTAGGATGTCAAGGGCTGTGGGAGCATTTTTTTGAGGGTCTTGAAGATATAAAAGAACATCGTCGGCATACAGGGAGATGATGTTGTCTGTTCCACTGATGTTGATGCCTGCGTCGAAAAGCTGTTTCCTAAAATAGATTGCTATCGGCTCCAGGCCTAGGATATATAACATTGGCAAGAGCGGGCACCCCTGCCTGGTCCCTCTCTGAAGAGCCCAGGTCCCTGATACCAAGCCCCCTGTCTTTACCCTTGCCTCTGGATTGTTGTATAGTACCTTGACCCATCTAATAAAGTGTTCGCCAAGTCCAAACTCCCTCAGGGTCTCAAACAGCCACTCCCAGAAAATTGAATCAAAAGCCTTGATGGCATCTAATGAAAGGACCGCCAGGTCTTCTTTACATTCCTCTGTTTGTGCCATTATGTGCTGGAGCCTTCTCAGGTTGGCTGTGGTGTTGCGCCCTGGTACAAAACCGCTCTGATCCGCATGTACTAATGAACCTATCACCCTTGCGAGCCTCTTGGCCAGAATGGTTGTTAAAATTTTGCTGTCGTAGTTCAGGAGCGCCAGCGGGCGATAAGAGTCACATTTTGTTGGTGGTTTGCCAGGTTTGAGCACTGGCACTATGAGGGTTTCTCTCATGGTACCTGATAGTGTTCCAGTCTCGAATGCCTCCGCATAGACTTCATGCAGTATGGGGGACAGGATCTCCTCCTATGCCTTGTAGAACTCTGGGGTAAGGCCATCGGTCCCAGGCGTCTTACTCGTGGAAAGAGAGCGTATTGCCTCGGAGATGTCTTCTATCGTGATGGTTTGTCCCAGCATGTCTTTTTGTTCCTGGTCCAGTGTAGGGAGGTCAACTTCTGCCAAGGTGTCTCTAATGTCTGTCTCAGGTACTCGGTCGCTGTGAGTATATAGTTCCTCATAGAAGTCGGAAAAAACATCATTAATTGCTTGTTGCGTTCTGTGGATTATGCCATTGCCATCTTCAATCTCGTTGAGGGCCAGCTTTGGGTGTTCCTTTCTACACAACCAGGCTAATATCCTACCCGGTTTATCTGCTTCTTTATGAGCTTTCATGGTGCGAGTAGAGTAGTCGAATTTCGCAAGCCTATCCCATGCGGTTCTGCATTCCTCCCTAATCTCCCTCAGTTCGTTTTCCGTCTCGATTGTGGGAGAGGGGGTATTTTCAAGGTGCCTGATCCTTTCCTCCTCAGCCTCTAATTCCTTTCTCAGTTGCCTCCTGATCCCGCCTGCCTCAGCGATCACCTCTCCCCTTGTCATCACCTTCAATGCTTCTCAGAGAGTGCTCCATTTTTCCACCGTTCCCTTGTTAAGCTCAATGTACTCTTCTAGTTTCTCGGCCAAGGTCTCCTTGAATGCTGGGTCAGGTAATGACTCTACTGGCATTCGCCACATTGGTATGGGAGGTTGGGGAGGGCGGAGACAGAGTTGTATCATTAGTGGGGAGTGATCCGAGATTGATCTCCACAGGTAATCTGCGGACTCGATTTGTGGAGTTAGCTCATTATTTATAAAGAGGTAGTCTATCCTGGTGTGTACATTGTGAGGGGCTGAGTAGAATGAATAGGATCTGTCAGCGGGGTGAAGGTCTCGCCAGATATCTATCAGATGCAAGTCCTCAACCGCTCTGTGTAGGGCCTGTGTAGGAAGATTATTCTGTATTCGTGGAGTGGCGGATCTGTCCATTGCTACACTCATGACGCAATTGAAATCGCCTCCCCACAGAAGGGTGTATTCTCTGTGGAGCATAACTTTGGCGCATAAGTTCTTAAGGTAGGAAGGTATGCCGTGTTGGGGGAAATATGAGTTTATTATGCATATTCGGGTATTCTCCAGCATGCCCCACACCAGCAGGTACCTGCCCTCTTTGTCTGATTCTACCCCCATCTGTTGAAATGGTGTGCCTGGGCTCACCCATGTGTATACTACTCTTGCGTATTTCGAGTATGATGAGCTGTTACCTTGGCCTCCCCAGTAGTTTGACAGTTTGTCTGCAGTGTCAGAGGAGAGGTGTGTTTCCTGTAGGAGGGCAAATGATACCTTCTTTCTCTTCAGGTAGGAGTGTATCCGGTTTCTACGGAGGTAGGATCCCATCCCTCTGACGTTCCATGTGATCACCCTGAGTTTTGATGCCATTTCATGGTTGTATTTATTGCCAAGGGGGGATCCCTGCCTTCCCTTCGGCTTAATAGTATGTCGTTGTGAGCTTTGCCTGAATCTATTTGTGTGGAGTGGTCTACTCCAGTGTTTAGTTCTGGGTTCATTTCAGATTGATTAAAGGTCCTCAGAGTTAGGGTAGTCAAAACAATAACAACTTGTATAAAACAATTATAACTGGTGCACCCAGCTACTATCACCAAAGTGGAGTGCTCAGGCGCTCCCGCGCTGTCTGCCCCGATCCGGGTGTCTTGCGCGAGTAGGTGTGTGCTGACAACTGGTCGGCACTGGACTTTCGTGGGGTCGTGGTCCGCGGGCATGTGTGGAGGGACAGGTGAGCCCCGCAGTCATTCAGCATTCTCCTTTCGTAATTTTGCTTCGTTGATAGTGGTGGTTCTAAAAGTTCTCGGGTATGTCATGTAGGGTGCCTGTGTCGGGGGGTGTAGCCGTCATTCTTGGGTGTCTTCATTGAGTTTCCCATGATTGGATTCAATAGGGACCTCAGCCAGGTTATTATGTTCCATCCACATGGTAGCCGCTGTTGGAGTCTCTAGGAACACTGCTTTACCCTTATATATTACTTTCAGTCTCGAGGGATAGAGCAGCATATATTTCAGGTTCAGTTTCCTGAGCCTGGCCTTAATTGGAACAAAGGAGTTCCTCGCTCTTTGGACCGACTGGGTGTAATCGGGGTACATGGTGATTTTTGAGTTGTTCCGTTCAATTTCCCCGCCCTCTCTTGAAAATTTCAGGATCACCTCACGGTCTTGAAAGTTGAGGACCTTCGATATGATAGGACGTGGGTAGGAGCCTGGAGGTGGTTTCTTCTGGAGCGACCTGTGGGCTCTCTCTATGGCAAAGCCCTGTGAAAGGTTTGCCATCCCGATTTCCTGTTGTATTAGTGATTCCACGAAGGCCGTCGGGTCTGTAGTCTCCGTCCCTTCTGGTATGCCTAGTATTCTAATGTTACTGCGCCTAGCGCGGCCCTCCGCCTCCTCGGACCTTGCTTCTAGGAGGGATACCTTGGTTTTGAGGTCTGTGACTTCGGTTTTCAAGGCTGCCGTGTCACTTGCCGTGTCCTGCTGGGAAGACTCAATGATAGTAACCCGTTCCGTCAAATTACGGGCATCCTGCCTTATCAACTGGATGTCGGCTTTTACTTCGCCAATCTTCGTATCTACAAACGACCTTAGGGCCTCGATCGCCCCCAACACCTGATTGTGTCTGGCGTCCACCTCCGGGGTATCCCGGATTGTTGGGTCGTTTGATATAGGCTGGGCGGTGGGGTGAGATTTCGAGATAATAAAAGGGTCTAGAGTGGCATTTTTGGCTTTGTTCCTTGCTGCGGCCATAATGTATTGTCTTAATCACGTTTAACAGCACAGGGGTTCAAGAGTTCCCTGGCAGGGCATATAATTGTGTTCACTCTCTTTGGTTAATGGCGCGAGATCTCCCTGCTTAATGGAGTGCAGGTCCTGGGGGTTCAGAGAACATGGACCCCTGCCTCCGTGGGAAAGGAAAAGTTATGACCCTGACGTCTAGGGCGGTTTCATTAACTGTGCCACAGGTCTGGCCTTTTGGTGTATTGTGGGGGGCTGGAGAGACATCGGGTGCTATAGAGCAGGCAGGTCTAGGGGAGTAGACCAGCGTGGTCTCTTGTTGCTGGCCAGGGTAGGCAGGTGTATCCCGTAAAGTAGTGGCTAATTTGTCAGACCCAGCAAGGAGTCTGAGGGGGTTCGACCCAGGGTTAGGAATATGGTGGATTTGGGTCCCGTGGAGGGGGAGAGTCTCACCCGTGAGAGGCGATTCTTGCTGTGGCTCCAGTGCGTGCTCCGGAAGAAGGACCTGGATGCTCTACAAGTGGCTGCCCTGATGAGCGCGTGTTCTTGAAGGATCAAGGAGGACCCACTCCCCGTTCCCCGCACTCTTCACTTGGGGAATGCAGGGTTCAGTCCTGCATGGCCAGCTGGGGATCGGATCGGGGTCTCAACGGGTGGTCTGGGATAACCGGTAGGGAGGCTGTGGTGGGTTTGTGCTGGGTGAACCCCGGCTCCGTGTGGGGTTGAGATGTCGACGCCAGGTGCCAGGATGTTTAGCGCCAGGCGCGTGATCCCCCGACTCGTCCTTCACCCACCACTTGCGGATGTTTCCGTAGGGCAAGCTGGTCCACCTCGATGAGTGCCCTGTGCCTCCGGTGTCTCCGGGCCACAACGAGTAGCGGGGAAGTTGCGTGGATGGTCGGGGTCTGGCTCCGTAGAAGTGCGTCTGTCTCGGTCGCAGCAGATTCGCTAGCGAAATGCGGCCGCCATCTTGTGGGTCTCCCCGGGGGGCGGGGGAGCCGGGCCGGAGCGCCCCAGTGGGTCCCTGTCCTCTGATCACCGTCGGACTAAGGCACCGAGCGTAGTAAATCGCCCGATGTATCACTGCATCGAAGGATCAGTGATATAAATGTCTCTCCGGCACCGAAGGCAGGATCAAGCAGGACGGCTCAGCTGGGCTCCGGGCGCCTCCCGCAGGGAGGAGGGGGAGAGAAGCAGGAGTGTCTCGGTAGGTCCTCGACTTCCGATTTCTGTCGGACAAAGGTGTCGGGTGCAGGCAATCGCCTGATGTACCCCTGCACCGAAGGATGAGTGGTGTGGAAGGGTTTAGGGTACCCTCAGCAGAGTCTAGAAACGCGGGTCGGCCGATTCTTGTGTGCTCCCCCCAGAGGAGGGAGGAGCCAGGCCGGCGTATCTCAGAGGGATCCCGGCATCTGATTTCTGTCGGAGCAAGTCGAAGGGTGTTGTAGTACGCCCAATGTAAATCTGCCCCGAAGAGTGGATGGTGAAAAAAGGTTTTAGGCACCTAGTACAGGATCGGACTGCGTGGCTGGACCGGAGCTCAGGAGATCAGCGTCCACATACCATGTTCAGCAGGCCACGCCCCCCCTGGGCGTCCCATTCTATAACACAAAAAGAGGGAGATCAATAATACTTGAGAGTAAAATTGCTTGAGACTTCACCATTTCTTGCTAGCACTAGGATCCAATAAGTCAAAGCTAAATCTGAATTGTGCTTCAAGTAAATAATAGGGTTCGGTCAGGAACTCTCAATCCCCAATTAAAAAGTCTGCCGTAGAAGTCCTGGAAGCAATTCTAGGCTAGCCATCCTTCCCAAAAATAAAAAAGCTTGCGCTGAAAGAACAAAAGCATGTGTTGTGGGAAACAAACTGGTAGGACCTGAAAAACGTAGAAAGGTTTGGGCAGAATGTTAAGTGTTATGGCTATAATTCGACTCAATCAGGATATTTCCAGAGATTTTAATTTTGATAGATCACTATCAATGGTTGAGAGAAAAGCAGGAACATGAAACTTATGTAAGGACGATGGAGTGTTATTTATAGATAGTCCCAAATATTTAAGGTATGTTTTCTCCAACACAAAATAATATCAAAACTTAAGGGATTCCACCATTTTGGGAGGAACCATAATGTTAAAAAGTTACACTTGTCACCAGTGATGGAGCACCTCGATAAGGTGTGGAATGGAAGCTTACGAAAGAAAATAACATTGTTGGTGAAAAGTGCCATTTTATGTTGAATTTCTGAGATTGTTAGACTCTCTATTCCAGGATAATTACTAACACTTTGATCTAGCAGCATGATAGACAGAACAAATACTAGGGGGGAAAGATTGCTCTACTCTCTGATTTGATTGATTTGATTGAAGTATTTGTATGGCGCATACCCACGGTGGGACAAGGCATTGACTGCATCTAGGCGCTGATGTAATAACTGATTCAGTAGATACTGCACCACGCTGTCTCGTAAGCCTATCAGGTGATTGAGACATTTTATAAAAACAGTCAATGAATTGGTCCCCCAGAGTTCCAGTGGAAGTGAATTCCAGGACCGGGGGCCAAAAGAGGAGAAACGCCTATCACCTCAGGCAATGGTTCTTGTCAGTGGGACTTGCAGAAGGTACTGGTACTTTGAACAAACTAAGTTGTCGTTGAGGACAGCATACCTGGATTTTCATAGTCAAGTAAACTGGTGCCAACCCATGGTGCATATGAAAACAAGAATTCTTTGCTGAATTGGAAGCCAGTGGAGGTTCCTCCGCTATTGTGAGATAGCTGTCTTACTAGGTAATGAGAAAATTAGCCTGATAGCAGAGTTTCTGGGCAACCTGTAGTCTTTTAATTTGACATTTTTGAGCCGGCATAAGAAGAGCATTACAATAGTCTAGCCTGGCATTGGTGAGTATGCCTATTACCATTGAGCGATCCTTCTCGGCAATAAGTGATACAACAGGCTTTATAAGTCTCAATTGGTGTCATATGACTGTCTGGCTAATCTGGGAGTTACAGTCCATACTCGACTGCCAGATACAGCCCAAGTTCCTCACTGTGGGCCTCATCACAAGTTGGGCGGTATCCCGGCTGCATTGCTGCCGGGATACTGCCCGAGCTATTATCGTTACCGCCAACTGGTCTGGCGCTATTAGCTTCCACCACATCTAAGCTGCATGGTGCTTCTATCCCATTTCCATCAGGATTCCTGACTTGCCACTACATCGGATGCAAGGTAAGCCATGGGGTTTACAGAATTGTAATATTGCGGTTATGCACGTCTTTAATATGAAAACCGTTGAAATTCAAAATTCAATTATTTCTTCAAGTGCTGAAGCAGCGGACCCTGTTGCCTTTGGTGAAGAATACCTTTTTTGACTTTTGCTGGCTGTATTGTTTTTCTACAATACCCTATGATGATACCTTTGTCCATTCCAAGATGGCCACCCTGCATGCACCGGAGTGCCCGGGCCATTGGGTTTGTTGTGTTGGGCCTGATTGGCTGGGGCTATGTGCTTCTGGCCTATAGGAGGGCCGGCAGGCTTGGCCGGCCCTGCCTCCAAGTCCCACTCCTAAGGCCCCTGTCAGCTACCTGTCCTCTACAGGTACGCTATAGTCGCCTGTCTGTGTGTGAGCCTCCCACCCCCGATGGTCACCTGTGTGTTGTGTGAGCCCCCCACCCTGATGGTAGGCTGTGTTGTCTGAGCCACCCACCCCCCTGATGGTCGCCTGTGTGTTATGTGTGCCCCCTAACCCCCGATGGTCACCTGTGTGTTGTGTGAGCCCCCAGCCCCCTATGGTCACCTGTGTGTTGTGTGAGCCCCCCACCCCCCTATTGTCACCTGTGTGTTGTGTGAGCCCCCCAATGGTCACCTGTGTGTTGTGTGAGCCCCCAATCCCCGATGGTCACCTGTGTGTTGTGTGAGCCCCCCACCCCAATGGTCACCTGTGTGTTGTGTCAGCCCCCCACACCCCTCTATGGTCACCTCTGTGTTGTGTGAGCCCCCCATGGTCACCCGTGTTTTGTGTGAGCCCCCCACCCCCCCTATGGTTGCCTGAGTGCTGTGTGAGCCCCCCCCTATGGTCACCTGCGTGTTGTGTGAGCCCCCCTCACCCCCATGGTTGCCTGTGTGCTGTGTGAGCTCCCACCGCCCATGGTTGCCTGTGTGTTGTGTGAGCCCCCCATGGAAGCCTGTGATGCTGTGTGCCCCCATCCCCCCCATGTTTCTGCCACCATCTAAATTGACTTTATGCATTTGTGTGCTGCAGCCGCCCTGCAACATGGGGTTGGGCAGCATGTCTCTGCCACCTGAATTTACTTTATGCATTTGTATGCTGCTGCCACCCTGTAACATGGGGTTGGGCAGCATATTTCTGCCACCTCTTTTGACTTTAAGCATTTGTATGCTGCTGCCGCCCTGCAACATGGGGTTGGGCAGCATATTTCTGCCACCTGAATTGACTTTATGCATTTGTATGCTGCTGCCGTCCTGCAACATGAGGTTGGGCAGCATGTTTCTGCCACCTGATTTTGACTTTATGCATGTGGATACTGCTGCCGCCCTGCAACATGGGGTTAGGCAAAATGTATGTATGTTTGTTTTTTTGCAAGCACTTATGTTACTAAGTAAGCTTTCTGTAACAGTGCTGCGATGCCTGAGGGCTGTTGTGCCCTTTATAAATTCAAAAAATCAAAAGAAAAATCAAATAAAAATCAAGGGTTAGGCAGCAATGGGTATTCCCCATTGGGTCCGTTGGACCCAATGGGGCATTTTTGGCACAATTAGCACGCACTAATAGCGCCGCGCTAATTGCGCTTGAAAATTAGCGTTAAGTTGACGCATTTACCCCCACTTAGAGCTGGGTGTAAATGCTGCCAGACTCATGATTGGGCGGACCCTTCCATGCGGCGGTAATAGCGTTACCACCGCATTTAAGGGCTTCCGCTCAACTCGTGATGAGGCCCTGTGTCTGAAAATTTGGTAGGGACACCAAACAGTGAGGGACAGGGATTGCATTGCACAGTATTTTTAGACTGTCTCTTAGGGCCAAGCACAATAACCTCTGTCTGTGAGGGATTTAACTGAAGTTTATTTGCCAGCATCCAATCTTTGATTTGCTTAAGTCTTAGTCTAAGTCTGTATCGTAGGCATATGAATGGTACGACAGACCAAATTCAGAAAAGATGCTCAGCAAAGTGCAGCTATAGACGTTGAACAATAATGGTGACAATGAGGACCCTTGAGTCACCCCACAGCCCACGGGCATAGCATTGGAATAATGGGCCCCCATTTTCACCTGGTGAGTACGGTTGGTTAGGAAAGACACAAACCACTTCAGAGCTTCATCTGAAACCCGCGCCACTGAGGACAGCCTGCCAAGGAGTATCTCAAAGTCGACTGTGTCAAAGGCCCCCGACAGGTCCAGCATGACAAGTATGCTGACATCCCCTTCATCGGCGGCCCCCAGAATGTCATCCCAAAGTGTAACTAGGGGTGTCTTGGTGCTGTGGCACGGTATAGATCCCGACTGAAAGGGGCGAGAATCCTCTGTTCGTCCATATAGCTCTGCAGTTGACTTGTCGCATTTTTTCTAATATTTTGGTGGGCCAGAGCAGGCCGGCTAGTGGGCGATAATTAGATAAATCTTTATGATCCAGTGTCAGACTTTTTAACAGCGGTGTGAGGTATGATTTCTTCAGATCATGGGGAACACAGCCCTGAAATAGAGAAACGTTAACCATTGTTTGTATGACCGTGCCAAGAGCAGTCGTATTCCAGGTTAGTGGGTTTAAGTTTCCGCAAAAGACCAATGATTTCATCGATTCATACAGGAGAAAAAGAGAATTTAGGGAATGGCTCTGCAAAGTTCCAAGGTCCAGTTTCTTCTGGTACACTATCGGTGTCAGTGGGGCAGGTGCTCATGCGATTTCTAATAGTTTTAAACTTTTCCTGAAAGAAGCAATTAAACAATGTTGGCCACAGCAAATGACGCTGGCAAACTTGCACTAATACAATCAGGAATAGTAAACATTTTTATAGCAAGAAACAGAGCCTTAGGTCTGTTTTCAGCTAGCTCAATTTGCTTTTGCAAAGATCCAGATTTAGCAAGCATGATCCCTCATTTATAAGTCTCCAAGGCTGATTTTACTGCCTGCCGATTGGTTACATTTCTAGATTTAAGCCATCATTTTAATTCTTTCCTATATTGTTGTTTTAAACTTTTCAGCTTTTCATTGTACCACTGGTTGTTGTTCCTTCTAGTGTTTTTTATATTTTATAAGGGAGCAGTATGATTGCAATTACTCTGCAAGCGTGACATAACTTTAGAATAGTATTCAGTACAATAAAAGGTAGATTGCATAGAAGGGAGATCAGTGCTAGAAATACGATCAAGGTCCTTTTTGTGGCGACGCAATTGCTCCTTAGTGGAGATGTTTTGCTGCTGAAGGCGATAGGGGCTGAAGATTAAAAAAAGACTATAAAATGATTGGACCAACTCTCAGGCCTCTGTAAATCACAGGATCCAGACAATGTCGGCCGGCATGTGTAGGTGAGTTGGAAAAGAGGTGAAGATCATGAATCTGCATGACATCCAATAAGTGTTTGCAGTCAGCATCTTCAGGCTCATTGCGCCAGATATTTTAATCGCCCAAAATAAACAGTTTTCCATGCTGAAGTGCCTCTAGTCCCAAATAAGAATCCAAAGCGTCTATGAACAAAGTGGCTGTACCAGAGGGTGTGTAGCTAATTAAAACATACAAGGCTTTGTTGGGGAATGGGTGGTAGGTACAGGCCAAAACCTGGGATGTAGAGTCCCAGTCGGGAGAGTGAAAATGAGAAACTTCTAGCAAAGATCTAGTCAAAATAGCCACACCACCCCCTCTTTGATTGGCTCCGTTATGCCATTTTATCTGGTATAAGTCTGGTACTAACAAATGAAAGTGGGCAGTACTGCTATCTGTGAACCATGATTCTGATATAAAAAGTATATTTCAATGGTACTGTCGTAGAGCAGATTTGCACCAGCAGTGCATTGAAAGCAATATTGTGCAGTCTAATCTTATTTAAAGTGCGTAGTGTCAGTGTACCAGATGTAGTTTCCCTGAAGGATCGAATAACGTCAGGCGTGTAAGTAATCCGTATGACGCTAGGCGTGGCTGAATTTACTTACGAACTTACATGCAAAGGTGTCCCAAGACAAAGCAACCTCACCCACCACCACATCTGCCACGAACCGGCACAGACCGGCTGGTCTCTGTCGCACCGGCGCTGTTGCGCCTTGTGGCCAATAAAAGAATGCAGGAAGTACAACTCTCTTAGGAGTTGGAGTTCAGACTTTTACAGCAAGTTAAAATGGACAAAAATGTTTGCTTAGATCGATGCTTTTACAAGGCAGGCAGGAGGGTATCTGCTGCTGTTCTGGTCTACCTGCGTCCCAAAAATGACATGTGCAAATTCTGCTAAACTGAAACATTTTAATCTATATATTTCTAAAAATCAAGTAAATGCAAACAATTTAAAATTCATAGACGTGTCAATTATTTTGAGCAGTGCAATCACTAATAGAAAAACGAGCAGCACAGGGCTAAAGTGCAGTGCAGTGAAAGGCACTCTAGCTCTAAATATCTCTAGTATTTCTAGTGATATCTTTCAGGGCAGGAATAAGATTGTTCATCTTCAAAGGTGATTTTACAAAAATCAGGAACTCCCAATCTATGTGGTCAACACAGGGAACTTTGTAACCACTTGTTTGGGGTACTATTTTCTCCTTTATCCCTTTTAGTTGTGTGTGCACCTTCTTGATTTACGGTTGTATTAACTTAGCTTATTTTCCCTATGAACAGATGCTAAACACACCTGCTACTGAGGATAAGTGTGGGGAAACGTAACTACGCGCAACACAGTCAGCTGAATTTACAGACTAGGACTATTACTACTGCTAAATTCCTGGCCTTTTAGTGCATAATGTGATAGACGTCTAAGAATGAAAGAAAGATGATGGCAAAGGCTGTGTGACTTACCTTATCCCTGAAGAGATGGTCACCACTTTTTGAAGGTTTCTTTAAGAGAACTTCGATTCGCACTAAGCTTCTACCACCTTTACTCATGCATGGTTCTCCCTCACTATTGGGACCAAAGACACCCTTTCATCATATCCGAATTTAGTGACAATAGCATTAACATATAGCCTCATAATTGATTTCTAAATGCATTATCTTCCATGTGCCATGTGGTACTAATTAGTTGAGAAAGGAGTGGGCAGTATCTTGGCATCTGCCTTTTTGTATTGGTGTCAGGTGCAGTCTTCTACTACTCAGGGACCCAATGACATTATTCTACAATAGTTTTTGTCTAGCTTATCAAGTGCAGAGCATTATAAAAAAAATAGATCTGAGGATAAGTAATTTGTGATGAATTCAAAGTTTAATGCTTACCAATAAGTATGATAACTTAAATACCACAAACATGTCAAGGAAGCGCTCTCTGCCCTTCATTGACACTGCCTGTGTTCCCCATTGCTTCACTGCATCAGGATTTTGAATCTCAGATGCAGAATGCTTTGCAGAGCCAATCCGATTGGAATACTTGTATTGAGCCAAGTGGTTCCTAAGTTTGTGGGCACATTTTATATTTATCACAGTTCATGGTGAGATCAGACTAAAGACCAGGAGGTCGATTCAAAGATGTCATGCAGCACAGAATGTGTGGGGACAAAGTACCTCTTTCATGCTGCTGCCTCGGAACCCTGCACACAGCAAGCCACCCCACACAGCCTCTGGACAACAGCATGCAACCAATCCTGAAGGATGCACCAGTTGCTTTTAAAACGACTCTTCTAGAATCAATCATCACATAAGCGTGAAACAGTGGAAGGACACCCAGGACTGAAGCAGACAGACTGCTCCGGGTTCCCCTGGAACTATCCACCTGCATATTTCCAGAAGTAAGTACATTTACAGAACTGTTACTCTATCACCCACTCAAAGGATAAGCAACAAATGCTTTGCCCTCGGAAAACACAGCTTCAAAAAAGGGAACAGATCTGGAAGTAGACACTCATACAACCAAGAATAATTAAAGACGCAGATAACTGGATTACTTTCTATTCCTGCATATTATAATTTGTTTCATTCCACTCATGTATTGAAGCAGTCTAATATTTTCTTCATGAAACTGCATAAATAAATAATGAACGTGGCCTGCATTATTGGGCACACTGAAGTCCTATGCGATGTGTACCCTCTAGATAGTTATTAACCTCTCACATTTCACATGTAAAGCCCAATATTGATCTTTTAGCAGAAGCAAAAATGGAATCAATTCCCATCTCCTGCAACCAAAAGGTATTGAAATAGCGGCCACCCTAAAAAGCACAGCACCATCAATTCCTACATGAACCTTCAAAATGACATTATTTAAGTATACCAAGTCTAGGCACACCCATTGCAAAGGTAAGCCACAATTGATTCATAGATTGCCCAAGATACAGCCACTCCACCGTCACAGTGTTCTCCAGCAGCCTTTTATTGGTCGTGCCTCCGTTCCCTAAATGATCCCTGAATGCAATGCCTGTGGATCAGAAGAACCACATGAAATTAATATTACTTGTCCCACGCCCTACCTTCTAACCATACTGCTCAATCTACCTGTATATACACCATTTCTTATGTCATTCCGGGACAGTATCCAGAGGATGAAATAGGAGCATTTCACCCATAGAGGGGAGAACTATCAGAGTGTTAGGAAAAGATAATGCACAGCCAAAATGTATGTTATCACATTTTTGTTTTGTTTACAGCTTAATCAATAACCGGTGATCATTCACATAAAATGGTAGAATCTAAGATTTGCCTTACAATCTTGTTTTGTTAAGGTTCTGCTTTTCTGAAGTGAGACAGATTTCGCGCCCTCTTGGTGAGACCTATTCTTGGAGGAGAGTGAGTCCAGCTTGGAGTCGAGTCCCCCAATGCCTGACTTGAGGTCGAGCAATATTTCCTAGATGTCCGCCTCTGGGATCATGGTGGCTCCCTCTGCCATCGCCTCTGCAGGCTCTGGTGTCTCTGCCAGATACTGTGACCTGGATGTCTTGGAAGAGGTTACCGCCTCGAAGGTGAGCTTTCGTTGTGTTTTGTCAGCCTTCCCCATGTTGCAAGGGGGTCACCTTGGGCCCAGGACTGTTGATGAAGGATGTATCGGTGATAGACCGGGGTTTGGTGCAACTGTAGACCTTCGCGGGGTTGTCGCCTGTGATGGGCTTGTCCGGGTCACTCACCACCGCGCCTGGCCGGCGCTCTAACTGCATGGCGTTCTCTAGCGAGGTCAAAGCAGAGCCACCTCGATGGGGTGCTCGGGGTCTGATAGCCTCAGCTGGTACCACACCTTGTTAAGGATTTCAATTAGGCGACACACACCTTGGTCTCAGCCTAGTATGCAGTGCACGACTGAAATGCTTATCTCTTTATATTATATAGATTCAATATTGAGATGGTATACCACTCATATCACGCACCCTTTTCAAATACCCCGGGTCACAATGGATCATGAACCAGGCTGGTTGGTAAGATGAAATATTTATTTATTTATTTTAAAATTCAAAAGAAATCATACAATTTTTAATATGGGGCAGCAATCACCAATGGAGTGATAATTACAATGAGAATGTGAGCAATGCACTGGGTTTAACTTTCTAGTGGAACATATACACAGCACAGCGGAATATGAGCACTTTTTGGTTTAGGAAAGATAGCACCCAAGTTAGGATTTCCACCTTCAATGTTCCCTCAACCTACAAATAATCAATTGTGAGTGGATGAACAGAAGCAGCAGGTAATCAGGAATAAAAAACAGGAAACGGAATCCAAATCTGACCTTTCCTCCCCAAATAAGAGAGAACATTTTAAACCCCTTGCAATGTTATGAAATGACACTCGGAAATAGACAAATAAATAATGAAAGTGTGTTAAAAACCTTGAAGCAAATATAATTCCTCACTAAAGCAACAATGCAAAGACGCTAACAATCACAAAAAATGGATTATGAGAAGCATACAGTTCGAAAATGAGTGGAACATTTAAAACAGATTACAGCAAAATGACACGTTGGAAACTTTGCAATTTTTTTAATGCCCGCCTGAAATTACCCAAACGGATTTTAATTAAAATGGGTGAAATACACTGATTTGGAGTGCAGTTTTTGGGTTGGGGTATAGAGGTATAGCCCAGGGATATTCTAGAAGTGAAAATAGGTCTCTAGCTATGAAACCGGTTGAGTTGTTCAAGATATAAAAAGGTGCGCTTTGAGTAAAATGAAGCTGTGAAATAGCAAAGGAAATCATTTGTGACAAGAACAGTTTTACTTTAAACTAGAGTATTCAGGTTAGCCCACCAAAGAGGGACACAGTAAGATCCAGGGTTGATTTCTCAATTTCAACCCTGTCACCCCAGTGCCCAACCCTGGCGGAAACCAGTCCGATCACTCAAAATAGGACTAATGGTTTAGGATTACACAAGACAAAATTACTAAAGAGATGGCGCTAGCACTAGAAATCAAGGGCAGATTTGCAAGAATGATTCCGACAGCTTCAACAAGTTATCAGGATAAGGATAGGACGACTTAGAGAGTGCAATAAGGACCATGGCAAGACAAGGTATACTTTGGATTTCTAGGGGGTGGCGATTTATACTCACAGTGCACTTTTTAGTTTTGGGATTTTTGGACCATCAATAGGTTCTGGTCACCACACGGCGGCACGCCTGGCAAACAGCTGAGCAGTTCTGGCCACCGGATGGCACTGGACTGGAATGGCAATTCTGGTTACTGGATAATAAAGGTCAGCTGGATGGCAGGATGGCGGCGGGCATGCAGTTAGTGGGCAGCAAGCCAGGCTGGTTCAGGATGCTTCCCAAAAGAATACCACAGCTTTCCCCTTTTTAATGGGAGATTAGTGGGTTTTCAGAATTCAGGCCTTGCTGGGAATAGGATCAGCAATGCTGGGGTTTTGCAGTGGGCCCTGGAGCATGGTCAGCAATGCTTTGGCCTTGTAGTTGAGATCTGGAATCTGGATGGATGGAACAGGAATGCAGCGCAAGAGCGTCAGGAAGAGTGTGTGTAGAGTCTTGTCAGGGACTCTTATTTATAATGCATAGTGACATCATCAAAGTATATGGCTGGGTTAGGCCTAACTAAACACGCCTCTAACAACTGGATTGGACAAGGGTGATAGCCTCTGCCTCGCTCTCAGCGGGTGGAATTTCCAGAAAATGATGTCAGATTTATGATGTGAGTTTTACAATGTCCAAAACCTCCCACAATTACTTTCCTTAAAATCCATTTTTGCCCTAAATGGCACCTTCATACAGTGGAAACATCTAAACACTTACATAAGCAGGTTACATATTTTATGCAGCACATGGCAGTCCAATCCTCCATTTTGTGAGACCTTGTTTCGCCCTTCTACCAGTTTTTCATGCTTTTCAATGGAATTTATATTACTTAAAATTCTATAACTTTATACATGGGTGTGGATTATCATAAGGGATGTATGTACAGAAATTTGCATTTGCAACATGGATATTTTCTAGTAATCCATAATGCTTTGCCATTTCTGTCCCCAAAGTGTCAATGAATTCTATCATGTCTTAAAAGAAAGCCCATGAAATCACTTTTAAACTGCAAAATTGTTACATTTTTACAAAGTCTTGCTGCAGAGATAAAAGTCCTTAAAGTTTATTTATTTATATTTTTTAACTTTATTTTTTGTATTTTAACAATGAGTATACATTAACATAACAAAAAGAAAGACATAGCCTTGTCGGTCGCTCACTCTGACCACCCACCTCCCCACATGTCTGATCTTTTCTCGATACAGGTTATAGGCTTGCTGTATGTAATGTTATTGATCGTTGCCACTGCGGTTTCATTGTAAGGCGTTGGAAGGCCCACCTGCATTGGGATCCGTAGAAGAGTCACGTGATGAGTTCTGGTCTGGGGTGGACATTAGGTAGGTAATGTATGGGCCCCAGATGTTGGGGAGGTGCGCATGGCGGGGTAGAAGTCTGATGAAATTCACTTCAGTATATTGGCAGTATGTTACGTCCATCCTCCATTGTTGGGTTGTTGGTATTGGACCTTTCCCCCATGTCATTGCTATCCTTCTCCGGGCAAGCAGTAGCAACAGCCCTGCTAGCTTGCGTACTGAGGGGGGTAGGTTTTTAGTGAGTCCAAGTAAAATGATTTTGGGGTCGGGTTTCAGAGGGGTGTTGATGATTGCTGCCGTCGTTCCAGGATCGATTTCCAAAATTGGTATATGGCAGGGCAAGACCATGCCAGATGAAGGAAGTCAGCTACTGGGGCGTTGCATTGACTGCATGACGGTGATGATGTGGGATGGTGTGCATGTATTATGGCGGGGTGTGGTAGGCCTGGTGTACATATTTTAGGTGTATCAGTTTGTATCTTGTGTTCAGAGCTACTCTTTGGGTCTGAGCTAATATGTAATCCCAGTCTTCGTCTAGGATTTCTGCTCGCAGAGCTTTCTCCCATCTAGCTTTCGGAGTGGGAGGAGGTGGGGCTGTGTCATTAGTAGGGTTTTATAGATTAGTGACACTAGTCTGCCTTCTCCCTGGGACTTGACGACTCTGTGTAGCAGTTGCCACGTTGGCAGTTGTTGTGGAGATGAGGGGAATATGGTCTGGAGAGTGACTCTGAGGCGGAAATAGATGAAGGTGTCAAGGGCTGTGGTGGCTCCACGCACTCTGGCTTGTTCGGGCATAAGGAATTTTTGGTCGGTGAACAGGTCCCCCATGGTGTGTAACTGGAGCTTGTCTGTCCAGTTCAGATATACTTTTTCTGAAGCTAGGGGGATTCCGGGGATGAATCTTGTAGGGAGGAGGGGGGAAAATATTTCCCGTATGCCGTATTTTCCCGCTATTTTTTTTCAAAATTGCGATTGTTAAGAGAACTGTGTTTAGTGTTGTGTGTGATATGTGTGTTTGTCCCATGATGACTGCCCTTAGCATATTTGGGGACGCTAGTGCTCTTTCAAGTTGCACGTGGGGACGTACAAAGTGGGTGGCGTACCAGTGCCCGAGATATTGGGCTTGTGCCGCCAATAGTACCACTCCAGGTAGGGGAGCGCCATTCCTCCTTTCTTCACCGGTTGAATTAAGAGTTTTAAAATTCTATAACTTTATACATGGGTGTGGATCATCATAAGGGATGTATGTACAAAAATCCGCATTTGCAACATGGATGCTTTTCTAGTCATCCACAATAGTTTGCCATTTCTGTCCCCAAAGTGTCAGTGAATTCTACCATGTCTTAAAAGAAAGCCCATGAAATCACTTTTAAACTGCAAAATTGTTACATTTTTACAAAGTCTTGCTGCAGAGATAAAAGTCCTTAAAGTTTTTTTTTTATTTAAACTTTATATTTGGTATTTTAACAATGAGTATACATTAACATAACAAAAAGAAAGACATAGCCTTGTCGGTCGCTCACTCTGACCACCCACCTCCTAACATGTCTGATGTTTTCTCGATACAGGTTATAGACTTGCTGTATGTAATGTTATTGATCGTTGCCAGTGCGGCTTCGTTGTAAGGCGTTGGAAGGCCCACCTGCTTTGGGATCCAGAGAGGAGTCACGTGATGAGTTCTGGTCTGGGGTAGACATTAGGTAGGTAATGTATGGGCCCCAGATGTCGGGGGGGGCACGCATGGAGGGGTAGAAGTCTGATGAAATTCACTTCAGTGTCTTGGCAGTATGTTATGTCCATCCTCCATTGTTGGGTTGTTGGTATTGGACCTTTCTCCCATGTCATTGCTACCCTTCTCCAGGCAAGCAGTAGCAACAGCCCTGCTAGCTTGCGTACTGAGTGGGGTAGGTGTTTAGTGAGTCCAAGTAAAGTGATTTTGGGGTCGGGTTCCAGAGGGGTGTTGATGATTGCTGTCGTCGTTTCCAGGATCGATTTCCAGAATTGGTATATGGCAGGGCAAGACCATGCCAGGTGAAGGAAGTCAGCTACTGGGGCGTTGCATCAACTGCATGACAGTGATGATTTGGGATGGTGTGCATGTATTCTGGCGGGGTGTGGTAGGCCTGGTGTACGTATTTTAGGTTTATCAGTTTGTATCTTGTGTTCAGAGCTACTCTATGGGTCTGAGCTAATATGTAATCCCAGTCTTCGTCTAGGATTTCTGCTCGCAGAGCTTTCTCCCATCTAGCTTTCAGAGTGGGTGGAGGTGGGGCTGTATCGTTAGTAGGGTTTTATAGATTAGTGACACTAGTCTGCCTTCTCCCTGGGACTGGACGACTCCGTGTAGCAGTTGCCACGTTGGCGGTTGTTGTGGAGAGGAGGGGAATATGGTCTGGAGAGTGACTCTGAGGCGGAAATAGATGAAGGTGTCAAGGGCTGTGGTGGCTCCACGCGCTCTGGCTTGTTCGGACGTAAGGAATTTTTGGTCAGTGAACAGGTGTGTAACTGGAGCTTGTCTGTCCAGTTCAGATATACTTTTTCTGAAGAAAGGGGGATTCCGGGGATGAATCTTGTAGGGAGGAGGGGGGAAAATCTTTCCCGTATGCCGCATTGTCCCACTATTTTTTTCAAAATTGCGATTGTTGAGAGAACTGTGTTCAGTGTTGCGTGTGGTATGTGTGTTTGTCCCATGATGACTGCCCTTAGCATATTTGGGGACGCTAGCGCTCTTTTAAGTTGCACGTGGGGACGTACAAAGTGGGTGGTGTACCAGTGCCCGAGATATTGGGCTTAAGCCGCCCAATAGTACCGCTCCAGGTCGGGGAGCGCCATTCCTCCTTTCTTCACTGGTTGAATTAGAGTTTTGTATACGATTCTAGCTGGTTTACCCAACCATAGGAGTTCTAGTATCATGCTGCGTGCTTGGTGAAGGTATACTTGGGGTATTAATAGGGGGAGGTTCGTGAAGAGGTATAGAAATTTGGGGAGAATTACCATCTTGACTAATGATACTCTGCCCCAGAGTGTGAGTGGTAGAGTTTTCCACCTGGTCACCTTCTCCTGTATTATTTCTAAGGCATTGCTATAGTTATCTTCAAAAAGCCTTTGATGGGATCTGGCCAGTTTTATGCCTAGATACCTAACCTTTGTATATTCCCATTTGAAACCGAATAAATCTTGGAATTTCTGGGTCTCTGGAGTTAGTTGGAAGGTTATTGATTTTCTGTCATTTATTTTCAGGCCAGAGAAATTGGCGAATTTAATGATGTGTCGCATGATGGGGTGTAGGTTTTCGGCGGGGTCCTGAATGTATAGGGCGATATCGTCTGCATAGAGTGATGTTATTAATTTTTGAGGGCCGAAGGATAGCCCACTGTGTATGTGGCAAGCTCGCAGGTCAGAGGCACGGGGCTCCATTACCAGAGTGAAAAGGATTACAGACAGGGGACAGCCTTGCCTGGTGCCTCTTTTTAGTTTTAATGGGTAGTGAGTGAGTTCTTCCCAGAATTATATGTGAGCAGGGTTGGTTGTACAATAGTGTGATGAGTTTGATGTAGTACTTCCCGAGGCCTAGTCTTTGTAGGATCTCGAAGAGGAAGGGCCACTCGACAGAGTCGAAGGCCTTTTCCGCGTCCAGGAGGGTTGCCACTGCCTGTTGGGACGGGTCTAGTGCCTCCATGACTCAGAACATTCGCCTTATACCAAATGTCGTGTTTCGCCCGGGAATGAACCCAGCCTGATCTGCGAGTACCAGGGCTGGCATCAGCGGAATCGGCCTGGTGGTTAGGAACTTGGCCAGTATCTTATTGTCAAGATTGATCAATGAGATTGGTCTGCAGGAGCTGCAGTCCTCTGGGGGTTTCCCTGCTTTGTGTAACAGAATAACATTGGTTTCACAGAGCGTTTGGGGGAGGGTTCCTTTGTCGAGTGCTTCGTCGTACACTTGTAGCAGTAGTGGCGCTAAGAGGGAAGCAAAGTTTTTATAGAATTCCCCGATCAGACCATCAGGGCTTTGGTCTTGGGGAGGTCTTTGATTGCGAGATGAATTTCCTCCAGTGTGATCGGTTGATTTAGTGGCTCTCTTAATGCAGCGCCCACCTAGTATAGCCCAATTTCGTTTAGGTATTTCCGAAGTTTGTCTTGGTTGGCGCTGTATTTGGATTCATAGAGATTTTGATAGAAGGTCCGGAAGGTTTCCGCTATTTCTTCATCTGGGTGGACCAGGTGGCCTCCGTGATCTCGCACTTGTGTTATCCGGGAGGGAGTTCTGTCTGCTGCAATCAGTCTTGCTAGGAGGGCCCCAGGTTTTTGCCCTTCGCCATACTGGCGGATGTGATGGCCTCAGGTTAGAAATTTTATTTCGCGATGGCCGCTTCATCAAACATGTCCAGTTCTTTCTTTAACGTCGCAATTATTTGCGGGTCTGTGGGTGTCGAGTTTTGATGTTCAAGATCTTTTAGACGGGCTTCGCTTGCATTGAGTTCTCTTAGTATAAGTTTCAGCATTCCATGCTCCTTGCCTATGCACACCCCTCTTAGGTAGCATTTTAGGGATTCCCACAGTGTCCCGGCAGATGCCACTGAGCCATGGTTATTCTCTAAGAAGGAGATAATCTCCTTGCGGAGTTCCTCTTCAAACACTTGGTCTAGTAGCGCTCCTGGTTTGAATCTCCAGTGACGTTCCCCTTTTGGTTGCTCAGGGGGGTGCACTCCAGCATGACAGTTGAATGATCTGATATTGTCCTTGGAAGGATGTGGCATTGTCCCCATTGCAGCTCGCTTTGTGTGGATACCAGGAGGTAGTCTAATCGTGAGCTTGTTTTATGAACCCAGGAGTGGAACGTGTAGTCTCGGGATGTCCCATATTGGCATCTCCAGACGTCCTCCAGGCCGTAAGCTTTGCAGATTTTGAGAATTTGGAGTGCGGCTTTGTGGGGCTTTGTGGAAGTTGGGTGCAATTTGTCTAGTTGGGGATCTAGTGTTGTGTTCCTGTTGCCACCCCAGATTATTGTAGCTGGCCCAGCTTCCTCGAGGTGTGTCATGTCCCAGTCGAAGTTATATACCCCATCAATATTGGGACTGTAAGAGTTCCCGATGATGAGTTCTGTTCCCTCCAGAATCCTGTGTACGAGTAGTGCCCTGTCTGTATTGTCCTTGCAGGACGACAGCAGCTTGAATTTTAGGCTTTTATTTATCAGCATAGCCACCCCTGTGGAATATGAAGAATACGAAGAAAAGTATCTATGGCATCCCCACTCGCGGGCCCAGCGATTGTCCTTACCCGGGAGGAGGTGGGTTTCTTGGAGCAGAGCTATATCTATTTTGTGTCTCTGGAGGTATTGGGTTATTTTTCTTGTCATTGTTGGGTGGTTGCCACCTCTAATATTCAATGAGGCTAACTTGAATGTGATGTTGCGGTGACTCGTCTTGTTTTGAGGCCCCAGTTCCGTTGCTATGGGCACCTGCTTGTTTGCAGGTTATTATGTGGGAGTTTCCCTTCCGGATCAGTGGGCTATCTTGGAGTTTTTTTTCTTGCGCCCGAGAAGGTGGGCGGTGGAGTTTCAGTTCTCGGCAGGCTTGTCTATTGAACATTGATCAAATTCCCTCCCCGTCGCAGGCAACCCCCAACTTGCCTGACATGTATCCCTTTCCAAAAACCCAAAACATAATTCTGCTGTGCTTGGGGTGCTAGTGACCTCCCAAGGGTCATCGCACCCTGTCAAATTTTAGCTGTCTAAGATTCCAGGCGGTTGCCGTGTGGGATTGGGTTGATTCCCTTCCCATGGTGAGCTGTGTCAAGGGGGGACTCTTGCAGGTCGCTCTCTCCTTGGAGGTCGCGGGTTGTTTGTCCTAGGTTTGCAGCTCAGTTTGTCCAGAAAGTAGTTTGGTTCTTCCGGGGTGTTAAAGAATTGGGATTTCCCATCGTGTTGAATGCGCAGCTTGGCAGGGAATATCATAGAGTAGAGCATTTGGTTATCTTGCAAGCATCTTTTCACCCCGGTAAACGTTCTTCGTTGTGCCTGGACTGATGAGGAGAAGTCTGGGAAGAATTGTAATATGTCTCCGTTGTAGTTTAGATCACCCTTTTCTCTGGCCAGGCGCAGTATCGTATCGCTGTCTTTATAGTTAAGAAGTGGGTATGATCGGACGGGGGTGTTCTGGGCACGGGACGGTTGGAGGGGACTCTGTGGGCTCGCTCTACTACAAACAGGTTAGCGAGTGCTCTGGGGCCAAACAATGTTGTGCAGATTTTTTCTACGTGGTCATCCATTTTGGTTGTGATTTGGTGTTCTCTCACCCCAAGAATCCTTATGTTATTTCGGCGTGAATGCCCTTTGAGATCCTCATTTTTGGTGACTACAGCCTTCATTTGAGTTTCCATTGTCGACAGCCTTGATGCCAGGGAGAGTGTGTGGTCGTCCAGGTCCGAAATCGGTTGCTCGGCTGTGTCCAGTCTATTGCCATGTTTGTCTAGTCAGTGCTGGATCTGGTCGACCTTTGCAGATAGGTTTTCGAGTTTGCTGTCAATGTTGCCGATGCTGGATTTGAGCTCGAGGAGGATCCCTTTGATATCTATGGATTGGTCAGTGTCGTTATCAAGTTATGGGGTGTCCTCAGGATCGGCTGCCTGGATATTTGGTATGGGTGTTTTAGCCACTGATCCTGATTCGAATGCAAGTTTTCTCTGCGATTAGTTGGTTTTCCCCATTTCTGTGGGCTGAATCATCCCAGCTGTGTGGGTTTTCCCCCTTACTTGGATCTCGGGTTTGAGAGGGGGCTTGAAGATGTATGGGGACAGTGAGGATCGTCGGTGCGTGGTTGAGGTTGCAGGCCCAGTTTATGGTGCCAAGAAGTTCTGCTCGGTGGCTGTATGGAGGAGGGGGGCGGCCCTCGGTGCCGAGTGGAATAGTTGCTTGCTCTGGGCACTGCTTGAGGCTGCAGCGATGGCTCTGGGAAACTTCACCTGGCTTGGGGCAGGAGGCTGCCTGCGTGATGGTGCGGGCACTCTTCCCTCTGTTGGCAGTGGAGGGATCCCTGTCTTGATCGGCGTCTGTGTCTGGGCAGGCTGCTAGTCCACCCCCCTTGTGCGCAGGTTAATCGTGTTTTTATTTTTCCCCCAGGTCCGGGGGATTTGGGGGTGTCAGATCTGCCACTGGTTGACCCCTTTATATATTTGCTTAGTTGCTGGGGCCTCTTCCTGCTTTAGACCGGAGCGGATTGCCCAGTGATTTCTGGGGGGAGAGCGAGGGCCCAGGGACTCCTCACCTTGCGGGGAATGGGTCGCTTCCTCCCAGTTGCTCCTTTCAGTGAGTGGCCGCCTCCTCCTCAGAGACACTTCGTTCCGCTTCTTCACTGGGCGACTGGGGTTGGGGGGCCGCTGTGGCTCTGGGTGCCCCTTCGCTGCTGCGGCACCTCTCGCTGTGTTCTCCGCTGTGTGTCGGGCTACCCGGATTCCACTGGGAGGTGGATGTGGCCGTCGCAGGTCTTCTTCCGGTGTGGGTTGTCAGCCGGGGGGTGGGTTTTCCACCAGCCGCGTTTCAGAGGTGGCCGGGGGCACCTCGCCCGTGCTTCAGTTCCACCGTGGCCACTGATAAGGGGAGCCCCCTGCACTGCGCTATGTCGGTCCACCAAGGCTCGCGCTCCGCTGCGGTCTCCTTCACGGGCGGGGTTGCGGCTGTGCTGTAATGAGGGGGCAGAGCTCTCGGCAGTAGGGTTCCTTCGTTGCTGGAAGTCGGGGGGAGTGTTTGGGGGAAAATACGGGTGTAGATGGGCCTGGAAGCAATCTTTTTCAGGATTTTCTGTAGTGCGACTCCGGAGCTCGCTAGGGAGCCACCATCTTGGTTGTGATTTTGCACACAATTGTGAAATTGTGCACACACAAGACACCCCTTCAAGTATTGGTCGAGGTCCTGCCCTATGTGTGGCCAGTATGCAAACTCTCGCAAGATTTCTAAAATAGTGTGAAACCCACGATGATGGTACATGGCTTCGCTGATGAAGCTCTTACCATTGTTCACGCACACTAGGGCGAGAACAGATTCCTTCCCCTCATTTAACTGAATAGGGATGAATAACTGTTCTCTAATCTTCTGAATATCAGCTATACTTTGAGCTGGTTTCTCATCACTTTTGGCCATGGAATTGGGATTTTCAGATTGTGAATTGGTATAAAATTTCAAAGTATTTCCTTCCAGTGTGGAATGCCACTTGTAACTTGAAGGAAGGTTGATTTTCAGGAATGGAGAGGAGTTCCCATCACCAGTTTGTTGTCCTACAGCAATTACTGTCACGTCAGGTATTTGATTGTTCTGAAAATGAAACTCAATATGATCAGGTTTTTGTTCAACCATGTGGCATGTGCCATTTAAACTTACATGGTTGACACTCTGTTTCAATTTTATTGGCCTGTTAGTCTGCATCCAGAGGACCTTGTTCACACAGTCTATTAGGGCGGACAACCTACGCAGGATGTCATTCCCCAGTAGACAGGGTGTGCCCTCTGGAGTCACGACTATGACAGGGTGTTTCACCTTATGTCACCCAATTTTAATTTACAGCTCTGCAGTCCGCTCGACAGGAATTTCCTTCCCGTCAAAGTTTTGGAGTTGTCCAGGAAGAGGGGTGAGAGGGATATGGTATCTCTCCCCCCTTCCTGAATTTAGCTGATCAAATGCCCTTTTTGACAGAAGAGTGGCTTGGGATCCACTGTCCACCAACGCCAGAAATGCACATTGCCCCTGCACCTGGACCGGGGCATAAAATCTACCCTCTTTCTCCTCCAATGGGCAAAGGCAATGTGTATTTTGGACAAGCTTGGTGGTCAATTTCCTTATTTTTGACTCTGACACAGGGGTAGTTTGGGCATAATTCTGTGTGGGAGTTTGGGGATCTGAAAGAAAAATGTGACATTCGGATTTTTGGGGAGTTTTGGGCTCCCCTTTTTTTGATTCTGGGCTTCCCCCACCCCTCTTTTTGGAGGTAGTCAACCGAATCGTTTTGTGAGATTTGGGATCCCTCTGTTATTATCGGGTTTCCTGGATGCTCATTCTGGGGTTCAAGGATGGGCGATTCTGACTTAGTCCCCACATCCACCCAGTCTTCATTGAAATACCTTGGGAGCCATTTGTCTTTGGGAGGAGTCCCTCCATCCCCGAAGGAGAAGATCTTTTTCCCAGAATCCTCTAAGGATTCTTCCCCTTCAAATCGGAGGACACTAACTTCCTCCACAAAATGGGCCCTTTTGAGTTCTTTATTTCTCCTACCCACCCTCTGTTCCTTGGGTTGCAGATTTTTGGGGGCAGGAGATTTTGCTTCCAGTTCCTGGGTATCCAGGGGCTTTTCACGAGTGAGGAAGGAAGCTTCCTCTAGGGCTTTACACCGCCCTTCCCCCGTGCCTCCTCCTCGGGAACCGCTGAGTTGTCAGTATTCTCTCCCCGTCATTGTTCTGGGCTACCAGACCCTTGGTTTGTGGGGTTCTTAGATGCCCTGTTCATCTGAGGGTTCTGTTGAGCCCTCAACATGCGACCCAGATCCTGGGTTAGGTTTTGGACCTGGCGCTCCAGTTGGGATACCCGTTCCGGCTGGAACAGGGTTCTTGGTTCAAATGTAGGTGAATCACGGGAAGGGTAACTATCCCTTCTCCCGTAGTACCCTGGATATTGTGAATTTTGGTAACCCTCCACCTTTGGCCTCCTCTCTCCCGGATTGGGTTGTCTGGGTTCCTGAAATCGGGGAATGAAAGGAGGGTTGTCCTGCAGGTTGGGGTTTTGTGAGTATTGGGGAAAGAAACTTAACCCAGCATTTGGGGGATTACTGCCCTCCTGGGGCATGTTAGGAGGGAAGTTTTCCAAGGCAGTACTTACCTGATTGGATCCCCCCTGGAGCTGGGGGAGTCCATAAATCCCCAAGATTGGTCAGGTACCCTTGTATCGGAGGCTGATATAATCAGGGGAGTTAGGGGTCCCATTTGTGGGATTACCTCCCTGACTACCACCTGTTTGCGATTGGCCTGAAGGCCTTCTGGGTCTTTGATTTTGCTGATTTTGTGCAGGTATATTTTTAGGCCCCCGCATCTCTAGGTCTAAAATAGGGGCAACCTTCACCTCTGCCACCTTAGCAGCAGCAGGGGTGTTGGCTGGTTTTGGGTTTTTGGCCAGATTTTTATTTTCTGCACATTTTTGGACCTCATAAATGCAGGTCGCTTGCTCTATGACCCAGTCCAGAGATCTTTTGTCGTGGAAATCCCTCACCAGCTGGGTCATGATACACCTGGGGAGTGCATGAAAGAAGGTGGTTATAAACTCCCTGCTATCTGTGCGCACCCTCCTAGTGGTTTGTGCAAAGGCACGTTTGAGCTCCTGCACAAATTCTCGTGGGGCCTGATTTTCCCCAAACTGCAGATTGTAGGCCGCTTTGCCAGCCTCTTGGGGGTTTCTGTGGGCGGAAAAGTGTTTTAAGATGGCCGCCCTGTAGGTGGACCATCTTGAATGGTTCTGGTCCTCCAGTCCAGCAAAGAAGCTGGAGTACTTAGCGGATAAGGTCCATTTTAAATACTCTATGCAGTTTGGGTTGTCTTTCAGATGAAAAGTGTCCATCATCTGCTCATAGAATTCCAAGTGTCCCCAAACAGAATAGTTTGCGTTTTTATGGTATGGGGTTATGAAACTCCTACTGGCCTTAGTCTGCCTATTGGGGTCTTTTGTCATAACTCTCTTGAGTTTATTTGCCTTCTTTGGTTTAGTCACCCGAGTCCACTCGCCCTCAGACTCAGAGGCGCTACTACTTGAGGTCCCCTCATGATCATTAAGGCACCCCCTGATTCTGCAAGCTTGAGAGGGGCTCGCAGAATGGAGGGGGCTAGTTTATCCATCCCTGGGGTGCTCAGGAGAGTAGTCTTCTGACTCGTCCCTGCTCCCAGGGTTGGCAGAGTATCCGACCACTGCCCTAATTGGGTAGAGGTCTTCAGGATGGTCTTTTTGGGCCTCATTTCATTCGGTTTTTCATCAAATAAAACCAACTGGTCCCTTGGAAGGTTATATTTCTGTGGGTCTAATTCCCTGACTCTCCCCTCATAGGAGTCTTCCTTGTCAGAGACATCAGCCAATGTTTGGGTATCTACACCTTGATGCCCCTCCATCACTTCCTGGGGGGTGCTGACCTGCCAGTGCCATCATGCTTGGTCTATTAAATTCTGATGGCCTCATGGTTTTCAGCACATGTGAACCAGCAGCCATGAAGTCAGCAGTGCACAAAGTGTTAAATGTGTTTGAGTCCCTTAGTACAGAGGTCCTTATGCCATGATCAGGGGTTTCCCTGTCCCTCTCTATCTGTTCAGGGTCCCTCCAGTTAGGATTAAATCTAGCACCCTCTACCTCCAACTTTGCTAGTTTCTCCTTCTCAGCCCCTACTTCTTTATAGTAAGCAAAGATCTTAGCCTTTTGCTCAGCTATCAAGGCTTTACATACTGGCCTCTATGACCTACTCTTGCGCTGCCACTTGTTCGTGGAGCCCATCATTCTTTTCACAGGGGGCCTCATTGTCTCTCTGCGCTTCCTGTATGGTTTGAGAATAATGAGACAATTTCTGTTGCAGGAGACTCACCTCCTGGGTTTGTGCATCTTTGGTTTGGGTGTTCTCTTCCAGAGCACCTTCTACCCGTCTGGCGTGCTCCAGTAGATTCCTATACTCTATTTTGAGTTCATTTAGTTTCTGGAGGGCTAACTCACTTCCCTGTAACTCTGTTTTTTAACTTGCTTACTTCCTGGCATAGGGCATATTTCTCCTGATCTAGGGTGCCTCTCTGTTCAGCAAGGTCATCCATTTGTTGCTTGATGGTATTTAATTTTTGGCGCTCTTGATTGAATTCTGCTTGAGAGTGGAGGTCTCTCATAATTAATTTATTATTTTCCTCTTTCAACCCTTCGACCTGGTCTTGCAGCATAGTTATTTGTCCTGAGCAGACCTTGTTATAGGTTAATTGTTGAGTCAGCTTCTGTTGACTCTCTTCTAGAGAGTCAACCTTTTCCTGACACTCTATTTTTGCTGCTTCTAATTGGGCCTCTTGGTCTGCATTATTCTGTTGTTGGAGGACCAAGTCCTCTTTTAATTATTTAATGTAATTTCCGAATTCTACCTCCAACTCTTGGCACTTTTGTAATTCTTGTTCTGCTACTTTTAGTTCAGCCTGGATTTGATTGAATAGTTCAGATTGATTCTGCGCTAGAGTTTCATTTTCCTCATGCCTTTGCCGCATCACTCCCATGTGGAGATACATGTAGGCCGCGATTCTGGCAATTTTAATTTGCTCCTCTTTAATTTTTGGGCTCATATATAATTCGCTCAAAGCTTGGTGTAATAAGCCACCGTCCTGCCATGTATCCAGGTTCATGGCGGTGACCAGTTGTGTTATTTCTTGTAGCCAGACTTTTTCATCCTGTTCTGGCCATTCACCTCTGACAAATAGCTTGTGCAGAAGGCGCTCCCTAGCCATATTGATTTCTACTACGGTCATTTTGGACATGTTCTTTCTTTATTAATGTATTCATTTATGTAAGGGTAACCTGTATTTGATTGCTTTCTGTCTATTTTGGGGTTGATTTAGCTTTAGTTTTTAGACACAGGCCTGGTACTTAGAGTATTTGTTTTTGGGGGGCGCTTGTACAGTGTAACCCAGAATTCCAACCACCCAAAGTAGCACTACCTTGCAGGTTAGTCTGCTGTGTTAGACTGCATGGGTGGTAACCAAACTCAATCCCGGACTCGAACCCCCAAATTTGTTAAGAATTTCAATCAGGTGACACACACCTTGGTCTCGGCCTAGTATGCAGCGCACGACTGAAATGCTTATCTCTTTATATTATATAGATTCAATATTGAGATGGTACACCACTCATATCACACACCCTTTTCAAATACCCCAGGTCACAATGGACCATGAACCAGGCTGGTTGGTAAGATGCAATATTTATTTATTTATTTTAAAATTCAAAAGAAATCATACAATTTTTAATATGGGGCAGCAATCACCAATGGGGTGTAAATTACAATGATAATGTGAGCAATACACTTTGTTTAGCTTTCTAGTGGAACATATACACAGCACAGCGGAATAGGAACCCTTTTTGGTTTAGGAAAGATAGCACCCAAGTTAGGATTTCCCCTGCAATGTTCCCTTGATCCACAAATAATCAATTCTGAGTGGATAAATAGAAGCAGAAAGTAATCAGGAATAAGAAACAGGAAAATGAATCCAAATCTGACCTTAGCTCCCCAAATAAGAGAAAAAACAGATTTTAAACCCCTTGCAATGTTATGAAATGACGCTCGGAAATGGACAAATAAATAATGAATGTGTGTTAAAAACCTTGAAGCAAATATAATTCCTAACTAAAGCAACAATGTAAAGACACTAACAATCACAAAGAATGGATTACCAAAAGCATAAAGTTCGAAAATGAGTGGAACGTTTAAAACAGATTGCAGCAAAATGGCACGTTGGAAACCCATCGGTTTCTAATAAAAATGGGTGAAATACACTGATTTGGAGTGTATATAGAGGTATATCCCAGGGATATTCTAGAAGGGAAAATAGGTCTCTAGCTATGAAACTGGGTGAGTTATGCAAGATATAAAAAGGTGCGCTTTGAGTAAAATGAAGCCGTGAAATAGGAAAGGAAATCAGTTGTGACAAGAACAGTTTTACTTTAAACTAGAGTATTCAGGCAGGCCCACCAAAGAGGGACACATTAAGATCCAGGGTTGATTCACGATTTCAACCCAGTCACACCAGCGCCAAACCCTGGCGGAAACCAGTCTGATTACTCGAAATAGGACTAATGGTTGAGGATTACACAAGACAAAATTACTAAAGAGATGGCGCTAACACTAGAAATCAAGGGCAGAGTTGCAAGAATGATTCTGACAGTTTCAACAAGTTATCAGGATAAGGATAGGATGTCTTAGAGAGTGGAAGAGGGACCAAGACAAGGTATACTATGGATTTCTATGGGGTGGTGAATTATACTCACAGTCCACTTTTTAGTTTTGGGATTTTTGGACCGTCAATAGGTTCTGGTCACCACAGGGCGGCACACCTGGCAAACAGCTGGACAGTTCTGGTCACCGGATGGCACTGGACTGGAATGGCAATTCTAGTCACTGGATACTAAAGTTCAGCTGGATGGCAGGATGGCAGCGGGCATGCAGTTAGTGGGCAGCAAGCCAGGCTGGTTCAGGATGCTTCCCAAAAGAATACCACAGCTTTCCCCTTGTTAATGGGAGATTAGTGGGTTTTCAGAATTGAGGCCTTGCTGGGAATAGGATCAGCAATGCTGCAGTTTTGAAGTGGGCCCTGGAGTATGGTCAGCAATGCTTTGGCCTTGTTGTTGAGATTTGGAATCTGGATGGATGGAACAGGAACGCAGCGCAGGAACGTCATTAAGAGTGTGTGTGGAGTCTTGTCAGGGACCCTTATTTATAATGCATAGTTACATCATCAAAGTATATGGCTAGGGCAGGCTTAACTAAACACTCCTCTAACAACTGGATTGGACGAGGGTGATAGTCTCCGCCTCGCTCTCAGCTGGTTGGATTTCCAGAAAATGATGTCAGATTTATGATGTGAGTTTTACAATGTCCAAAACCTCCCACAATTACCTTCCTTAAAATCTATTTTTGCCCTAAATTTCACCTTCATACAGTGGAAACATCTAAACACTTACATAAGCAGGTTACATATTTTATGCAGCACATGGCAGTCCAATCCACCAGTTTGTGAGACCTTGTTTCGCCCTTCTACCAGTTTTTTACACTTTTCAATGGGATTTATATTACTCAAAATTCTATAACTTTATACATAGGTGTGGATTATCATAAGGGATGTATGTACAAAAGTTTGCATTTGCAACATGGATGCTTTTATAGTAATCCGCAATACTTTGCCATTTCTGTCCCCAAAGTGTCAGTGAATTCTACCATGTCTTAAAAGAAAGCCCATAAAATCACTTTTAAACTGCAAAATTGTTACATTTTTACAAAGTCTTGCTGCAGAGATAAAAGTCCTTATAGTTTATTTATGAAATGGTCTCTGGAAGCAAATGGCAATCCTTTTTCTGCCATATTTGGTCATAGCTTGCAGGCTACCCCCCTAAAGGGCAGGGCCATCATGGAGATCTCCTCTGAAGCCTCCTGTAGAAATCACAATGACGTGTGACGTTCTTCTCACATGTCCTGGAAATTTCATTGTCAGTGGGCTCAGCCTAGACTAGATTCTTTCCCACCCATTAATTATCAGTGGGGTGTTAGTTTCTGCTGAGACTTTATGGTGTGGCTCCCTTCCTAGGGGGAAGCTTTAACTCTGCCAACTGGAATAACCTGTTTTTGACAGCTTGCAAGTCCAGCCAAGGCGGTTTAAAACCTTTATTTTCTGATATTTTGTCCTGAATTAAAACACGCCTGTGGAATAAAATAGCCCATGTAGGTATGTTCCCCAGCCACAAACCCCTTCACATTGCTAGGTAATGCAGGCTTTCATTCAACAGTTTACTTTCTAAACGGGCATTTTTAGACAAGCACATTTTTACACATGTGGTGCAAGCTGCTAGCATTTCTCTTTAAATTCGGTTTTGCATCTCCATCAGATTCCCACACTGTCTGGCAGCTATAGTCCTTTTCTTGTATGCAGGAGTTTGGTTTGAAGCACAAGTGCATTGAAACTGACATGGCTCAGATAGCTGGAATCTCTTTTGAACTACTGATCTTTGATACATTTGTAAAGAAATGAACGCGTTTTTCCCGTGTGGGAAAAGTGAAGCTCCTTGTTGATTTTTCTCAAAGTTGGTTTGACAGGGCCTGTCATCCAGAAATCATGCCTGGCTCTGCTGAGGCACAATGATATATACTGGGCATTGCAGGGCCTTATTGATCACAGTGGTTTAAGAAAGAACAGATGGAATTAGGGTCAAAGCAGCATTTTTTTTTAAAGGTGAAAAAGTGTCCTTTTCAATGGGGATTTTGGGGTTTTCAGCAAAGCAGTGCTGCCTTTTCACTTTCTTCCTTTTGTATATGTCAGAACACACTGGCACACTCTTTCAGTGTGTCCCCGTTTTCCATCATGCCCAATGTATGCTTGGCAAGAAGGTGCAGACATCTTTTTGTTGCTGCAAAATGCAGTTTTGAGGCCATGGCACTCACAGGAGCCAGTGCAGCCATGTTGCTGCTTCTGCGCAAATGCAGCTTGGTGATGTGGAGAGATACTGTTTAGTGGGTCAATATATCCCACAACCTCAGGCCCAGGCAACAGGGGAGGAAAGCAACAAAACCGGTCCCTGTCCCAGGAGGGGGGCAACAAGCCAAAGCGTGAGGCTGGGTGCACTAGCGAGGCCTCACTCCTGTCAGCAAGGTGTTTAGGAGGGTCCTTCCTCCAAGCAATTCTGCCCTGCAAGGCCACCCCTCCACCATTCTCCCAGGACCACCTGCACTCCAGTCCAACCAGGGCCGCCCTGTTCACCAGCACTCAGACCGTGCCGCTCCCCCACTCCTCTTTGCACCAGCACTCCACCACTCTGTCCAGGAACTGTGGGGGAGTCACTTACTAAGCGACGCCACCTCCGGGGGTCCTTTCCTAGTTCTTGTGCTGATCAGTCTCCCTCACGGGTGGACCAGGTTCCACATTGCTTCTGCTCCCATGCAGTGTAGAACGATGAAGATGCTGCCGTCTTGCCAGTCCAGGAGTGCTCACCCCTCTGCAGCTCCTTCAACAGTTTGCAACCCGCAGGGCACTGTCCACTAGCAGGTCTGTCCTGCGGAAGGATTTCGGGCCCAGGGGGCCAACACCCAACTGCATCCGCTCCCGGGCAATGACCCGCTAATCTTGTGACTCCTGACAGGCTACAGCCCCTCCCCACTTTGCCTACCAGGGGACCGCAGCCCACGTCGCCGGCCTCGGGGGCGGGCTCCAGACTGCCACCACTCCCGGGCCGGCCACGCTCCTTCAGGGCTCTGTCTCCTTGCCTCGACCCGGATTGGGCTGTTTCACTTCACGGCACTCCCCTCACCGCCTCCAATCGTGTCCCACAGAAGCGGGCGTAGCAGAGTTCTTCCTGCCTCAAGCCGCACTGGGCTCAGAACGCCTCCTGCCGCTCGCCGGCTCCTCCTCATGATGATGGCTTGGTTGGAGTGGACTGTGGGCACAGCAGGGGCTGTTTTCGGACCGGAGCTCTGGGGGGAGAAAAGGGCTTTTCGCCATTGCCAGCGGCACTGTGCCGGTGGTTGAGCTGTCTCAGAGGCGGCTATTTTAACAGGATATGCAGGAGCCTTGCACAGAGCTCAAAGAGAGACCACCATCTTGGACGGGCTCTCTAGGGCCTCTTCCCCACGCCCTCGGTGAGACCCCCGGTGAGACCTACACTTAACAATGATGTTCTGGTTTATAAATTCCAAGGCAGGCTCTTTTGAACCAAAGAAATGTACTTTTGGATGGTATTCTAATTTTAACTTCACTGTATGCATCATAGCACACCTCATTTTAAGGTCCCATAGGGTCTTATTAATGGATTTAAGTGTTTTGCTGTGAGCATGTACTGATGCTGTAAAATATTGATTCTCGTGCCCTGACATGTCCACTGTTCCTTATCTCTTGATACTGAAATGTCCCAGTAATTTTAGGAGCCTTCCTATTATCTCTCTGAAATGGCAACTAGATACAGGCATGGTCGCTAAGGACATATGCTACGTTCAATTGAACATTTTCAATAGAGGTGCAGGTTATTCAATGTCTTTCTTGACAACTTCACAGTAAATTATTTCATGTTACCCATACCAATGACACAGGGATCCCAGTGTTGCACACATTATTTCTCTGCGATTGTGCCTCATTTTTTTCTGTTTTTGCATAATCTCTCTTTGGTGCCTGCAACCATTCCATGCCATCTTCAACATCAGATATCTAATCAGCAGCACCAGCACAACCATCCTACCTGTCTAATTACACCCGCCATAACTACAAATTACAGGTCAATACATTAAATATTGCATGACTTCTGTCAATTCCAGCTTGTAGCTCAGTGAGCATTGCTTGTAATACAGCATTGGGGACAGTAACAGTAGAATATCCAGCTTCAGCTTCACTGGAATGCTCATTGTGCAGATCTGTGCAACACACTTTCTTGCTACTGCAGGTCAGCTTAGATTCATAGTATATGTATGATATATTAGAGATGGAACATGTCTGTAAAAGGACCCCATAACATGCATGTCCTCTTTAAGGTGCTCACTTGACAATTGGGTGCCCTGCTCTCTAGAACTATCACCTGTGAAGTTCCACAATAATTGTTCTGCTTGTGAACCCTCTTTAGTGTGTATCTGCCCCCACTGTCGAGCATCATTGAAGCCCATAAAGTAGGACTCTATATGCATGTGTGGATGACAATCGGATCTATGTCCAGTTGCGATCAGGGCAGCACAAACACGTGGGGGATTGCCTGAAACATGTATGAAATTGGATATGCCACAGATAAATATTTCTTTAATGGATTAAGGAAAGAGATCTTGTTATTGGAAGGAATGGAGGTGCCTGATTTGGCTAATGTTTAGGAGGATGAGGCGAGCGGCTGTGAGAAGGGTCATAGATGACGCTGAGGTTTCTAGCTGAAGAAGAGTAAGGGAGAATTTCAGGTGGGAACTGGATAGGCAGAGGAAGAGATGAGAGAGAGCTCTGGCAGGGAAGAAGAGCAACTCTGATATGGTAGGGTTTAACATCAGAGAGTGCAAAGAGTTAGAGGAGTGAGTTGAGAGGTGATGTTGCTCCAGGAGACAGAGAATTGGTGAGGTGCAAGGTAGGATTCAATCCAGGCAAGGGCTTGATCGCGAATCCCAAGAAGAAAGGGAGTATTAAGGAGATCAGAGTAATCAACAGTTTCAAAGGCAGCAGACAAATCAAGGAGAATTAGGATCAAGGATAGGTTTGAGTGCTGCAGAGGCAATGAAGTTGGACACATTCATGGGAGCAGTTTCTGTGGAGTGGTAGCAGAGGAACCCGTTTGTAGGGGGTATCGAAGGTTGCCGATGTTTAAGAAATTGGTAGGATGGTTAAACACAACCCTTTCGAGCATCAGTAGGTCAAATAAGTCTGTGTGTATGTTGTTACAACAACATCAAGTGCTAACAGGCAATACGATAAACGACTATCTTGAGCCCTTGATAGTCTCCCCACCAAAAACAGTAGCAGGAAGGCACCACCAGCCACATGGCATCTCTAGGCCCCCAGCATCAGCGATCAAGAAATCATTTCACACCATGGTAAATGTTACTTAACAGCGCCAGATGGTCCCTCAATCACATCATGCCATCTGGACACATTTGGCCACCACACAGAGCAGGAAAGATCATTTTCCAGGGAACAAAATACTGCTTAATGTGTAATGGTTGCCTGATGTCGGACTTGCTTACCTGGCACTAGTCACTGCTCGTAGGCGGATGTTTGAACATAAAGTGTACCTACATGTCATCTGCCACCAGAAAAAAAGGATGGTTCTCATTGGCAAAGTTGTGAAGGCAAGGCGATTAGGGGGGTGGGATATACTCATTTCCATCCCAACATTTCCCCTTTCATTACTTCTACAGTAACAAATTCTCCCCCGCATATTTACACTCATTTGCACGCCTTTCTGCTTCATCCCATGCAGATGTTCCCTTAATTGACATCCAGGCTCTGCATACATGTTGTAAACTTTCCCCCCATTGTGCATATTGTTCAGATGTACATGTCATGTAGCTGCAACCTCAACCACCCTCCAGGTCTACCCATACTTCTTTATAATTTTCAGGGTCAGAGGGAGGAACAATGGTTGTGTGGTATAAGTTATCAACTATGTCTCCAATAGGAATTGGGACCATGTGGTGAACAGGCCGGTCATTTTGATCAGTCTGTATTTCTGCTTCTTTTGTATCATGAGGTACCTTAGTATTTCCAATACTAACCATCATCATTGCGCTATTAGGCAGAGCTTTGGAACAACACCAGAGGTCCAATTGACACATGCAGAAGGTAACTAGGAATACCAAGACGATAGGGATCAGCATCTTCACCAGTGTTCCAAGCCATGATGGATCCCAGCTGACGGACATGGTGAACCAGTCCTCTTCTTGAACTCCAGCTTCTTTTTTCACCCCTATTTCATGCACTGCTGCAATGACGTGTGACAATGTTCCATTCTCAGTGTCTTCAGAAGGTACGCATGTGCAACAAGAACTCCCGATCTTTTTGTAAACACCTCCTTCCAGGGCTGTCAGGAGGTCCAGTACGTAGCGATTTTGCATTGTCACTAGTCTTAGGGCTCTTAGTTCTACTCTTGTGACATTGAACCCCTGTTCGGTATCATTAGCCAACTGAATCAGCTCCCACCTGACAATCTGGAGCCATTTTGCATTCGCTCGTGTCTGGATGCTGGGTATTAGGGATGCAAAAAATGTCTCTGATGAACTATAGAGCTTGTATTCATCGGGTATCTGTGCAAGCAGGTCGGATGAGTCTTCAGATAAATAATTTGAGCATCTCTTCTTCCTTCGCAGCTGGTCATGATGTTCTTTCTCGGGGAGGATGCGAAAGTCTGGGGTGGCATTGTGTGCTGCATCTCTATTGTCGGGGGCACTGTGGGCTCTCCATCAGGCAAGGGTCCCCCCTTCAGGTGTTTTTACTGTACCACCAACAGGGCCAAGTGCAGCGTCATGAGCGAACAATAGCCCCTCCAAGAAGGCGGGAGGTACAAGTATGCTTGCTGGCCCCAGACCCAATAATAATCCATCAGTGCTTCAGTGCCTTTCCGAAGATCTGTAATTAGTATAGTTCTGTTACACCGTCGGTTTCCTTCACTGTAAAAACACGTAGTTCATAGTTTTCTTCCTGGTGCACTTTCACTGGCTTTTCGATTGCTGTGATCCATGTTAGCTTTGTGACATGTTCTGTACAGATCTGTGCACATGCTTGTTCTATGAGAGCTAGTGTTTCTTCTGGATGTCCTACACGTCCTTCTGACTCACACACGAGAGTTGTCTCTTGCCATTTATTGTTCGTATACTTGGCCCCTTGTATTGCCAGGTGCGCTTCTCTGAAACAGTTGGGGTTGGTGGCACTCGTTTTGCATTTTTGGATGTCTGGATCAACAAGTTCTAGGTGGATGTTGTGTGCCTGCAAGGTGCCTTTGATCCTACATCGCACAAGATGAATCATGCATTGGGTCTCTATTATGGGTACTTCTTGTGGCACTAAGAACTTGGGTGCCCCAGATGTGTGCGGTATTAAGGAACACAAATAGCAACTCCCATTGGTCATTCGCCTCCCCATTGCACTCATGTTGGAGTACCAACTGTTTGAGTGTTCAGTATGACAAACATCTTCCACTGCATCTAGTCCTAAGCCATGGTATGCATCATATGTATGTAGGCGCACTTGCCTTTTCTTTCTGCTATGGCGTATTGCTTGCCTTTTTAATATTGACATTTTTCTGCTAGTAATATTTACATTGTTGTTGGCATTGCATAAAGAATTCACTACATTTGGCATTAGTATTTGGAACATTTTGTTATTACATATGGTTGTTTGGGAGCTACTATTTACACTGGTCTCATGATTCATTGGTTCTGAGGTATTGAATGGTACACGTTCATTCATCCTTTCATTTGGGTTTAGACTTGGACTGGACTTATCATTGTGACAGGGGAGGTTTTGACAAGAGATGACGTGGGGGTTGGGATGAATTTAAATATCAGGGAGGGACTAGGGCCGAGCCTGGCCATAGTGGACGGTACTTCATTTGTATTGGAGGGAACCATAGTGATGTTAAAATATACTTCAGTACCATTTGAAAGTGATCCAGTGACATTAAAAGGTATACTCATATTCCACATTCCCGTAGTCCCCTCCCCCTTCTTTTAGATGGCCAGCCCAGATAAAAGACGTTCCCCAATAAATTTGTAATGCAAACATCATTACAATAAATAAAATGGCAGTAAGATGGAGACCACAGTCATAACTATTCATTATAGTACTACTGTTACTATCTCTGTCTACTGCTGTCGATGAGTATCTCTGCGTGGTCATCTCCATCACTGACATGCCTGTAATTTGGAAAAAACAGAGGAAAAAGGGAAGGTGAGGTGAGAAGGGGGTGGGGGTGGTAAGGTACAAGAAAGAGAGAATGAGAGATAGATAGAGATAGAGAATTTTAATTCAAGTAGCTGTGCTGCAGCAGCAATGCATGTTTTCTTACTCTTTACACATGCACTTGATATATTCAGCAAGAAGCTACGTGATGTGAGGTAGTATTTTGTTCTTCACTCTAGACACCTTATACTGCGTCAGTCAGGGCCCTGCAAACATCGGAGAGGTGTATCCAATATCTGAACCCCTTCACCTTTACCGCGAGGGAGGTGGAAAACACAACCTCGTAGGGTCCATGGAACCTGGGATTGTTACATTTTCGCACAAAGCTTCTGACATAGACCAATTTTTCCGGCAACAATGGTTGTGCAGGCGTGGTGTCAGTTTGTGGGGCAGTTGTCGTTTGTGCTTCCTCGGTGTGTGGCAGAGCCATTTGTTTTGCGATACATCTTATCACATGTGTCAGTTGGGGCAGGTATTGTTTGAACTCTTCCCCCAGAATTTCTGCTGCCCTGTGAGCATCTGATGCTCTCCTGACAGGTGATAGGGGTGTCTGCATACACCTGCCAGTCACTATTTCATGGGGGACAGGTGGTGGTATTTACTGGGTTGTGTACGCAGAGGGAACAGGGCCAGGGGCAGGCAATTCACCCAATTCCTTTTTAGGGTGTTACATAGTTTGGACAGTCTGCTTTTAAGGAGGCCGTTGATCCTCTCGACCATTCCATTTGCTTGCGGGTGGTAAATTGAACACATACAATGCTTTATTCCTAACAGGGCTGTTATCTCTTTGAACAGCTCGCTGAAGAAATGGGTGCCATTATCTGATCTCAAAACATCACACACTCCCCAACGAGGGAATACCTCTCTGACGAGGAATTTTGCAGCACACTTGCCATCTGGGTGGGCACATGGACTGGCCTCAACCCACCTTGAGAATGAACACACCACCACAATCAGATATGCTCCATTGCATCATTCCCCCATGTCTGCGTAGTCAATGTGCAGTTCATGGAATGGACGAATGGGGCGGGGTAATGTTCCTCTCAGCATTCTCAGTTTCATGCCTGTGCTAAATACTTGACATGTTGTACATTGCACCACCATCATTGCAAGGATCTCCTGTAAGTTTGGGACAAACCAAACTTGCTGAATGTCTGCTGCAATGTGTTGTTTTGAGTTATGGGACGGGAAATGCAATTGCTCGAAGGCTGTATTCAATAATTCCACGGGCATTACTATTTCTCCTGTGCTTTGTTGTCTCCATAATAGATCCGTGGGTGATTGCACGCACCCATGTTTGAGCCATATGTCCTGTTCTTCTGGGCGTGCCCTACGCAGTAGCTCAATTACTTGTGTGATAGGAAGAGCTGTGTAGGTATCTGTTTCTTGCCTGGTGTTTGCTGTGGTTTGCTGATGTTGGTACTGGGAGATACGCCGCAGCTTTTGCTGCTGCATCGGTGGCTGCATTTCCCAATGAGATTTTGTCTGTATTATGCGTGTGTGCTGCGCATTTGATGACCGCCACCACAGAGGGCTCTGCGAGGGTGGAAATCAGCATGTTGAGTAAAGCAGCATGCTGTTCTGGCGAGCCATCTGCTCTTCTGAACCCCTTCTCTCCCCAGCGCGACAGACCTGCATGCCCCATGGTGATGACATAGGCCGAATCTGAATAGATGGTAACACAGCACCCTTTAGGGGCCTGCAGGACATTTAGGAGTACAACTTGTTCAGCTGCTTGTGCAGAGCGATGCATGGGTAGTCTTTTCATGACCAGTGTTTTGCATTATTCCTCCTCTAGACATACCACTACCACCCCAACATGTCTTTCACCTGTTTCCTGATCAATTGATGCTGACCCATCAATGAAGAGCACTTTTCCCTCCTCTATCGGGGCTGTCTTTGGCTTTGGGGATATCATCGTCTTCCCCTTCATAGGATGCACAATCATGTTGCTGTAAATCTTCAGCCGGCATGGCTGGGTGAGGAACGTGGCAGGGTTTATTGTCTTGCACCTCACAATGTGGATGTGGGGGCTAGACAGTATGATCTCATATGCTGATGCTCTTTGTGTTGCAAGTGTGGACTTCGAGCGGTCTAATATTGCAAAAAGTGAATGCTCCACGTACAATGTTAACGAGCATCCCGTAACAATTGTGGAGTTGTTTTCAATTGCAAAGGCTGCGGCAGAAAGAGCTTGTTCGCAGGCGAACTGCCCCTGCATGACTGAATCGAGTGTGCCACTGTAATGTGCTAGTGGTTTATGACCCATTGTGCTCTTCTGTGTGAGTACTGCTGTCATGAGTGGCCATTTGTGTGGGAGAAAATTTTAAATTCCTGTGTGTAATCTGGGGTAGCAAGGACAGGTGCTGTAGAAATTACTTCTTTTAAGTCATTAAAACTAGTTTTTATCTCTGGGGTCCATTCAATTTTGTTGCTCTCTTTCTGGGCCTCCTTGAGGCCCTGTAAGAGTGGCCTTGTGTATGCTGCATAACCTAAGATCCATGCCCTGCAATAGTTGCATAACCCTAGGAATGTTTGCATGTCCTTCACTGTGAGTGGTTTGGGAGTGGCACGTACTGTTGCTGCCCTGTCAGAAACTATTCTTTTTCCATCTTTGGAAATGGGTTGCCCTAGGTAAAGCACTTCCTGTTGACAATACTGGAGTTTTGCCTAGTCCACCTTGTACCCTTTTCTTGCTAACAACTGCAGTAACACAATGGAGTTCCTTCAACAGCTTTGCTCGCTGTAGCTGCTGACCAGTAGGTCATCTACGTAGTGAATTATCATGCTGGGTACTTGGATGTTCCCTAGGTCTTCATGTAGTATCCTGTTAAAAATGGCAGAGCTCTCAAAGTACCCCTGGTGCAAACGAGTGTGCTTGTAGTGCTTTCCGCACAGGGTAAAGGTTGTGAGGTATTGCGAGTCTGGGTGCAGGAGAACTGAGAAGAATGCATTCTTCAAATCCACCACAGTGAAATGGGTAGCCTCCTTGGGGATGTTACACAAGATGGATGCCGGGTTGGGAACAAGTAGAAACTCTTTCTGTACAATGGGCCTCATTACAACTCAGGCGTTAAGGGTTAACGCCGTTGTTAACCCTTAACGCCTGATTCCAATGTTAATGGCTGCTTTTAGCAGGCGTTAAAATCCATGGCGCTAAACCGCCTTGGTGCTAATTACGGCACCGTAATTTACGGTGCCGTAATTAGCGCCTTCCCCAGTCCCATTATGCCCTATGGGGCAAAATTGGGAATTCGGAAGGGTAAATGGGAAATGGGGATTTACCGCCCCACTCACCTTGGAATGGGGCGGTAAATCCGCCATCCACCATGGTGTAAACATAGTTTACACCATGGTGGTAAAGTTGGTGTACTTACCGCCTGGGTCGTAATGACCCCAAATGTCATTAAGGGGTATCAAATCCTGGATCATCTTCCAACTGCCCCGTTGCCTTTTTAATGGGATATATAGCGATATTACATGGTTAGGTGGAGGGCACTATGATCCCTTGGTGAAACAGGGCTTGTACTGTTGCCTGAATCCCTTCCTCCACTTCCCTAGACAGTGGGTATTGTTTCACTCGTGGAAGTACTGCTCCTTGTTTAAGTGTGATTTTTACGTGGGTCACTTCTCTTAACATCCCTACATTGTGTGGGTTTGTTGTCCATAAATATGTGGGGATGTTTTGCAAATCTGGCTCACTGAATGGGGGTGGTCCACTAACAAAAGCCATCAGGGGGCTCTGCAATTTCCTGTTTTGTACCATTATTTCACAAGGTATACAAATCTTGAGGATGATTTCTCCATCATTATTGCCATCCTCAAAAAGGTCTTTGTCGGACAATTCTCTTGGGGCCACATTAGGGTCGATGCATAACACAGTGCGCCATTGGCACCACTACAATCCGTTTCGCAGGTACCACTAGGCCATCCAGATCTAATGATAGGATTGTGCCTGCGCCCAACTAGGGGAGCACTACAGGTCGGAAAATGAAGTCAGTGGGTACCCTTCACTCTTTTCTGGTAATCGGGGGGGACTGCTCGGGCAAGTACCTTGATACAATAAACAAGCATGTCAGGGTTGATGAGGATACTTCTCACTGCCACTTCACTGGTCATGGCATGTATTACTAGTACTGCTCGTAGGGAGCACATGCCAGGTGCAGCGCAGACGATCCATCTGTCTGTACATGAAATTGTCATGTTCAATTTACCAAGCAAGTTGACAGGAGAACTCTCAGAATAGAGGAGGGGAGCTCGCACAACCTTCCCTCCCTCCTTGACGTCCAGATCTTTTGTGTAAGGAACCGTTAAAACAGCCCCAGAGAATCCCTGCATGTCGAGAGTCTTTCCTGATAGCGGGAAGTTTCATTCACTAATGCACGACTTCTCCGCTCCTGAGTCCACCATGAAGATGAATTGTTTATTCCCTATCCCTGCCCCCACCAGGGGTTCCTCTTCTGGATGTAAGGTCCTTGACAGGACTGGCCACAGAAGTGTTCTCTATGGGCTGTCCTAGTCGGGGTACATGTCTGTCCTGGGGTACGAGAAAGGGTTTCTCCCTACAACTGTAGCTCCTTGATATGCGGCTGCTGCGCTGTTGGGTGAATGGCCGAAAGGGTATCTGCTCTCTGCGGGCTGCTGGTTAAGGCGGGGCTAGTGCATTGCTTGTTGCTGGTGTGGTGGGTGGTAGGAGCCGGGGATTTGTGGAGGTAACTGTATGTAGGCCTGATGAATCTCGTATGGTATGGAATTAATTCCACGAGCGGGCCGTTGGGGTCTACCTGGGTGGGGATATTCATATAGTCATAATTCCCTCTCTGCCTACTGCGACACTCTCTCGAAAAGTGCCCCCGTCTCCCACATGTCCAACACTATCCCGGCCCACCGCCCCTTGGTCTCTGACTTCCAAATCCTCCTCTTCTAGGCCCTCAGAACCCACCTCATCCTCGTTGCTGCCCTCCTTGCCACTGGGGTCCTGAAAAGTTCTGGTTTCCTCCCCACTGCCATTGCCTGCCGTCAGCCCAAACTGATGCTATCCTCGCCTGGGTCACAATGGAGGTGCACCCCTCCTCTCCAGTCTGCTATGAGGGCGGCCCTGTCGATACTGTTGCTTCTTCCACTCGTTTATTTTGAACTACTTTTGCTTTCTCTGCCTGCCTCCTCTGAATAGTTTCTTTCTCTCACTCTTTGATCCTCCTACAATGGTGAACTATGATGCTTTGTATCTCAGGCCACCCCTTTGCTTCCACCCCCGCTATCTTATTGAGCATTTTCTGCACTTATTTAGGAAGCCCTTTTTTCACAATGAAATAGAACAATGATGTTGATTGATCCCAGGTGCTGCCGGTTTCTGCTCTCCACATCTCTTGAACCCTGAGAATGTATTGCGCAGCATCTTCCTCATCCCTCATTGTGCATTGCATTATTGATTGTAAGGCGGGGTGTCTGGGACTGTGCGTCGCTGTGCATCCCATACTCGCGCTCTAATCTTATTAAATGATGCTCCATCATGGGCATCGTTACTTAGCGTTATTCCCGGGTACCCAGCTTTAATCCACACTGTCTCTGCCTGGTCTCCCACTGTGGCTACCTACAAACTCTTAATGTCCCCTATTGCTAAGGGTACCCCCTGCTGTGTTTTTCTCAAAGGCATAGATCCATTTCCCCGACCCTCTGTGAGTTGTCGGAGTGCCTTGAGGAGATTATGTTGTCCATTTGTGCCCAGGGTACATAGTGGGGTCGCCCTGCGCCCTTGTGTATTAGGGGCATTTGCAGCATTGCCTTTCCTTTCCCACCCTTAATTGCACTTCCCTTTTTCTGTGCAAATGCTATTCTGCCAAACCTTTTGTAGAGGAGCAGCTGAATGCCTCTGCAGGAAGTCCCGCCCCTATTTTGCCTATATGTTGGAAACCGGAAATTGCGACATGTGCAGCGCCAGTGATGATGCCTATTACAAAAAAAGCCTTTGAGAGAGGGTATCCACTGAGAAAACCCTATGTGATGTATCCCTGAAGAGATTAGGGTCTCCTGAGGGAGGTCCCTGGAGAAGTGTGAAGATATGAAAAGGCACTGGTGGGTCGCGGGTCGACTCTTCTTACAGTTTCTTCTTCTCTCAGCAACTTCCTGGACCGATCAACTCCTGTTACTACTGCTTATTCTTCCAGCCACCGCTTGGGCTGGTTAATTCTGCTGCCAGTTTCTCTCTGGGGCCCTTCGCTGCTGATTGTCTCGGCGTAGTTGTCAGACCACTCAGTCCACCCACGACAGATCACCCCACTGTCTTTCCTTCTCTGCTTCTGCTGTGTCAGCCTCCTGCTGACTTGCAAGACGTTTCTCGGGAGTACCGCTGCTCATCCCAGCAAGTTTGGAGACTGGCTTTGCTGCAGTCTCCCGGAGCCCAAGCCCATTCTTGCGGGCCCTCAAGCGGCCTCCTCACACTCTGCATTCTCCTTCTGCTTGTGTAACAGCTATCACAAGCCCGGAAATGCACTGTCTCAAGCATGACGGTTCAGAGAATGATGAAGAACACAGCCTTTTTTTGCTGTTCAGTTTAAGTAGCGTAACATCAGTCCAATGACCTACAGCTGGTTGAGTGTTTTTCTTATTTAGCGGTAGTGGTTTTGAATTCTGTTTTGCTTCCACCTTTGTCCTACCAGTAGGTTTGGATGTATTATCATAAGCCATTGTTTCAGACATAATCTTAAATGGCGGAATTTATGACCCTGATGTGAGCTCACAGGGTTGGGAATTAAAGGGACGTAGTCCGACCTCCATCCTTATCCCTAAGAGGAGAGTTCCTCCCCATGATGTCTTCCCGCATATAACCACCCCTAGGGGGGGCTATTGGTTCGCAGCCACACCTCCCTAGCCTCATGCAAAGGGACTCCCCCTTGGTGAGAGGTGACACTATCTGCAGGATTGCAACAATTGCTACTCTTTTTTGTAAAACATAAATATATATATAAAAATTAAAATGGGGTTATCGGGCATTCTAATTGATCCAGTGTAGGTATATATTTAAGCAACAAGCCCCGAGCAGGGGTTCATTGCCACTTCAGGTAAGGCCCCGGGGCATTACCTGAAATGGTAATGCCCCCTTGCGAGGGGCTTATTGCTATTAGTACCCTGGCCCGTAAGACCGGGTTACTAAAAGCATTTATTTTTCTGTTCCAAAACGCTCTGGCGTTTCAGAACAGAAAAAAGAAATGGTAAAAAAATTGCTGCTGAGGAAAGGTAAATAAAATAGAAAAAGTAAACAAATAAAATGGCCACCATGGAAACGGGGGAAGGGAATACACGTGGTCCCTTCTCTCCTTCCATGGTGCCCATTAAAATAAAGTAAACAACAAAATGGCCACCATGGAAAGGAGAGAAGGGACTACTTGTAGTCCCTTTTCCCTTTCCATGACGGCCTGTCGCAGATCAGGAGCGGACATGCTGGGGACAGAAGTGTTCCCATCGCATCTGCTCCTGCAATGGACTGAAAAGAAGGTAAGTGGGGTGGAGTGCGGGGAGGGAAGGGAATTCTGTGGATGGGGGGAGGAGGGAGGGGACATGGGGACCACACTTACCTCGTTCCACGGCAGAGGAAGATGGCGGCCTCCAGCCGTGAGGTCTCTCGGAGCAGGGGGATTACCGGTGGTAATTCCCCAGTTCCAAGCCTCCTCACTGTATGAGAGACTTCCACCCCCGCCGGGTAATAATCGACATTAGTGGCAGTGGATTTGAATTAATCTTAAAAAAACTTGCTTTCAAAGTTGAGCACTTACACAAGCACATAAAGACTAAATTATCAGGAATTCTGGTAATAGTCCATGACAACTTTGCTGACTAATCATAAGCCTCTCTGGGTTAGCGACGAGTTTGGCAGCCATAAGTGCAGAGACTATCTCTCTGAAGCTCTGAGTCATGTATAGCAATTTGCTCTACCATAATGCATGCCACAGACCCAGGTAGGCATTCAGACTGCCTCTCGGTGGAGGTTATGCTCGGGCAAGGAAGGTATGAAGAGAATCATGCAAGCATGTTGGCAAATGATGACATTATCTGGTGAAAAGAGTGCCTTAATGTCATCATCCCTTGATGCTAAATACTCAGCCATGTTTGCTTAGTGGTTATATAGCTTAGCAAAACGGAGTAAAGAGAAATCAAGCTCAGTGAGGGCTAATACTCCACAACCACTTAGAATCAATAGCTCAAAAACTATAATTAATTCTGCCACAGTGATTACTTTATCTAAATGTTAGAGAAAGGCAGCATGGGTTTTTTGATAATGACTCCAAGCCCACCCACAACTGTGGGTAACTGACAATATGGTTTCTAACAATTCGAATTAATGTCCCACTACCATGTTCAACAATATTACTCTTGTTCTAGGACAACAATGAGCTTACCAAAACAAACCTATCATACACACTAGGCCTCATTCTAAGTCCGGCAGTAACCGTACCGTTAAAACCGGCAGGTTGCCGCCGAACTTGCACATTTTTCCGCCGCCTGACTTGCCTGTAACATAGGGGGATTCTAACCCCACTGGTCCGGAAAGTCAGGTGCAAGAAAAATTTAATGGGGAACACGGACAACCGGCACGTTAATAACGGTGCCGGTGCTTCCGTGAACGTCTGCCTATTGTGGCCACTGTGCCTGGCAGGGTCAGACCTGCTGAGCACAGCAACTCCATCAGGCACATATGGAGTGGGCCAGTCTGGTAACAACGGTGCCAGCACACTCGTAATGAGGCCCACTTACCTCTAAATGGCTTGTATTAGCCCCTCTGCCTCTCCAAGGCATCAAACAGCTGTGATCCGAATTGCGCGAGGGCACCGCCTTGTTTCCTTCAGCTATATGTATCGGCCATGACGGCAACGTCTGACTTCATATCATTTGCATTTGGAAACATGGCATCACCTCGAAGTTTGGCGTAATGTCACAATGTTTCTTTGCTAACAGCCACCTGCCGGTGTTCCCTGCAGTTGATTTTGAACTCAATGCGTGGAATATGTGCTGCAATGTTCATCTAAAGCTAAACTTGACAACTTCACAATCACTCAGTCTTGTTACTAGGTTGAAAAACGTGTTGGCGATGGTTGAACACTAGCAATGTGGAACCAATCATTAATTATTTTTCGGGTCTCATTTTTGTAGGAATTAGGTTAATAGGTGCATGGCGCATTGGGTAGATATTGCATGTTTCATTATTTAGTTCATAAGGCTTCTTCGGGCTTTGAGTCGTTATCTAGAACCCATACTGCCTATCTGCACCATTTAGATAAAGTAATCACTGTGGCAGAATTAATTATAGTTTTTGAGCTGTTGACTCTAAAAGCGGTTTAGCGCAGTGGAGTATTAGCCCTCAGTAAGCTTGATACATATGCATATGCCTATATATACAGTAGCTAACAAATGGTGTGCCTGGCTTTTGATTGCAGTGCCTGGCCATGGTGTCAGTACCTGAATTTTAATGATGATTTCTTGTAATGGGTTGAGCACATTTCCTTTTGGTGGTAATATCTGGCAAATTGTGTGAGCGCCTGGGCATATGATGGCAATACCTGACAATTGTGTCAATATCTGGGCTTTCAACTGCAATATTTTATAGTGGTGAGAGTACCTTGGCATTTAAAGACAATAGTTGTGAAATGTTGTACCTAGACATCGGTTGACAGTACCCGCTGAATACTGTGAGTACCTGAACAAACTATGGAATATATGGTATATGGTGGCTATCACTGGCACAATGTGCATCTGCCCGTCCAAATAATGTCAATACCTGTACAGGTGAGCATTACTCATATGTTATTAACTGTGAACATAGATGCCATTACATTAACAAGAAAAAGTGTCCAAAAATAATAGACACTCCCGCAGTCCCCTGCACACTGTCTAATGTTGAACAATTAACTCAACTCTATATGAAGTTCGGGAACATTTAATAGTTAAATTATGTGTGAATATTGTAAAAAAAAACAAGTAAATAGCAACAGGTAAATACATTCATGGAGATCAAAAGTAATCAACGTAACGATGAAAAGAAATGTATATTCCATTAAAGAAATGTCATTATCAAAAGAATCCATCGATTGAGGTCAACGTGTTTCTGGAACCTATTCCTTCATCAGGAGCATATTCATAGTGTTAATTCTCACAAATTCAGGATACGATTTACAAGGGTCAAAAATGATATCAATAATAAAGATTGGAATGTCCATATATTAGATAGTCTCACGAAACTTCGCCAAGAAGTATCCTTGCATGTTTATCTAAATCAAGTTACCTGCGTATGGCAAATGTCACCCTCAGGAAGCAGAAAGGAGAATTCATCCCGCTACGATCAGTAGTCTGGAATGTAGAGAAGAATAAGTATTGGCAGCTTTAACAAAGGGTAGATCAATATATATGTCATGATGCCTACCCCCGGAGCACCAGGCCAGGCCCAGCACCCCCGGAAGCAGGCATCATGCCCTCGGGTAAAAACCCAGCGGCCCCTTATAGGGGCTCTTTGGACTCAGTCCTGGCGCCTTTGGCGCCAGGCTCATGTTAGACATCAGTCCTGGCGCCATAGGCGCGAGGCTCATAAAGGGAGGTGTTTTGTGCACTTACCTGATGCAGACCATGCTGCACGCTTCAGGCCTCCCTGAGACCTGAAAGGGACTATTTTTTCATAGGGACTATTTTTTCACTTGGGCGTGGCTAGGAAAGGATACATACCTAGTTGTGGAAGGATACATACCTGGGACTTCTTTGGAGGCTATTTAAGCCACGCCCAGACAGCAGCTCATGCTTCGCGTTGTTCTGCTTCCTGCAGCTTAACGCTCACCGTGTCTGCTCCTGCTCCTGGACTCCAGCCACGCCCGCCTCGAACCTGGAAGACCTGCAAGGAAGGAAGAGAAGAGAAAGGTGAAAACCAAGGACTATTTCAAGCTTCTTACCTGCATCCGGAATCTTCTCGCCAGCATCCCTGAAGAAAGACTTCCATTTAAAAGCATCGCGTTGCTCGCTGCAGCGCCACGCTTCACTCACCTGTCCTCGAGACATCTCCCGGCTCCATCGCGGCTGTCAGCATCGGACGCCACATCTCTGCACCTAGGGGAGAGAGGAAGAAACAAAAGGTGAGCAGAAGGAACACAGAAGGAAAGCCTGATTAACAGCCATAATACTTACCGGCTTTTCTTCCACATTTCGGGTCGGCGCCGCCCCGTTGGCAGGTACCGTACCCCGGCCCCTATGGGGAAAGGACAAGAGACATTTCTGGGGAATGATAAGGACATTTAGAGGGATCGCCCTCATCACTACTCACCTCGGCAGTTTAACCTCTCGACGCATCGCCTTCATTCTGCACCTGAAATAAAGGACAGATCACAGGTTAGAAAGACAACATAAAGGGGGCCTCACTTGAACTTTGAACTTTCATACTTACGGCGCATCGCTCAGGAAAGTCAAGTGGATTTTGCCAGCGCCATTCTGAAAACCATTGAAGTAACTGGACGAACGCGCGCCCCTGCACCAGAAGCAGGATGGAGAGTTCATCCTTCCAAACCATAAGGTGAGCTTAAACCGGGGTTTGGAGGAAGTTAGAGAGGAACGAAGGGGGAAAGGGGGGAGCTAGCACACTATTCTGCAGACTGTTAATCCCCTTTCTCATCTGCAGAAGGATATTCCTACGGGCCAGGCAAGCACGATTTGGAGGTCCTGTCCAATCGGTGTTCCGGGTCCTGCGCATCACGCTAGAAGAGGCCACAGCAATCCAGACTAGACCAGCGCCCCCGTGGGAACCAGGTGAGCGTTACAGAATGCGAAGCCTTCCTACAAATTCCCACCCAGGCGCTATGGAAACTTCCGAAACTGACCAGTTGGCCCAATTACTGGGGGAATTACGGGTCGAAGTACACGCCGCTCGTCAAGAGACTAGTGCCCTCAGGAGGGAAGTGATTGTAATAAAGGATAGAGCTGATGACCTGGCTAGACAGCTTTTGCAAGGTCAAGCTGGACAAACTCCTTTACCCGGTTCCGGGGGGAACCCCGCTCCTGTGGTTTCCAGTAACCCGGTGCAGATTAATCTACCTGGAAACATGCCGCTGGCCCCACCTGAACGCTTTGCTGGGGACCCCAAACGATTCGCCGTATTCATGAATCAGTGTTGTTTGCACTTCCTGTGCAGACCTGGGGCCTTCCCTAATGATCAGACCAAGGTAGCCTTTGTGTTGTCATATCTCAGCGGCTGTGCTGCCGATTGGTCAGTCCCACTGGTAACTCAAGATGACCCGATTCTTCATGATTTTCAAGAATTTCAAACAAGCATGGAAAGGTTATTTGCTCGACACTCCCAGGGACAGGCTCTGGATGACGAACTTCTACCTCTGCGACAGGGCAATCAAGACCTTCTATCCTACATTGCAACCTTTCATAGACTAATTGTGGAAACTGGTTGACCAGAGGATAAAAGAATCACGTTATTCTATCGAGGTCTACGCGGAGAACTTAAAGATGTCCTGGCACAAGTTGTAAATTCGCCCCAAGAATGCACTGAATATATAGACTTAGTGGTCCAATTGGATCACAGGCTGCAAAACAGAAAAGCAGATCGGTCCAAGTTTGAAACCCGGGTGTTGGCCAAGACCCACACTAACCCCAAGGGGGCTGATGGCTCGGAGCCTATGCAAATCGGAGGGGTTAAAGGACCCCTAACTCAAAAAGAACGGGAAAGAAGACGACAGATGCAATTATGCCTTTATTGTGGGTCCTCTGGACACTTTCTACGAGATTGCCCGGTTAAGCCACCCAAGAAGGTGGTAGGAGCCGCTGATAAAATCCATGGAAACTCTGTATCGGGAAACGACCACGCCCGGCAAGCGTAGGGGTCCGCTTGCCGAGCTTGAAAACTAACTCTCAGACCTCGCATTTCATTGTGCCAATGGTCCTCGTAGATCCGGAACAGCCTAAACGGTTGCATGCTATAAAGGCATACATCGATAGCGGGGCTATAGGAAACTATGTGGATCGAGAATTGGTCTCTAGGATAAACCTCCCTCTGCGTCCTAAAACCAACAAAGATGTCATCACCACAGTAGATGGAACCGAAATTGCCTCTGGACCGGTAACACATTCCACAGCTGAGGTGACACTTGTAGGTCCGGATGGCCATCGGGAGGCAGTTGTGTTTGATGTAATCAAGGCTCCACAGTTTCAGCTTATTCTCGGAATCCCTTGGTTAGAGACACATAATCCTCGAATTGATTGGCGAGCGAAGAGAATGACCTTCCCGGATTGTGCACAAACCTGCTACCCAGAAAATCCAAAGATTAATCTAGCATCAGTAACCTCTGTCCCCGTGCAACTACCTCCAGAGTACCAAGACTTTCAGGACGTCTTCCAAAAGGAACAGGCCAACACGTTACCTCCCCACAGATCGTACGATTGCCAAATCGATCTGGTGCCCGGTGCACAACCCCCTTGTAGCAGGATTTACGCCCTTACTGAACCAGATAATCTGCATTTGAGACAATATTTAGATCAATACCTCGCCAATGGTTTCATTCGCCCGTCAAAGTCCCCGGCATCCTCAGCTTTGTTCTTCGTGCCTAAAAAAGAAGGCGACCTTAGAACTTGTATCGATTACCGCGCATTGAACCAGATAACTGTCAAAAATCGTTACCCTCTGCCTCTGATCCCTGAACTCCTTGACCAGATAAAGGACGCTTGCGTATACACCAAGTTAGATCTCCGGGGGGCTTATCATCTGGTACGAGTAAAAGAAGGTGACGAATGGAAAACGGCCTTCTATACAAAATATGGACTATTCGAATACCAGGTGATGCCTTTCGGGTTGTGCAATGCGCCTGCAGCCTTCCAATTCTTCATGAACGATGTCCTTCGGGAACTCATCGATGTCTGTGTTGTCGTGTATATTGATGACATTCTTGTGTACTCCTCTTCGGAATCTGATCACAGAAAGCATGTCAGGCCGTCCTAGAGAAATTGCGCCAGCACAAACTGTTTGCCAAGCTGGAAAAATGTGTTTTCCATAACACCGAGGTTGAGTTTCTCGGATTCATCCTGACACCTTAAGGGATCCGAATGGATTCACGGAAAATGGATGCCATCCTCAAATGGCCATCACCTAGTTCGGTGAAAGGTGTCCAAAGTATGCTTGGTTTTGCCAACTTTTATCGCAGGTTTATCCCGGAGTTTTCACGTGTGGTGCAACCCATCACTGCACTCTTGCGAAAAAATAAACGTTTTGAATGGACCGAGGAAGCCGAACAGGCCTTTCAGGAGTTGAAAGCTAAGTTCACGTCCGCACCTATTTTGAAGCACCCGCGTCCCGATCTCCCATATATAGTCGAAATCGACGCGTCCAGCTTAGCCATGGGAGCTGTCCTGTCTCAGAGAGACCCTGAAACCAACCAACTGCACCCCGTAGCATTTTGGTCCAGAAAGTTCTCGCCGCCGGAGATAAATTATGCGATCACCGATAAGGAACTATTAGCCATTAAGTCCACCTTTAAGGCTTGGCGGCATTATCTCCTCGGCGCCAGGCATACCATCACCGTGATCACTGATCACCGAAATTTACAATATTTAAAAACTGCCAAGGCTCAATCGTCTCGACAGCTCCGATGGGCTTTATTCTTTGCTGAGTTCGATTTTGTAATCACCTACCGCCCCGGCTATAAGAATGGTAAGGCGGATGCTCTACCCTGAATTGGAATGGAAGAAATAGACACAAACTCAGAACCTGTGCCGATAATTCCCGAACAAAGAATTTTGGGGATAACAACTTTACAAACCCTTGAAGACATTCAAGCACGAGTGAAACAATTCCTGGACTCTTCAGCCTTGCAGGATTGGATTAAAAGGGGGTCTAACTTTTCAGTCAAGGATGGCTTACCTTACTTCCAAGGACGCTTATTTTTGCCAGAAAAGGAATTGCAAGAACTGGTTATTTCCCGTCATCATGATACCCTGATGGAAGGACATCCTGGCATTGCCAAAACAGAGGAAAAGGTTAAACGACAATTCTGGTGGCCTTCCTGGCGAAAGGATATTAAATCTTTCGTGATGTCCTGTGGAGTTTGTGCCCAGAACAAAGGTCAAAAGATAAGACCCGCCGGTCTTCTTCAGCCCTTAGACATTCCACCAGCACATTGGCACACCCTGTCACTAGATTTTATCACGGACCTGCCCTCTTGTAATGGTTACAATACTATTCTGGTCATGGTGGATTTATTTTCCAAAATGGCCCACTTTATTCCGTTGAAAGTATTACCTTCAGCCTTTGTTCTTGCCAAGGAATTTCTCGAAAATATCATCCGTTTGCATGGATTCCCATCCATACTAGTCTCCGATCGGGGAAGCCAGTTTATTTCTCATTTTTGGAAAAAGTGTTGTCAACTGGCACAAATCGACGTAAGACTCTCGACTAGCCACAACCCACAGACCGATGGTCAGACGGAGAGAACGAACCAGACCCTTGAACAATATCTACGATGTATGTTGCACCAATCGGAGGGTAATTGGAAGGACATTTTATGGGTGGCTGAATATGCATACAATAACTCGATACACTCTGGAACTGGTCAGAGCCCCTTTTATACCCTATATGGACATCACCCTCGTACTTCAGACTTGGATTCACCTCTGAGCCTTGAAATGGCCGCACTGGACCATTTGCATTCTACGATTACTCAAGCTTTCAAGGATGCAACTGCACATTTGCAACATGCGAAAGGGAAATACAAAAAGAATGCGGATCTGCATCGAAGAGAGGCGCCTCCATACCAAATAGGGGATCAAGTATGGTTGGCTACCAAACACCTATCACTCAAGGGGCCTCGAACTTTTAATCCAAGGTATTTAGGCCCTTACTCGATCAAAGCTATAATCAACCCAGTGGCAGTCAAGCTCGATCTACCAGCTAACATGCGGATTCACCCCGTTTTTCATGTGTCACTTTTGAAACCAGTGCACCCAGGAACCAGATTAACAAAGCCACCAGAACCGATTCAGATAGATGGGGGGCCTGAATTCGAGGTGAAGAACATTTTTGGATTCTAAGATCTCAAAATGAAAACTTTTCTATCTAATTGATTGGAAAGGGTACGGGCCTCAGGAAAGGTCTTGGGAACCCAGTGATCACGTACATGCACCTCGGCTGGTAAAAAGGTTCCATCGGAATTTCCCAAACAAACCGAAACCTCCAGAAGGAACATCCTTGGGAGGGGCCTTGGGGGGGAGTGCTGTCATGATGCCTACCCCGGAGCACCAGGCCAGGCCCAGCACCCCCGGAAGCAGGCATCATGCCCTCGGGTAAAAGCCCAGCGGCCCCTTATAGGGGCTCTTTGGACTCAGTCCTGGCGCCTTTGGCGCCAGGCTCATGTTGGACATCAGTCTCATAAAGGGAGGTGTTTTGTGCACTTACCTGATGCAGACCATGCTGCACGCTTCAGGCCGCCAAGAGACCTGAAAGGGACTATTTTTTCATAGGGACTATTTTTTCACTCGGGCGTGGCCAGGGAAGGATACATACCTAGTTGGGGAAGGATACATACCTGGGACTTCTTTGGAGGCTATTTAAGCCACGCCCAGACAGCAGCTCATGCTTCGCGTTGTTCTGCTTCCTGCAGCTTAACGCTCACCGTGTCTGCTCCTGCTCCTGGACTCCAGCCACGCCCGCCTCGAACCTGGAAGACCTGCAAGGAAGGAAGAGAAGAGAAAGGTAAAAACCAAGGACTATTTCAAACTTCTTACCTGCATCCGGAATCTTCTCGCCAGCATCCCTGAAGAAAGACTTCCATTTAAAAGCATCGCATTGCTCGCTGCAGCGCCACGCTTCACTCACCTGTCCTCGAGACATCTCCCGGCTCCATCGCGGCTGTCAGCATCGGACGCCACATCTCTGCACCTAGGGGAGAGAGGAAGAAACAAAAGGTGAGCAGAAGGAACACAGAAGGAAAGCCTGATTAACAGCCATAATACTTACCGGCTTTTCTTCCACATTTCGGTTCGGCGCCGCCCCGTTGGCAGGTACCGTACCCCGGCCCCTATGGGGAAAGGACAAGAGACATTTCTGGGGAATGATAAGGACATTTAGAGGGATCGCCCTCATCACTACTCATCTCGGCAGTTTAACCCCTCGACGTATCGCCTTCATTCTGCACCTGAAATAAAGGACAGATCACAGGTTAGAAAGACAACATAAAGGGGGCCTCACTTGAACTTTGAACTTTCATACTTACGGCGCATCGCTCAGGAAAGTCAAGTGGATTTTGCCAGCGCCATTCTGAAAACCAGTGAAGTAACTGGACGAACGCGCGCCCCTGCACCAGAAGCAGGATGGAGAGTTCATCCTTCCAAACCATAAGGTGAGCTTAAATCGGGGTTTGGAGAAAGTTAGAGAGGAACGAAGGGGGAAAGGGGGGAGCTAGCACACTATTCTGCAGACTGTTAATCCCCTTTCTCATCTGCAGAAGGATATTCCTACGGGCCAGGCAAGCACGATTTGGAGGTCCTGTCCAATCGGTGTTCCGGGTCCTGCGCATCACGCTAGAAGAGGCCACAGCAATCCAGACTAGACCAGCGCCCCCGTGGGAACCAGGTGAGCGTTACAATATATCAAAGAATCTCTCCTGTTTGAAATTCTGGAGCTTACCTCACAAGGTCAACTATTGGGTGGCAAATAATATTCTCAAAAGATGATTGATTGTTGAGCATTTTCGTATTCTATCTGAATTAGCACGATTGTATTATTTCTCTTACTGCGCTGTATTGATCGGAAACTGTATTTCAGCTATGTGTTCCCGTGCATAGGATCACGGAATAATAAATTCATGATGTGAGATATAGGTCATTCTACACCTGTATAGTCTGGACAGATATGTGGACCTCAAGAGCCGAATGTTTGTTATGCAAATACACTCCTATTATGGTCATGTTATGCAAATACACTCCTATTATGGTCATGCCTCGGCATATGATGGCATTAGATGTGAATTGCCAGAGCACATGGGCATATAATGCAAATAGCTAGCTAATGGGGGGGGGTACTTGGGCATATGGTAGCAATTCCTGTCAATATAGTAAACTGTCTAAAAACTTTGGATTTGCCAATGCTTGTGTTTAAAGTGCAGAGTGAGGCCCACAGGCCACTCCCCTCTTAAGTGGCCCAGGAGGTCACGTGAATAGGGTACCTGTTGCATGTCACCCCTGTAGGGGGACATGGTATCTTCCAGTGTGTGTGTTGTGGTCACATGGCTCCCCATGTGACCATGTTAATAAAAGGTACGAGCTGCTTCCGGCTCGTCAGTCAAGACTGAAACTGGCTCCATCGTCGTTCCTGTGAGCACCATGCTGGTGCTGTGCTGCATGCGCTGGGCCCAAGGACGGGGCCCAGCACGAGCACGGCGCCCCTGCAGGGCAATGCCATACAAGGGTGATCCCTTAGCCATGTGATCATGGCTGCGATGCCCACCCCGGCCTGGGTGCCCCCGGCCACGTAGGTAGCTCCGGTGATCCAGAGCGGGTGGGGTGACACCCACCCATGAGTCTGTGGCATGATCGCCGCACAACTATTGCCCGCCGGGTGATTTACATGAGTATGGGGGCTGCCTGGTAACCTGGAGCAGCCCCCCCCAACAATGGCGACGAGGAATTCGAGCCCCGCGTGCCCCGAAAAACACATGCAGAGGTGGGCCCGCAATGGAGGAGGCCTCTCCCCGACAACGGAGGTGAGAGGGTGGAGGCTGCACAGGCGGCCGACGCACAGTGAGTTGTGCCACGGCGGCCACATGATGAAGGTTATGGCCCCCACCACCACCCAAAGGGAGGAAGCTGTTCCCCTCCCCGTGGGAAGCGAGAGTGCCCGCGGTGTCGGCTGCGATGAGGAGGCAGCCGCAAGGAGGAGGCGCTACCCCTACCCCCTATCCGCGTGCCGCGGAAGAGCGGCGAACATCGCCGAAGAAAAGGGTGCGGGCCTAACTCCAACGGGGCCCGCAAAGGAGACACGGATGGAGCTGCCTCCCGCAGCCGTGTGGAAGAGGTGTGATCCGCGGCGTCGGCCGCACGAAAATGCAAGCAGCATTCGCCGCGTGAAGAGGAAGCGGTGACTGCTGATGCCCCTCCCCTGGGGAGAACTTTGAGGGTGGCGGTGATAGCGAACGTGGGGAGGCGGAGCCCCCCCTATCTTAAGGAGCCTCCCCCACCATCAGGGCCCACGAGGGCTGAACGGTGCTCCGGAAACCGGTGCAGAGAAAAAAAAACAGAAACAAAAACAGACAAAATGAAAGCGGCTGCCCTGAAATGTGGAGGTGCTTTCCCCTCCTCCCCCACGGGAGTCGCGACAACGAGGTGAGCTGCCGGCCCCTCCCCCACCCGCAAGGCGCGCTATGTTGGCACCGCGGATGGGAGGGGGGACTGATGCAAGTAAAGGGGGGCCACCAAACAGCTGGCACGGCCCCCAAGGGAGGCGGGCCCAAATCCAGCTGGGCCTGCAAGGCAGAAGCAGAAGGTGGCAGAGCCCGCGGCAGAGAAAGAAAAAAAAACTGCGTTGACCCGGCCGGTGCCACACTCGACAGGCGCTGCCCCTCCCCCATCCCTAAGCTGCCGACGTGAAAGGCGGCATTGTACGCTGCGAGAGGGAGGAGGGGAATGACGCAGGCCCAACTCCAACTGGGTCCGCAAGAACAATGAAAAGGAAATCGGGATTTGGCAGTATGTGACGTTAATGCCCCCACCTGTGTGAAGGACCAACAAGAGGGGCCCATGACCACCTGGGCCCGCGGGATGGAAAAAAAATGTCTGCAGTAGTCCCACTAGTTGGGAGCATGGCCTCACACCAGGCCACAGCAGAGAGATTTTCCAGTGCTTCTGCCCGCCACGGACCTCCGCATGGACTTTGTGCAGCATGCCCAGGCCTCGGGCAAGGCCGCCAACACAGCAGGCAATCGCCTTTGGGCAGGGGCTGGACAGAGGGCAGAATGCCCTGTCGTCCCGCAGCAACAAGGAAGAGGGCCAGGTCAACAGCACTCCACCAGTGTCATCTTGCCAGCAGCCTACGGTGCAAGGAGAAGGGGATGGGTTTGCAACACATTGGTGGTGGTTTAGGCGCCCTTGGCGGCCTGCGGTTCAGGCATCTTGCCACCGGCATGTTTTTCCACCGTCTGCCCCCAGAAAAGGTGTGTAAGGAGGGGCCTGCTGCCAGTGGACCATCACAGGCGCTATACACTATGGACTTGGCCGATGTGGCCCCTGGGCCTCCCAGGTGCTGCTTTGCCGGTTGGTGTCTAATTGTGACTGTCCCAATGGAACACTGGCGAGGGGATAAAGTGGCTTCCTGCAACTCCGAGGGTGCAGAGGATGGACATTGTCACTAACATCCCCCATGAAGACTCCAGGCCTGCAGAGACAGACTGGTGTAAAATGGTTCGGTGGGTGGGAAGTGTAATACGGTGCACATTTGAACACGCGGCCTGCGTCACATGGGGCCAGTAGTTTTTAGTGTTGTGTGATCATAGAACCACTTACCCAGGTTAATAAAGGGTGTGACAATTAGCAGAGTGGTTCAAATAGTAGTAGTTTTGGTTATGTTGGGATTGTTGGGGGGGGGTTTTGTCGTTATGGAAAAGGAGGAGTGTTGCATGTCACCCCTGTAGGGGGACATGGTATCTTCTAGTGTGTGTGTTGTGGTCACATGGCTGCCCATGTGACCACGTTAATAAAAGGTACGAGCTGCTTCGGACTAGTCAGTCAAGACTGAAACTGGTTCCAGCGTCGTTCCTGTGAGCACCATGCTGGTGCTGCGCTACATGCGCTGGGCCCAAGGACGGGGCCCAGCACGAGCACGGTGCCCCTGCAGGGTAACGCCATACGAGGATGATCCCTTTGCCATGTGATCATGGCTGCGATGGCGACCCCGGCCTGGGTGCCCCCAGAGCCGGGGCCGCGGTGCGCCGGATTCCCCCGGCCACGTAGGTAGCTCCGTTGATCCGGAGCGGGTGGGGTGATCCCCACCCATGAGTCTGCGGCATGATCGCCGCACAACTATTGCCCGTCGGGTGATCCCGACATGAGTATGGGGGCTGCCCAGTGACTCGGAGCAGCCCCGCCAACAGTACTTATTCTCTGAAGCACACTCGCCAACAACAAAAGAAGCCCTCTGCACTCTTCGGGAGGCTGCCTTCACATTATCAGGTCTCATGGCTGGAGGCCTTTCGTTGCCTGGAAGCTTCTGTTTTGTTTCATATTACAGGTCTAGCTGGTGATAGGACTGGCGCATAATAGGACTTCTGACATCTGATACTCTATGAGCTGGACCCCACCCGCAAATAAACTGTACAGCATGATACTTCTTTTGCTTCTCCTTTGGGCGTAGCTTTCTACGTGCATTTGATGACGCATATAAAAATACTTTTGGCCGGTCGCACAAGTTTAATGACACATTTCTGCGATGCTACCTGTTTACATACATTGATGCCTGTGTGGAAATAGTTTGCTGCTTACCGTTTTGTTACATTTGTTTTATTTTTGTTGTGTACGTCAAGCCCGTTCACTAACATGGTGCAGACTGTTTCCTATGACACTTAAACGTGAGCTCCTTTTGCGCTGCACACATCCCACCGTTTGTGATTCTAAACTCCCAGCGCAAGATGTATACGGACATTGGACCGGGGTAAGAAGAGAGTGGATGATGGGTGAAAGCGTCACCGACCAAGCTTCTGCACTCCTAGTCTTTAAATATCTCCTTCCGTTTTCCATAGACGTAACAGTGCTGTGCGTCAGGAGAGACTTCCACGAGGCAAATGAGGGAGCGTGCTTGCAAACTATTTGCATGTCTAGTTTAACTGCGCTGTATGCACGTGACCGAATGTAAATACTATTATGGGTTGGCTTAGGCAGACAGCTTTAGTTTGTGTCTATCACACAATGGCCCAGGTGCAGGAAGTGGAGAACACAATACTGCAGGGATTCACTGCTGCATTGTATACCAAATAAGAAATCGTCTTTAAATAGTGTTTGATGTTTCTCACTTTGCCGAGCTTGGAAGAATGAAACGCTGAGAAGGCCTTGCAGGGTGCACACAGATGACAACAGCTAGAGAATAGCTAACTGCGTCATCTGAGCTAGGCCTAACTGGGACATAAAATAGGCCAGCCACGCATGCAAAATGTGGGAGGCAACTGTAAATCGCAGTTGGTTACGTTTTGCAGAAAATCTTACACACTGGTGTGGAATTTGGGAAAATGCACGGCAAATACCACAGTGGCTTGCATTTACCAACAAAGCTGACATAGCACGTACCCTACAGGCCAATCACAGCCTCCATTTGATGGCCTAGGGTGCTTCTTTAAAGCAGAAATCCTCTGTGGCCCTTGAAGATGTTTTTACTAGTGTACAATTCGGCATAAGAGTTTTGAGTTAGTATTAAGAGTACATAGTGCGTCGTGATTTAGCACTGAGTGATCATTTTAAGAGAATACTGCTTTGAAATATCTTTGCATAGGGAGTTTTTTGCAAGCATAATCTCTCACAATCGGGGAGCTCCTATGACAAGTAATGGAGCGCTATCCTGCGTTGTCCAAAATCTGAGGGGCCCAGTGTGTCACTGACTCCACCTCTCAGTTTCTTCATTCAAGGGCTGTAAAATGTCTGACCTCACTTTCTTTCAATACATTTCTTGCTTCATTTGTGAGTGGAGGAATTAGATGGGTGGGGCAGGTATTCTTAACTCCATTCTTTCGTGCTTTCTCAACGGATCTGTTACACCTGCTGTGATTCTCAGACTGCACCATCTGTGGGGCACAGCTGTTCATGGTTAATTTCCATGACCCCCCTAATTAACCTCATCAAAAAACATGGCCTCATCTGCTACAACTACGCAGATGACACCCAAATCATCTACAAAATCACTGCCAGCGAAGAACTAAACCCAACTCTCACCAACTGCTTCAATGGGCCTCATTACAACCCAGGCGGTAAGTTCCCTACTTTACCACCATGGTGTAAACTCCGTTTACACCATGGTGGATGGCGGATTTACCGCCCCATTCCAAGGTGAGTGGGGCGGTAAATCCCCATTCCCCATTTACCCTTCCCCATTCCCATTTTTGCCCCATAGGGCATAATGGGAGCGGGGAAGGCGCTAATTACGGCACCGTAAATTACTGTGCCGTAATTAGCACCAAGGCGGGTTAGCGCCTTGCATTTTAACGCCTGATAAAAGCAGTCGTTAAAATGGTAATCAGGCGTTAAGGGTTAACGGCGCCGATGGCGCTGTTAAACCCTTAACGCCTGGGTTGTAATGAGGCCCAATGAATTAAATCAGTGGATGAGCACCAACAGCCTTAAACTCAATCTGGACATAACAGAAATAAGGATAGCACTTAACGACCTGTTGAACAATCATGACATTCCATGGCCTACCGACCTGGGAAACCTACCAGAACTATCCAAAGTGGTAAAAAATCTCTGAATAATAATGGACAACGAACTAACACTAGAACCACATGTCAATGCAGTAGTTCAGAAATGCTTCTTCCACTTACACACAATCACCTTACCGACACAGAACACTTGCCGTCATCTTTCTTGTCATGTCAAGAATAGAGTACACCTACAGCATTTATCATGGAATGCCAGAATACCTTATGAGAAAACTACAACAAATTCAGAATGTAGCAGCAGACTACTCCTCAGACTCACTAAGAGAGAGCACACCAACCCAGCACTGAGAACACTACATTGGTTACCAGCCAAAAACGGATCTTCTTCAAAATAGTCTGCATAACACACACACACAGGGCAATCCATGGCCAAGGAGAGAAATTCGTAAAGGGAAAAATCTCCCTCTGGAACTGAGACTAACACTAAGGTCCAGCAACAACATTTTCCTCAAACTGAAACAATACGCAAAACACAAATTCGGGGAACAGCATTCTCCTGTTTAGCGGTGAGACTTTGGGACTCGCACCAAAAACAAACAGAAGATCACCTAAAATTCAGGAAACTGTTAAACGCATGGTTCTTTAACTCACCAAGCTAAAGAGGGAACACCACCAACGCAACACAATAAGAAACTCTGAAACTGGATCACCCAGAGAAATAAAACACTTGACCACCAAACACCAAAGAATAAGATTAACCCAACAGATAAACTCAATGCACAGAAAAAGACTCAAACGACCGCCGACTAACCCCACTAAAAACTCCAACACTCTTCATACCCACCCATCTACAATGAAGAAACCAGACACATACCTTCCCAACAAAAAACAAAAACACTGCAAATTACAAGCACAATGCTTACCCTCTAAAACACCCAAACGCACATAAACCACCCATATACAACCACCACACAACCTCAATCAACTAAATCAAACCAGCACACAGTGAACGTTTTTTCTGAACTGAAGCTACCAACAGCACATCAAAGTTTTCTTGTGCTTTTCCCTCTCAATCCCACTGACTAACCCTCCTGACCCCCTTCCTTTTCAGATCTGCTTGGGTGCCTGAAGACCATGAAAATGGCAGCGATGCCCAGTAGAAATCCCAATAACATAACATAAGCCATACATCCACTGCCTGAATCGTTGGTATCTGCTCACTGTTGTTCTGCTCACAGATATTGGCCCACTCTTTCAAGAATCACTGCCAAAGGAGAAGGAACAGCTTTGAGGTGGCCGAGTGTCGGTTAGTGGGAACTGGTAGTAGATCAAATTCAAGCGTTGGTAAGACCATCCCAACCTACACACCACCAGACATCTATCCACAAGTTGTCATATGACCCTTTAACTCTAAATGCAGTCCTTAGTTTTTGAATACTGGGAGGAACACTAGCACACGAAGGAAACCAAATGTTGATGGGTTCTCCATGATTGACTAGGCTCCAGCTATGTCCCTCTTTCAGTTTCATTCCCAAAGTAAGGGCACAAAGACAGCAGCCTAGCACTTTCCTATGTTAATCCAGAGGTTGCCAGACCCATATCTGGTTCCTTCCAAATGTGAGCCATTTTTATAAATGGTTCCTTATCGTAGTTTTGCCTACCAGTCACCCAGGAATGCTATTTCCAATCTAGTCCTTTCACAGATACTGACAACGCATATGGTGCATGACCTGGATTAAACACAGATTTACGTGATCACACAGGAAAGTAGTGTGTTCCAAAATGGATGGAAATGCACAGTAATCACATACTGGCCCTCATTACGACCCTGGCGGTGAGTGAAAAACGATGCCGGTAAAGGATTACCGGCATCGCTTACCGCTAGGTCCTATTATGATCCGAGTAACTGCAATTAGCGGCACCGTAGTTAACGGTGCCGCTAACAGCACCAAGAGCGCGGGCACGCGACCCTCCATGCCGGAAATAGCGGCATGGCACCGAATTTGGGAACATGACGAGTCGAGCGGACATGCTCTTAACGCCCTTGAGAAGGCCGTAAAGTACCTTACCGCCATGATGCTAATACCACCATCGCGGACCAACCGTAAATGGCCATGTGCAGTGTTCCCAGCTGTCACAGGTGCACACAATCAGCACAGGTGGAGGCAATACAGACTGGCCAAGTACAAAAGGAGCACACCCCACCCCTTCCCACACCCAGTCACACTCCACAATGATTCCAATACGACTAGCAATGTTGGGGCTGGAGGACCTGATTGCAATGGAAGCGCTACAGCAACAACAACTACTACAACAACAGGCAGCACAGAGGAGATGCAGGAGGAGAAGGAGGGCAAGGCAGGGCCAGCCAGCCCCACCAGCACAGCCAGTGCTACCACGCAGGCAGTCCCCAATCCCACGCATCAGAGCCAGTCCATTCAACCTCACCGCTGAGCAGAACCACACCCTGTACCGTTTGGACCGGGACACCATCACCAGCATCGTGGACATGATACACGATGACATCGTCAGCATGATTGAAACACCCACCGCCATCCCCCCCCCTACTGAAGGTAGTGTCTGTGCTCCACTTCCTGGCCACAGGCACCTACCAACACACAGTGGGGCACTTGCATGGCATTTCACAACCATTATTCTCACGTACGCTGAACCAAGTGCTCAATGCCCTCCTCAAGTACACAGACGACTACATTTCCTTACCACGGTCTGCCCAGGAGATCGCAAACACCAAAGTGGGTTTCCATGCACTAGCCGGCATACCTGGTTGCATTGGTGCCATTGACTGCACCCACGTGGAATTGGTGGTCCCACATGCCATGGAGGTAGCATACCGCAACCGTAAGCAATACCACTCAATCAACGTACAAATGGTATGTGACTCAAACAGGATCATCACACATTGTTGTGCCCGATACCCCGAATCAACCCATGATTCAATGGTCCTGCGGAACTCCACAATACCACGCTACATGGAGCGACATGCAGGGCCGAGATCCTGGCTACTTGGCGAGTCTCATGTCATGGCCATGGAATTGTGAAGTGGATAGGTGATTGACGTACCAATGCATACTTTACCTGGCTCACAAGGGGGGGCGATGCATACTTCATCTGGCTGACAGGGGGGGATGCATACTTCATCTGGTTGCGAGTAGCAGAGGTAATGGAGCCAGCTCATACCCTAAAGCAGTGCAGACTTTAGCTGACACCTGACCACATAATGCCAGATGTAGGCAACCCTACCATGTGAATGAAGATGTGTCCCAACCATGACCCAACCAAAAGCATGTGCACTGTACAAAATCAGACCGCATCCAGCTCAAAGAAATGCACCTACATGCAATGACTTCAGCCAATACACGGCACCAAACACCATCAACTGAAAGGCCAGTCCGCCATAACTGCGCACAAAGGAGCCACATGACGGACATGAACATCAAAACACCAATACATGGACATAGAGGCCCAAATGAATTGCATGACAACATTTTTAGTGCTCAGTGAGGTCATCATGAGGCTGACAGCAATGGTGCCATGATGAGAGCATTGATAACACATGGACATCGGCCAGATCACCAAAACAACCGCTATGTACTAACACAGTGAATGGGCACTCATAAGGTACTGGACCCCCCTGCATAAAGTGGTTGAAGGCATGCAAAACAGTCCATAAGAGGAATACACATATAGCGGTCACATCGTGTGACTGCATTCGTGCATGGAAATGGGGTTCAAAGGAAGAGATGAATGCATGCCATGGTGTTACGTCATGATTTGAAATCTGATGTCATGATTGACACACACATTGTTGCCCACATACAGGTCATGCAGGCTATCCCTTGAAGAGGTGGCTCCTTACCCCAGTCCGCAACCCACAGAACCGGCACGAGGAAGACTTTAATCGTGCACATACCCGTACCCGTGTGGTGATTGAGCAGACATTTGGCCTCTTGAAGGCACGGTTTCGCTGCCTCAGCAGGTCTGGTGGGGCACTCCTGTACCGCCATGAGAAGGTGGCAAAGATCGTCATGGCATGCGTAATGCTACACAATATGTGCATCAGATGGAATGTGCCCCTGCCCGCTGACGCTGAACTGCAACCACCTGACGATGAGGATGAGGAGGTTGGGGATGGGGCAGCACCTCAGGGCGGAAGAAATGCACAGGAAAGACGTGCCATGCGTCAGACTCTAATTAACCAATGCTTCTAGCACACATGGACGGTGGGTGTCACATGGAGATGGCACTTGGGGCACTGTGTGTGTCTGGGACATGCACACTGTGGACCGTTCACAAATAAAGCACACGTACACAATGATCAATGTCCACACATGTGATTTGTGCATAACCATAAACTGTATTGATTAGGTGATTTGACTGAACACACCCCCTCCCCACTCCCCCCTCAACTCCCCAACACACCCCCTCCCCCCTCCCCCCTCAACTTCCCAACACATCCCATCCCCCCTCCCCCCTCAACTTCCCAACACAACCCATCCCCCCTCCCCCCTCAACTTCCCACAAAAGTGTGTGGATGCCTGTGGTGTAGTGCATCATGTGGGATTGTCCCACTGGGCGGACTCTATTGCCCCCCCTCTCCCTGCACCCGGGGCACCCCTGCCTGTACTCCGCAGGTTCCTGGCCGATCTGCGGACAGGGCTGGATGGGGCCGAACTGGCAGCTGAGGAGGTACTTGGCCCCTTACAAGGACGCATGTCCCTCAAAACCTGAACAAGGTCTGCGAGCATGTGCCGCACCGTGGCTAATTCTGTACATATGTCCTTGAATGTGGATACTATTGCTGCCTTCACTGTCTCTGCACATTGTTGCATTTCTGCCCTAGCACTCCCACATTCGGCCACATGCTGGTTCATTAGTGAGGACAGTTGTTGGCGCTGGATTATTTGTTCCATTGACTCCTGGTTTTTCGGGGCTGACGATGATGCCAGTGGCTTTTTGAATGTGCTGCTCCCCTCCTGCACATTTTCAATTGGGGATGGAGTGGCTGGCCAAGAGTTATCAGGGGATTGCCCATGTATGCCTTCAACATGCTGGCTGCATGGGGACAGGTAGGGGGAAAGAAGGTGGCCAATGGGGGAACCTACAACTACATCTGCATTCCCTGCATCATCGTCCGAGCAACCTGCGGTGGCAGCAGTCTCGCCTATTGTGCTGCTTCTGGCAGACCCAGTGCTTTCGGTGTGCAACACTTGCTGGGTGTGTGATGCTGGTGCTACCATGGTGCTTGGCCTGGTGCACATCTGTGCCCTGGCCTGTGTTGTGGTCGTTGATTTTGGCTGCCGAGGGGTTTTGGTTTTTCCAGCAGAGGTGGAGGGTTGTTGTGTGGGGACATCGGGCTGGCCTTCTTTGCAGGTGTGGTGGCAGTGTCTTCCTCGTCACTGTCCGAATGAGAGCCTGTGGTGGAGCAAAGGGGGGAAAGGGTTAGTGATGCCTCTGTGGACATTGAGCAGGCATTGTGATGGCTGCATTCATTTTGATTGGTACATGTTGCACATTGGAGGCAGTGACATACTTTTAGGTGGTAGAAGCATGGACGCATGTGGGTGGCTACGGGAAGGGTGTGCATACTGTATGTGTACAAGGTGGAGGTCAGAACTGCCTGTAGGCAGTATTATGCAGATGTGTTGTGTTAATCCTGTCAGGCATCATTGCAATTCCCATCAATCTGGACTTCAGTGACTTTGGCATGGCTGGATGAGAGGCACCTACCTGCGTCACATGAAGTTGGGGCTCCTCTCTCCATGTCTCCGACCCCCTCGATGCTTTTGGTGCCAATGAGTGCGGCACATGTCTCCTCACACGGCTGCAATTTTATTGGTGACTGTGCTCCTCCACCAGTTTCCATGGCCAGGTTTCTGTTGGCAGAAAGAATACTCCTTACGCAGAGCCGTAGGTCATCCCACCTCTTCCTGCACTGTCGTGCATTGCGGGGTGTAGTGCCAACTGCACTGACCCTCTGTGCGACCAGGGCCCATATAGCCTTCTTACGGGCTATTACTGGTCTTGTCATCTCGTTCGAAAACACCACGTCGGCATGTTCCTGTAGTGTGTCTGTCAACATGTTATGCTCCTCTTTAGAGAAGCGCTCCTGCCGCAGCCGGTCTCCAGTTTCTTTCACAACTTTTGGCATTGTGAGGATGGATTGATGTAGATGAAGCTTTGCAGAGGTTGTGGGGGTCAGGTGTCCACTGGTTGAAGCAGATGGCAATCGATTGTGTTTTTGAAGATGGCCGCCGTGCTCTTTCCCGTTCCTGTGTGTTGACGCAACTTCCGGTTCCGCTTATTTGCGGTCACCGCTAATAGCGGTTCCCGCTATTTGCGGCCACCGCTAATGGCAGTGATCGTTAATATCGATGGCTGAGGTGGCGGACGCGCTATTTGCACGGTATACGATGTTGGTAAGTGGCATTTTTTGGTACTTTTGCGCCATAGCGGTTGTTACATTACCGGCATGGCGCAAAGCTCGTGCCCGAGAGGTCATAATGTGCCGTATCTGGCCAGCACGGACACGTTAATTGCGCCATGCCGGTAATGTCTGCAAATTACCGCCAGGTCGTAATGAGGCCCACTGTCTCCAAAAGGAAACAAATGAGTTTGCAGCTATGTCAATACCCAGGATTCAGAAAGTGCTTCATGCAATGGGAAACCCAGAGGAATGAATTAGAGAAATAATCAGGCAATGTGCTGTACCTTCCCTCTGAAATCTCACTGCTGCCCATCTTCACTTCTGAACCACCAAGGCACTGAATCGTAACAATATGTTTATTTTTTCGTAGAGTAGTTATTTATTACTTTTCTATGACTTTTTTTCAAATCATCATACTACGGTTCACAATCTGTCTCAGAGCTGGTTAAGGCATAAGGCCAAAACTTGAGAAAACATGGTCCACTTTGGCAAGCTCAGTGACTCATTTATCTTCCGAGAGCAAGAGGGTGAATAGGTAAAATGCCAAACATCCCAAACCTTGCTGGTTCAGATTGCAAGGAATATTCAAACAGTGGTCCTGTCAAGCGGAACAATGCTTAATTGGGCAAGGCAAGGAAAAACCGACAAAAATGACAGGAAGGAACCCAGAACATACACTGCAGATCAACCCAGAAAAAACATAATGTACTTAAAAAACTATAATCATTTTATTGTCATTTAAACATTAGAAAATACATATTGAATCTACAAAATAGAATATAAGATTATTTTTTATAGAAGGATAACGTGCATCACAATAAAGTGCTTGTCTGAGTAACGGACAGTCTAACCGGTCTGTGCCGCTAAAACCCTGAGTGACTGAACGAGATCACTCAAAAGGGGGCCGGCAATCTCAGATGCGTCTGCGGATTACTGACTAGAAAATCAGAGATATGCAGTCAAACAATGGTAATACATGCAAGAACTGACAATGGGGTGTCGTACGTTGCTGGTTCAGATTGCAAGGAAGCCTTTTTTTACATCATTGGTGGTGCCAGTGAATGGCTTGAGCCGAAGGTAGCCGCCAACATTTAGTTTTGCACGTTCTCATGTAGTTAAAGTGTCTGATTGCACCATTGCTGCAAGCTTGAAAAAAACAGCAATTGTTTAACAGATCTCCCTTATTAAGCTTGGATATGGCTTTGTCTTATTACATGTGTCCGGTAAATCTTGAACATTCTGTTGCAGTATTTCTAAAATGATGGCAGACCTGTGTACTGTAAGCTTTACATCTAGACTTCAAAAGTTAGCTGAGGAGAAGCGTCACAGGTGGGTGTAAGTAGACGTAGTGTCTGGAATGGGTCCTAAGGAAATTGAGCTCTCTCATTGGTACAACAATAAGGTCGCTGTTTGGAGGCAAAACACCAAGCCCAGGATCGTTTTGAATGGCAAACGTCCAATGTTGATATATCAGCAATGTCAGGACAATTTATTGGACTGCTGCCCTGAGGAACAAATCAGGTGAGGTAATTAAAAATAAACACATGCAGATTGCAAACATCGACCTACAAGGGAAAAAACATATAAAGCTGTCCCATCAAACCATGGAATTATGTATTTAAGATTGTGTAACAGGCAGAGGTCGAAGTGGGTGGGAGCAGTCGGGAGCGGTGCTCCTATAATTTTTATTTTTAAGTTTCACTGTTCCTATACTTTTATTATAAAAAGAAACTGTTCTGGAATTTTATCGGAATGGTTTTGTTTTAAAATAAAAGTGTAGGAAGAAGTTGAAGTGTGCACTTCCGTGCACTGTACTGGACATTCCCTTAAGCAGGTGTGTTTGTTTAGGAGTTTGGATTGTGCGTGGGAGGGGGTGCAGTGATGGGGTTTGTGGGAAGCAGGGCCCGGCCAGCAGGAACATAGTTCCACTACTTCTTTTCGTACACTTCGACTTCTGGTAACAGGCATGGAAAGCGAGCCGTTAACGACAGGGTCAGCTCGCTGCCTTGGGAAATAGCGCCTCAGTAGGAAATGAAGAAACAAATACTGAGTAAGGACATCAATTAGGAATGGATCATTTCTACTCAAGTTTGTATTCACAAATTGGTAAACAATCACAGAACGAAAAGTAAATGTATGTCCACGTATTCACAGACTTTGGGCCTCATTACACAGATGGTGGTAGGGATTTACCGGTACCGGTAAAATACCGGTACCGGTAAATCCTTACCGCCTTACTACGAGGTCCCTTTGCGGGTTGGGGGATTTAACGCCTGCTTTTTGCAGGCGTTAAAATCCAACCCGCTAAGGGACCTCGGAGCTAATTACGGCACCGCAAAATTGCGGTGCCGTAATTAGCGCCTTCCCCATTCCCATAGAGCCCTAGGGGGCAGAAATGGGAATGGAGAAGGGCAATGGTGGAAGGGGGATTTACCGCCCCTCCAACCTTGGAATGGGGCGGTAAATCCCCTTTCCGCCAAGGCGGTGCCGGTATTTTACCGGCATGAGCCATGGCGCTAATAGCGCCATGGCTCACCGCCTACCGTGTAATGAGGCCCTTTATGTCAACTAAAATAAAGTAAGTAGATTGAGTTGTATCATATAGAGTCATTCTTTTTAGTGTCAAGTCAGCCGAAACACAAGTGGCAGAGGCGGTGGGAGGCCCAGGCAGCTGGGTGGCAGCAGAGACTGCAGACTTTACACTTTGGGCCTCATTACACGGATGGCGGTAAGGATTTACCGGTACCGGTAAAATACCGGTACCGGTAAATCCTTACCGCCTTACTACGAGGTCCCTTTGCGGGTTGGGGGATTTAACGCCTGCTTTTTGCAGGCGTTAAAAACCAACCCGCAAAGGGACCCAGGGAGCTCATTACGGTACCGCAATTTGCGGTACCGTAATTAGCGCCTTCCCCATTCCCATTGAGCCCTATGGGGCAAAAATGGGAATGGGGAAGGGCAATGGTGGAAGGGGGAATTACCGCCCCGCCAACCTTGGAATGGGGCGGTAATTCCCCTTTCCGCCAAGGCAGTGCCGGTATTTTACCAGCATGAACCATGGCGCTAATAGCGCCATGGTTCTCCGCCATCCGTGTAATGAGGCCCTATAAGTAAGACACGGGCTATTCAATTGATGTTAACAGACAACCTTCAACTTGTCACATAAAGATAACACTGACATTTTATTTACAAATATTAATAATTTTTTAGGTTATAATGAACAATTTTAGTAGCATCCTTGTTATACTTGTTATACTGACATAACAAACTCGAAATCCATCTTGCCACATATAATGTTAACACTAAACTAACAGGGCATCATCAACGATATATGCTTGTTTTTTATTTATTTTGTTATTATTTGAGCAAGAAGATTGATTCAGCACATCAAAAAATAGGTGATTGAATTTGAGCTGCCTTTCAGACCATACGTTATCTGCCAACGACACCATCAAGCAAACATCATTCATCGGCGTGCCAATATTGGAGAACATACTATCACTCAGCATAAATTTACACACCACTGACTTACTCCATCCCTTACCCCAAACCATGATATCTGTATATAACGTGCACAGCGCTAAAAAACCAAGACCTCATCAACTTAACCTCCCTTAAAAAACGAAAGGATGAATGTATGTATAGTGTACTCTCTTTTGGCTGGTACTTGGTCTGACGTTCTGACTGGGCAATTCAAGCGCACTCAGTCCTACTACGGTATAGGTGAGCCCCCCGTTTTGCAGGCTCATGTATTCAAAACGAGTATGGCAATTTGTTTCATTGTCACCATCTTGCAAACCTGGAAAAACACTGCACAAAATTGAGCACTGATGCTGATATCCACAAGGTGCAATGGCCATCCTAGACGTGTCGAACAGTTGTGTGAAGGGCATACCGCCACTAAAGTGCACACAGGAAGAGTTTTAAATGGATCTGACTAAGGACCCCACTTCTGGCTACTCAGGGTGAGATTACCCGTTGGTCCATTATTCACTGCATAAACCTGCTCCTGAGGATGGGCCGAGCATTGGGCAATTTATCGATTCATATTTTATGTATAATTGCTTGAATAGCGCACACCACACAAAATGCTAGGTGCTTGTGTGATCAAGGACACAGAGATGAATGAGAGAAAAGCAGGGTGGCAGAAAAATGGGGTGCCAGGATAATCTGACCAATCCTGAGGGAAGACGTAGAAGGGACGATCGCAGAGGATTAACATGATGAGAAGAGTCAGGTTTTGCATGCCTTTCTGAACTGAAGGATGGAGTCAGCCTGGCAAATCAGGAGAGTGAGGCGGTTCCACAGGCAGGGGCAGCAAACAAAACATCTGTCCCTTCCGAGTTCTTTGTAAGGGGAAATGTCAGGAGAAGGTGGTCCCGGAAACCAAGTTCTTTTTGCAGGACGTATGTCAGGAACTTGCCTTGAAGATATGCCGAAGCTGAGTTTTGAAGGCACTTCTAGGTTATGCAAAGAATCTTGAATGAGATGCATTTACAGAGAGCCAGAGCAAGCCTCTTAAAAGGGGGCTATTGTTTTGAATACCCGCAATGAGTCAACTGGCTTCATTTTATGTGGATTAAACTCTTGATTTTAAAATTAGGGAGGTTGGCATATAGTACATTGGCGAATTTGAGAGGAGAGTTGATGAGGGGGGTTGCCTTGAGGGATGAAGGAAAATATTTTCATGAAGGATTTGAGGTGGTGGAAGCATGATTTAAGCAGATTACCAATATGAGAGTTCATACTGAGGTCAATGTCCTGGAAGACAGAATGGGCTGCAGATAAGCAGGTTCTATAGCAAAGAAGTCAAATGGAGCTCATAGCAAACCTGAAGAACTCACCTGTAGAGCGGCCTGCAGCTTCCAGTATCCTACTGAAACGGATGGAGCACCTGATATTCCGAGCAGTGGCACATGTTAAGTATCGTACTCATTGTGCTGGCCTTAGTTGTTGTGGGGCAGCTTGGAGGAGTGGGGCACTTTACGTTTGGCTTTAATTGACACCATTTCCATCTCTGATATATGTGCCTGAATCAGCAAAGCTTTCAGGAAGCACAGAAAGCTTCCCACAAAGTCTGCTCTAGTAAGTTGAGTAAGAAGTGGTTCTCCACATTCCTCGCTTTGACACAACACAAGAATCATTGGCAAGGTTTTGCCCTCAAAAACCTTAGTTATGGCCTTGATAACAGTAGTACTCATATTATGATCAAAGCATGCCAACCCAGAGAGCAAGCTTTTGCAGAAAATGTCATTGATTGGTAAGGATGCTAACATGATAAATTGGAATCAACTAATAGGTCAAGGTAGGAACGTTTATTACATTCTCAAGTTTACAACACACTGCAACCCCCACCCCTCCTTTTTTGGAGTTAAGCGAGGATATTATGGCTTTAATGTTATGGCTTTAATGTTATTTAGCATATTACAAGATCGTTTCAGCTGCAATAGGTGTTCAAGTGATCAAACATGTGTTGCAGATCAATGGGATTGTGCCCAGCAAGACCAACTCGTCCACACAGGACAGCAATTCCAGATGGTCAAAAACAGATTTGGTGGAAATTACAGAGCTTTGGTCAAGTATAAAGGTACACTACGTCTACTAGGAAGTGATTACACTAACAGGGTGCACATATCCAGCCTTGCTTTAGATCCCTTTCTATAGAGGTCCTAGTGGTACTTTCACAAGTGGATGCTGTACAGACCTGTTCCATATATGTTTGCATTGAAAGCAATCATGATTTTGTAATGGTGTGCCTAGTCCTGATGGTTTAAAGCTATCAAATGCTATAGATAGATCTATGAACATTATATATAGAGGCAATTTCTCTATACTTTTGCATTAATTGAGCGAATGTAAAGCATTTGTCAGTGGGAGGGGATCGCTTCCTGAAGCCTACTTGATTCCAGCAGATAATGATGATAGCTTCCGCCCTATGGCTTATCTTTTGGTGTAGTAATTTAGCAAAGATTCCCCACCCCATGTTCAAAAGGGTCATTCATCTTTAATTGCTCGGATCAAGTCTATCACTCTTTTTGAAAATTGGTAAAATTGGTATGATGATACTTTCAGTCCAACCTTCCAGCCTTTCTACAGGTAGTTACTACTGTCTGGAAGATTGGAAGTAGTATTGAAGGTCATCCCCTGGACTGCCTTTAATCACAGCAGAAGAAAGTTTGTCCGGTTCAGGTGCACAGGAAAATCTAAGTTTCAAATGGCCTTTAATATTCTAATCACAGTTATCCGAATGCAATGACTATTATCCCGGGTTATCAAGCCTAGATGCCTCCTAGCTCCTCTATTTCTCAGTGGAAAAACTTAATTTGTATGCATGCTGCATACACTGTCAGAAATAGGAATAACATCTACTTTATGTCAGTTAGCCATGGAGGAACCTATTGAAGAGAAAAGTGTGTGTGAATATTTTATCCTCACTGCCTCTAACATGTTAACCAGCAAAGTCATTGCTTGTGTTTGTTTAGTGTGAGAAACCTGAGGGTATTCTCACTCCTAAACCCTGTGGATCCTCTTCATAGGTGGCCATGGAAAGGCCATTGCTTTTGGATTCCCAACCCTGGGGGTCGAGAAGCGAGGGAGGATCACCTGGGAGGAGGGTCCTCGCACGTTGGGAGCGGAGTACCTTCAGGCGAGACATGGTTTCCCCTTTCTCTAATCTTGACCCACATAGCCCTTCCCCAACCTTCATGGGTTATTGCAAGACCACTCCCCTCAATTCCGCACATTTAAGACTTGAAAGTACTGGGACGAGGAAGAGGAGACTAAGAATAATGAACTCTACACCTTCATTTGGTACTGAGACGAGGAAGATGCCTGTAAAGTATGGTGAGAGTCAGTCAAGTCCTCTTAATCATGGTCAGGCAAGTCTAATTAGACACCCAAACTTGCAGCCTGTCAAGGGCTGCAGGTGTAAAAAGGGAGACCATTAAGGAGAGAAGGAAAGCAACAGGGAGGCCTGTGTAGGAGAGACCAGGGCACCCTTTCTGTGAGGAGGCAGATGTGATGGGACCTGAAGTGTGACCAGGATGCCGGCTGACAATCCTGAGGTATTGGAGACTCTGTGACAGAGCTTAAGCAACTGGGAGGTGCGAACGTGCAGTGGAGAGAGAAAAGACGCTGCCCGCGTACACCCAGAGGCAACTGGGTTGCCAGTGCATGCAGACATGGAGGCAACAAGCAAGATAGGGCTTGCAGAGGTCGGTGTGCCAGCCGGGGAAACCCAAGAAAGCAGCAAGAGCCCCGGAGCAAGACACAGCTGACTGGTGGGTGTTGGGGAAAGACACTCGGAAACCCGGGGCACTCCGGACAGGCTGCGTGCAACAGAGTGCTGTATGATTGAAAACATCAAAGATTGAATGCTGAACGGAATGGAAGAATAGCGCTGCACTGTATATATTGAATATCGAATTGAACGAAAGAGAAGATTGATGCTAAACTATACCCATTGAATGCCAAACTGAATGGAAGCTGAAAACAGCACTAAAGCTACATATTTTGAACACAGAACTGAACGAAAGTTGTAAACAGAGTTAAACAACGTGTATTAAGCGCTGGACTGAATGGACGTTATAAAACTATGCTACCTCAAGCAAATTGAATACCAAATTAATGGAAAACCTAAGAATGAAAACCATATTGAATATTGAAAGGAGATATAAACTTTATAAACAAAGTAAATGACTAATAAGGGCTAAACAGGAAAATGCCCATACGAACGCAAACTATGGTGAAGGAAACAAGTATAAAGGAGTGAAACCAAAGGTGGGGCATGAATAAGACCCTCACCGAGTGAACTTTTTCAGTGAATACTGGCAGAGCCACAAGGCTAATCAGGAGAAGCTGGAGGAGTGAAAATATGCACGAGAGCCAAGGGGCTAATAAGGAACATGACTCTGTACACAGGGGCAAATGCAGAGGAACATGTGTGGGCTGAATAGCCAAAGGGTGCCTGGTTGCGCGACCTATGATGGGTGGACCGTGTGGTCTGATACCTGCGTGTAGACCAGTGAGCCCTGCACTGTGAAGATAAAGATATGGTGTTAAACTGAATTTTAAAAGACGGAATTACATATTGGTTGCTACGTTGAAGTCTTGGGTAAGGGAACCCTAAGACTTGATGAACTACAAGTATCCTCTTGAGGATGGGGCCTCAAGACCCATTTGCTTGAATTGCGTTGCTTTGAACATGGGGAAGGGAGCCCTGAGAAGTTTGTGGAACTATTTGAACTTGAACAGGGTAAATCCTGAGACCTTTCTGTGGAACTGTCTTGAACTTGGGAGAAGGGTAGCTGAAGAATAAACTGGGAGCTGGAAGAAGCTCGGACTTTGTGTTGATTACTATTTGTTTGATTATTGACATACCTAAACACGGTTTAGCTTTAGTTGGGAGGGCAAGTATAGGTTTTGGACACAGACAGACCTTTAAGTTGAACTCTTTGACTCAGACCTTCCTTAGTTTTGTTCAGGTAGGGAAAGACCACCTCAGCATAGACCCTTTCCAATCCTGTTATTTAAGTTAATATATTTTATTTGAACTTTAAGTCTGCTGCCTGTGTCTCGCATCATGAGGCCTGCACATTAGCCACATAACCTTTTCAATGAGCAACTGTGTCAGAGTTCTGTTCCTTCTACTAGATGTTTTAATTTAGTTGACTCAAAAAGTATTTCAGCAGCCTTTTACAGGGTTCATATCCTGACTCAGACTTAAATTTCCCAAAATTCTAGGCAGTTACTAATAAAATAATGTAGACATTATGTTGAGCTTTGTTGACTTTCAATTTCTCTAACCATAGAGAAACAGGGATCACAACATCCAGACCTCACACTTTCCATCATTTCTTTCCAAAGCGGTTCAAAGACATTCCACTTGCACTGCACCAGCCCTACCTGCCTCTCTAAGCCTAAGGTAATGGCTTGTTGAAAGACTACCTGCAACCCAGCCAGAATGCCCCAGCTGAAAGGCTTCCCAGAGACTTGTCAGTCCCCCTGTCCCTAGTCAAACTCCACCCTTTCAACTTGATTGTGATATAACACAATCCAGATGTGGGATTTGACACAATGTTACCACACTGGGCTCCACAGGTCACAGGCCTAACACATAACAGGCTGTGTATTCACTCTTTCAGACTTCTGGAGGCACAAGCCTTCTAGAGGCGCAATCATAATATTCTGATGATTGTGCTACCATTGATCTTGTAAAGGGACTGGCCTGACATACCGAGGTTCAACTGGACTTCACATACAATGACTGAGACTTAGACATCCCCTCCTGTCTTCCTGAGAGCGCTCTGAAAGGGTGGGCTGTATTATTTACTGTGCTCTTCAGTTCCACTGCCCTTTCCCCACTTAACACAGTGGACCATTTAGACCTTGAAGATCACCATGTGTGGGGGTGTTGTACGTCCAATACATATCTCTCTGAGCAAAACTACAAACAAGGTACTGACAAACACAGATAACAGTGCATTTGCAGGAGGGGCCATGTAAGCTGTAATGTTTTTCAAAGGTTTCATTTCATCTCTGCCTGAGGAAATGGAGACATTTCACGAAAGCTTGTAAATAAGCAGAAAACATTACTTTGCTAGTCTAATTAAGATATAGGGCCTCATTATAGGTTTGTGTGAGAAACCTGAGGCGTTTCCCAAGCAGGGGAAACACGGGCAAGACAGGGTATTCTTCTCCTTTCAAAGAAACAACATACTAATACTCCCCTCGACCTTTCCGGAAACCAATAAGAAATGCATTCTTTCCATTTCCATTACATGACAATAATCCCAGTTATTCCATCGACAGACCTCCAAACTATTATTTTACGGATTTCTCTAATTCATTCCACAAACACTACAACTCCCCAGATTCTCACACTTCAGAGTTTACCAACCCTCCTAGGATGAGGAAAAATGAACCAGGAGACAGGAAAAATCCCCATAAGAATACGAATGCTATAACTCCCTAGGAGAGCCAGCCATGTTGTCCCAATTTTGAGTCCATGCATGGTCAGGCAATCAACTTTGATTGCACACACCTGACTTCCCTTTTCCTTCCCCACAGGGTTAAAAGGTGGAGCATGAAAGCGCACGGAGGGAAGGCAAAAATCACAAGGAAGCAGCAGTTCTGAGATGGCAGTTTAATATGAGGAGAAAGACAGCAAGACCAGAAAGGGTTGCACGGAGGGAATTGCCCTTGGCCTTTTCGGAGGAAAACCGCTACTTTGATGAGCCCTCGAGAATAAGAAACATAAGACCCGGAATTAAAGCTGAAGAAAGGTGCATTGTGTGTCGAAGGTACCCGGGCTCTCCTGCACTGAAAGCCGAGGCGGGGAGGAGTGATTGCTGCTGTGGTGCTGTCCTTGGCTCCTACAACAAAGCAGCGCCAGTAAAGTCAGCACAGCCGGTGAGTCAGAGAGACTGATAGCAGACCGGTCTGTGTTAGGGCCAAGGTTGAATGTGGCAACATTGTATGAATACATCTGCAAAGAACAGAGTGTAAGGCGTATGTGATGAGCGATGGGAATATAATTGAATATACAAGGAGTGACTGAACTTTTGAAACCCAGATAGATACCATATACAGAGGGGTCCGGCACCACGTGGGTGCTCATTCGAAGGTCTCAGGTATCCAACTGAGAGTGTAAAATTGTGAACTGTGAAATCGAAGTGGTCCTGCAACGGGTCAAGCCAAACGCTGGGCCCATTCGAATGTCGTTGAAAGCTAATACGAACTGCAATTTGTCCGAGCCCGGCTGAGAGAGACAAATTGTGTAAAAGGGATCTGAGCCTGGCTGAGGCAGTTCAGGGGTGAACCATGAGTCACCTGAGAAACGATATTCTATAAGCACTGGAGAAGAGGATCTGAGCCCAGAAGAGGGGGATCCAAACTAAATATTGTGGTAGAAAAGGCATCTGAGCCTGGCTGAGGGGGATCCAGGGTGAAGAGTTAATCCCCCGACTTGAATATTTGTAAAGGAACTTTTCGTTGTTTTGCTACATCAGACCCTCTAAATCAAGAGACTTTGATGACTTAAATGACTTGGGCACAGAAGGCCCTGATGTTAGTAATGGAACTGTGTTCTCATGGAAGAAGACTAAGAGTGTGCTATGCTCGAGTGAATCACCTTGTACTGTGCTGAAAACATGGATAAGGGAGGCCAACCGTCCTAAACATCCTGACTTATCGTTTTTGTAAACCCTTTTTTTCATGAACATTACCCCCACACTATTTGTAAATTAGCAGTAAGTATTGGCAATAAGTTTTTTGTATAGGCCTTTTTATTTTGACGAGACTCCACTAGGACTGCGTTATTATTATTTGATGGTCATAGCTTGCTCCCATCTTAGATTTTGGTTTAATTAAGTGTTTATCACACCCTTGATAAAGTTCAATACACACCCTTGAACTGTGTTCACTTGTGTCTGTCTTACTTTGATACCATGCCTTCCTTACATTTGGCGGTGCGCAAAAAGTTCGGAGATCTTCTTCAATTAACACCAGCTAAAGGTGAACCTATTTTTAAAACCTTAGGGCACAAACTATGCTGTAAAACTCTTGGCAGCATAGGAAATGTCAACCTTTGGCAACATTTCCTATACAAAGAATTAACTTAAAACATGCATCAGTCTGCAGACCTCACATACGCCAACATTTTAAAAGTATTAGAGTTGGTGTACTATCTCAAGAAGCACAATCTATATTAAAAACCAGGCACATCCATGCATTCTATGGCCATCCGTCATGTGCTACTGATGTCATGGAAAAATTAGCACACAAAAATGTAAACTGTATGAACTTGATGCCAACTCTTGCAAGCTGTTCACAATTCAATGAAACAATGTTGAAAAAAGAAATGCAACCAATAATTCAAATTTGCTCCACAGACAAACTAGACGTGCATGGTATGACACTACCCATGTGTGAACAAGCCACAACAAGGCTAAATAACACAGCTGGTTTGGAGAAAATATAAAAATTATCTTTAAACTCTAGAGTAATGCTTAAACGTAACCTTGACGTGGGCCAAGGACTAGTCAATGGAGCACTTGGTACAGTTGTTGGCTTTTAAACATACCCACATGACAACATTCAGTTTGTCAATATTCTCTTTGACAAACTATCAGAAGTTAAAAAGATAGGACGCTCAACAGGCCGCTTCCTTCTTTTCAAAGGCATGTATGCACCAGAGAACAATTTTCTCTAACTCTAGCATACGCAGTCACCATTCACAAATCACAAGGTCTTACCCTAGATAAAGCATTGATAGATATTGGTAGCACAGTGTTTAAAGAAGGCATGAGCTATGTAGCACTATCCCACTTATGTACACTTGATGGACTATTTCTAATCAACTTTGATGCAAGTAAAGTAAACACTGATATTCCTTGCATTCTAGAATACAATAGATTGTGTTCACTCTACGCCCCCCATCTGAAAACCTATCCTGTTCCTCAAAAAGCAACAGTTTGTAAAAGAAAACTACTTCGGACTCAAATTATGCAGGATCTCACAGCAATTCCTCAAAAGAAATGAAAAGAAGCTAATACTTCATCAAGGACCATAACCAAAGAAGGATCTATTGCACAAACAAAGTCAACTACCTCTTCAAAGAAACAACGTGCACTCCAAACAAATGACTTGGACACAGAACTGTCAGGTCCATTCAAATTTTCAAATACAACTGGTGTAAATTGCTATGCAAATGTAGCAATCAATATTCTATTCCAATCGCCACCAATTATTGAAAACATGTACTTAACCGGGACAGACCAATTGTGTTTGCAAATGTTAGTCCTTCACAGAAATGCAACCAACAATCCTGACAACACTTACAGTGTTTCTGGAATAAAGCAGGAATTGGACTACTGTACTGGAATGGTCAAATTCACTATACACACACAAGAAGATCCACAAGAATTTCTAATGTACTTACTACAAGTACTGGAAAACAAAAACATACCTATAAATGAAATCTTACAGATGTCATACATGTGGAAACATACATGCACTCTTTGCAGCCATGTGGCACAAGAACAAGTCCCTAATGAACGCTCCGTGTATGTATCCATACCTAACTGTGAATCCATTCCATATTGGCAACTTGTACAAAATGCAAACCATAGCAAATTATGTACTACCTGCAATTCAGATAATCGCTCCACCTTACAAATACAGACACATAGCAAATACGTAATAGTAATGCTTTTATGTTACAATGCAGATGGTACCAAAAACAACTGCAAACTGACTGGATTCACACATGGACAAGTATCACTTGGTAAGAAAACCTTCACAACAATAGGTATAATCTACCACACAGGAGCCACAACCAATGCAGGTCACTACACTGCATGTATAAAAAAGAATTATGTATGGTTCAAATGTAATGATACTATCATTAGTCTGAAACAGAGATTACCAGCAAATCTTGTAAACGCTTACTTAATATTCTTAAAACCAATGTAATAACTAATCTGAGGATGAACATCAACAAAACTTCAATTTCAAAACTATCAACAGTTAGAATACGCCAACAGGTATCTAACTGCCCCAAGATTCTGCAACAAGCAAACAGATAAATGAATACCAGTAAAATGGAACAGAAAATAAACTATTAGAATACACAAACTGGTATTTAATTGCAACAATACTACCACCACTTCCAAACCAAAAACCATACACATATTCAATTCCTCCTATTGAAATGAACCAAAGAAATATATTGTACCATAACGTAGAAAGTTTTTTTTAATCCAGCGCAGATTTTTTTTCCCACATACCCAATGATTTAATGAACAAACACAGGAACTGAGCAAATTGCACAGTACACTGGTTTGAACTATTGAACTATAGTACTTCTAAAGTACTAACTATGATGGTGGACAAAATACAGAAATGTATACTATGCAATGCAATAACTAATTATAAACTACCTACACTAACATGCAATTTTTTCTTTTATCACACAGATTGAAAAAGAGTGTCTGCTCCAATTACCCAAGTCATGAAAACACTGCATACAACCACAAAAAGTCAAACAGTAAGTATATAATGATTGGACTCACAAACACCACAGCATAACACACCTATTCAAGCAAACACCTGACCATAGACCACAATCCAAAATGTTTCCTTCCACGGGTATCTTATGCTGTAGTGCTTATTGCCAAACCCAACAATCTTGGCTGCAAAGCCTGGCCAAAACTCTACATACAGCCTCAACAAAGGAAACAGTAAGTATATGATGATTGGACTCACAAACACTGCAACATAACACACCCATACAAACGAACACCTGACCAATAAATACAACCCAATATGCCTAGAGTCTTCAATACCAACATTCTGAACACAATCCAACAAACTAACACACATCGTCTCACTATCCTATAAACACTATTACACTACTGCCAATCAGTACACAAACTTTTGAAAACATATCCCCTAAGCAGCCAACATACCACAGTCAAAATGTTTTCTAGCATAGGTGTGTTATGCTGCGGTGGTTGTGGCCAGGGCCTAGAGTCTTGGGTGTATGTCCGATGCACCCAAGAGTCTAGGCCCTGGCCACAACCACCGCAGCATAACACACCCATGGAAGCAAACACCTGCCAAATGACCACAAACCAAAAAACATAACACAACCACCTCAAAACCTATCCACTTCAATTAACATTCTAAAACAATAATTACAACTAATGCACAAACTCTTCAATACATACCCTCTTCACCCAATGCTCGACTAACTACCCAAAACCAACATCATAGTATAGTAAAATTACCAGCAGTGTGCCCAGTGTTTAGTATGCCCGCAGACAACCGCAGTGACCGCAGACACCACGATCACATCACGCCCTTCTCCAAACTAGACAAATACAACATTTGACCCATCCCTCACGCCCCCAACCTCTCCAGCTACTCCTACACACCAACACACTCCCCAAAATTGGATTTATGCTCAGTTCCACGCTGCGCTGTCCGCGGATATCCGCGGATCCAACATGGCGGGCACATTGAGAAAATTTGACCCCCCTCACGCTTCACCCCAACCGATCAGCGAACACGTTACCTGTCTGCGGACACGACGTAGGTCCATAGGCCAATCGGTGTCCTGTCCGCAGAGCCAACAGGGAAGTGTGTCCACGGCGCGGACATAGATATCACTAATTTTTTGAGACACACTTTTTGGTCTTCTAAATAAAAAACTACTGGACGGATTTCCACCAAATTTACAAAAGCACGCTTTTGGGACCAAGCCACCGCTCCTGCCACAAATTTGGTGAAAATCCATCCAGCGGTTTGTGCTGTAGACGTGAGCAAAGTTTTTCTCCATTCAGTCTATGGGAAAAAAAAAATTGGGACCCCCCATAACTTTGTCCCTCCTTCAGCGGATGTGGGAAGTCAAGACCAGCTTAACTCGGTGCGTTCCCGTTGATTTCCTGTATAATGCTATCCCTCCCATAATGCCATTTTGTGTGTCATTGTGAATTCCTTCTCTTATAATATGTATGTGCTCATGGGCTTTGCAACGGGAATGGACTTAAGCTGCTCATGAAAACCATCTGCTGAATTTCAAGGGTTTCGTTGCGTTAAACCTGAGCACCATAACTGCATCTTAACTAATGTTTTTTCAGTACATTTCAAGTTTTTTTATACAATAATTATTTTCGGCTGTATCCATTGTTACCTGAATATGTTTCTTTTCGTCCCACTAGTTGGCCACACTGTATCTTTTAAAATACTATGTTTCTTTCCCCCTCACTAGCCATGGCCTTCGCCCATTACCATTGGCCGCGGCCTTCGGCCATGGCTCCTTTGCATGTTGCCCCAATAGCTTTCTTCCGGTCCGACAAGCCATGGCCTTCAGCCGTGGTCACTCTGCATATTGCTCCAATAGGTTTCCTAAATGGGCCCACTAGCCCTGAAGTGGCCCTGGCCTTAGGCTGTGACCAGACCACTAGGTATCCTTAGGGCACACTATCCATGGACTTTGACCATGGCCAGTGGCCACGGCCTCTCGCGAAGGCCCTTTGACATGTTAACCCAAGAGGTTTCATTGGAGCCAATAAGCCATGACCTTTGGCCATGAGCAGCTTTCCATATTGCACCATTTAGTTCCATAAAGTAACCCAGAAGCCATAACCTTTGGCCACACCCATTAACGCCTACCTCACTGTAGCTGGAAAAATGCCACTTCTTTTTGTATTAAGTTGATTTTTTTAACTCTCTTTTTTTAAAACCTTTTTTCCATAACCGCTGTTAGTATACCGACGATAATAGCAATGCACTATAAATAACCTTGGTTATCTGTAAACTTCTGAAAATAAACGTGGTTATCCATAAAAAAAGCTTGCAAAAACCAAAACTCTTCCCTGCCCTCCCAGGCACCGAGTTCCCCCCTCCTCTTGTGCTCCCCATACCCCTCCAAGTTCTTTTCTCCTCCTTAGCCCTCTCCCATTCCCCCCACCCTTGTTGTCTCGTGTGTTGCACTTTCAATCCAAATCACGTTTTCTATTATAACTGTGGTCAGGGGCATTGCTAGGGGGGGGCTCAGGGGGCTATAGCCCCTGATCTTTTGGTTGTAGCCCCGGATAGAATCTCAGGAGCTACAGCCAAAAGACTAGCTAGCCCCCAGTCCCAACAGTTCCGACATCAGCTTAGCCCCGGGTCTTTTCCAGACCTAGCAACTCCCCTGACTGTGGTTATCCTGTGCAATAACCGTGGTTATGCAAAAACATTTGAGCTTTGAACTTGGTCCGCAGCCCCCCCACTTCCCAATTTCACATGGTATCCTCTTTCGTCCTCCCCACCTCTAACTTGATGTCATTTCATCCTTTTTTCTCTTTTAAATGACTTTTTTTTCCATTTTATACGTTTTTGGCTACCCCCGGTTATGGTGGTTATAACCACGGTTATCTCTCACATCGAGCAAAAAAGAAAAAGATGCTGGCTTTTTATTTCTAAAAGGCCTCTGCTGCAAAGTACCATGTGAAAAATGTAGGTATACATTTTGGTGAAGGGGGTACTCCGTCAAATATTTTAACAAATACTGAATGGAATAACCCGCCAAGAAATCGAGACAACACTTCATGCCCAAGTTGTTTCGTACCTGGTGCAATTCTGTCCAACGGTTTTTGCTGTGCGCAGCGCAGACATATTGACTTTTTCTCCATGGGAAAATGAATGGGAGTAGGCCAAAAACAGTCTTTTTTTGCTTTTTAATACCTTTTTCATTTTTTTACAAATCTTTCCCAAAATGCCCAGTGAGGGGGATTACAGTGTACCATGACAAACATATTGTTTGCAAAATATCAGCCAAATCCGTCATGCAAGTCAAAAGTTCCAATGCGCCAGTTACTTTGGGAGGACCATGATGTGAGTGGTTTGTGAAAACTTTTTTCTGCCATGAGGATGTGCGACAATTTTATGGAATTTTTGAAATTTAAATAAAGTGGAACAATTTTGTAATTTGGTTTCCTGACTTCATTGGGGATCAAGGAGTGCTCCTCCAACAACTGCGGAAACGACAGCTGAACAAAGATATATATATATATAATATACACTTAAGTTGCAGGGACATTAAGGTGAGAACTTAATGCAACAAAACCCCTGAAATTCAGCTAAAGCCACCTTAACTTTGCGCCCCCTGTTGCGCAGCCTATGACCACAATGATGACATCACAGATCACATCATTGATGACATCGCTAATTACATTACAACATTTACTGTCATTAAGCATGACCTTCAGTCATGGTCAGTGTGCATGGCCAAATATATTGTAAATAAATATGTGTTTCTGGACATTCAAGTAAAAGTTGTAAATGAAACTATCACCACAGAAGTCTACCATAAACCAACAAGCACTAACGCAGTGCTACATGTCGCAAGTGCCCAATATTATACCGTACGGGGAATTCTTACAGATGAAACGCAATTGTACATTTCAACAGAATGCACCAACAACAGTAGCAAGATTCTATGCCAGAGGCTACCAGAAATCGATCAAAAACAAAGCATACAACAATGCACTAAACAAACCAGAGAGGAGATTTTCATTAAAACAAAGGAAAAGGCACAGAACCCCAAAAATAAATGTGAAAGTATTAGATTTGTTACCGCCTATAACAACGGGGTCAAAGAAATTACGAAAATCCTGGCTAAACATTGGTTTCTTTTGCAGAGAGATCTGGATGTCGGACAGTGTATTAAAGCAAATGCTAGTGTTACCTTTAGGAAGGCAAGAGCCTTGCAGCCAGAACTGTCTCCAGGCCTCTTTCAATCGATTCCCACACCTTCCACATCTATTTGGCTCACTAGTACATGCAAAGGCTTCCAGAAATGTGCAAAATGTAAAGCATGCAGATATGGCTTATCAATAAAAAAATATAAACATCCACGGACTAGGCGAAACATTGAAACTACTAAATATATCACCTGTTCCACAAAATGTGTAATATACGTTATCCAATGCAGCTGTGACCTATGGTACATAGGAAGCGCCCAACTGGAAGGTTTGCATACTTCAACGTCATAGAGCCATCAACAATCACGATCCAACTTATCCTCTTGCAAAATATTTCGATGAGAACCATGGCGGGGACATCTCGTCCTTCAAATATTTTGGAATAGACACAGTTTTTCAACCTCAAAGGGGAGGCAACCGCAAACGAAAACTAAGACAATGTGAAAGTAGATATATTGTTGATTACAATACAAAGAGCCCAGGAGGACATAATAAAGATGAGGAGCTTTACACCTTTGTGGGAGATTGAACTACTCAAAGACAATTAAGTATTTGCTTGAACATTTTCAGCCATGTCCTAAATTCGCTTCCCAATTTATTCCTTCTATATTCTGATCACAACTAGTATTTTGCCCTCTGGCAGGTCATTAAAAAAAACTGTTTTCAATTTTTCTATGTTTCATGTTGCAGATATATTTTTTCAACATGATCTGCACTTACCTCTTGTTTCACTTTTACCAGAGTAGAACCTTAAATATTGGTCTTTGTGGATGTTAATGTGGGTTTCATGTTACTGAGTAAGCCGGTATACCTCCTTCCATCCATAACACTGAAGACAAGACACCTCAAGCTAGATACCTGAAGCCATAAAGTTGTGTTCCATCTACATACCTAATGCCTTTCAGAGATAACATACCTAAATATCACACCTATGTGTATCGTAGCCAATCAACAGCTGCCAAAACCACGTACATGCACTAAGCACGTACAGGTTTAACATTGAGCTCCTTTTATTGTGTGTTCTATTTTTTCTAAATTATCGTGGCCTTATTATGCAACTAAGGGCCAAATCATGACCCAAGCACCTTTATTTCTATACTTGTAGCTGTGGTATAGATATAATGAGCTCTAGGATATATGGTTTCTTATTGAAAAGCATAATACATGCCATGGGATCAACACTGACCACTTGGGGTCTGTTTGGGTACCCCTAGTTAAAGCATGCGCTTAGCGCTTTATGCAACTTTTTAACATTAATTTGGATTGTTACATGCATCGCTGGTTCCGACACCAGATTTTTCTGGTTCCATCTGAGACCCAGGAGCTAAACTATGCAATAAGCACTTTATATTTCCATTTATAGTAGTAGAATAGGTATTTTGTACTGTTGAGATCTGTGGTCCTTTATTGTAAGGCATAACATATATCATGGTGTTTATGTTCACCATTGATGGCGCAGCTGGTCATTTCAAAGTTTACCAATGCACTGAGCACTTTACATAATGTATTGATATTTACTTGAATTGAACCCATGCACCTTAGGCCATGTTCTAAACCGAGTGGAACCCTCCATTATGATATATGCTAAGAACCAAGATATGACCATACCCATGTATATCCATGAGTTATGAAGCACTATGCACTTTTTACTATGTATTTTGAACCTATTACCAATGCACTTATGATGTATTATGCACTATGCACTTTATGGCATAACGGACGGTATTTTAGCATCATCCTTCCCCTTTTCCATGATATGATTAAGCAAATGTATAATCGTGTAAACTGATGGGCTATGCTTTTTTTTTACAGTGCTCTTTGTTGCATGACATGGTATTTTTCCATATTTGTGAGTGCACAAATCATGAAATTCTAGGCAGTATGCACGGTGATATACATCAGGTATTCATTTTTACATATCTTTGTCAAATGCATTTTCCACAAATATACCACTGCATTGGTTGGGTACACTAACCAGGCAGCTCTTGACAGCATGCAAAAATGACTTGGTAGCACTTTCTCTAGATCCCTGTCTAGCAGTGTCCACATCCAACATGACAGCCGAAATGAGACTAGCCAATAATCTGGTACTGCTTTAAATGTTTAGAAATGGAAAAGGCACTCAATTCATGTGAAAGGTTTAAAACCCGGAAACCCCTTCAATTCACACAATCTGACGAAGCCCGCTAGGGTGAAACGCGTAGTTGTTTCTTTCTCAGCTTTATCCTGTCCACTGTATACCCAATAAAGGACATTGAATGGAGATGCTTGGTGTCGAAGTGATTCTTTGGAAACAATAGAGGAGCGCCGTCATTAGCTGACAATGCTCAGCGTCTTTTCTTAATATATATATATATATATATATATATATATATATACTTATTGCCTCGTTGCAGGAATGTAATGACTATTAATTTTCCATCTATATTTGCCTTATGTGTAACTGCTATATATTCATGACTGCAAAGAATAAATAAAGGTTTAAAAAATGTTTTTAAAAGAAAGATTTGTGTACAAATTTGAATTGATAATGTGTTGCCTGCCTACATAAATAATAGGCATGGTTTGTGCTGTATTTACTTTTTTTAAAATAACATTTAATTCTTCTAGTCATTATGTGACTAAAAATGTTGTATAAACCCACATTTTAAAAAAATGGTCAACACAACGTTTAGACAAACGTTTCAGTTTGTGTATTTCGCCACTCTTGGTGTGCTGTGCTTCAGCCCCTGCTAAGTACTCTGATATTAGGTGCTATTACCATACTTTTCTGCCACTCAGTGATTGGACCTTAGAAGGATGAAGCACAGAGTTGTTCCCAATGGCATCCAAAGACCCCTGTGTAAGACCCAACACATTTCTGAGGCAAGCACTCAACATGCAGAGCTATCTTCACGGCAAACATGTTGAGCCATTTTACTCTCCTGCCAAAGCTCTCTGAATTACAGAAAGCCCTAATGATGATCTGAATTGTGGGGTTAAGCCCACGCTAAGGAATGCTTCCTAGGTGCCAATAAGTCCATTATTCCCCAAACAACTCCCAACCCCTTGCAAAAGTGGCACTCACTTATTTGTTTATTTATTGGAATTTGGAAGGTGCCGACCGTGACAAAACAAGCTTCGTGATGCTCCAAGCTTAGTCATTCTAATCTGGCTAATTACATTTCATGGCATCGCCCCTAACTATTGACCTGGCATAATGAACCAACCCAAGGGTGCTAGATCAAGATAAGTAAATGAAAATATATCCAACAGCAATTCCACAGACAAAGCAAGTGTAAAACTGGCGACTAAGTAGGGTTGGAGGTAGGAGTGGACAGGAAATTGTGCACAGCACTCTTTATTGGTCTCTTAGTTACGAAGGGTGCATCGTCATTCCTTGACATGCACACGCGGAATAGGGGATTGCCAGCTATGGAGCACTATGAATGGCAGTTTAATGCACATCACAATCAACAGACGTTTTTTTTTTTAAACTAAACCCTTTTTCTATAGAAGTACTTGCTTTGTCTGAGCGCGCAGTGAAATGATACTGGCATACTGGCACTGTGGGAAACACAAGAAATAGGCAAAAGCAAGCAAGATAGCTGAATGGCTCAATGAACCAATTGCCCGGACTCTTGTGTAACCTACAGCTCGCAGGCCGGATATTTGAGAGGATGGCCGTCTGCGTCTGCTGGTGCCCACATTTTTGAGCAGTCAGACAAGTGGCCAAACAGCAATGCCACTGTGCCATAACAGGTCGTATAGCAGTGCTTCTATCTAAAGGACTGGGCCTGGAAACTAATGTTTACATTTACCATCTATACATGAAGTTAGTTCATCCAATAAAAGGTGCTTTCATCTCCACAAGGTAAAGGGATGCCCATATGTTGATCAAAAAGTGGAGCTATGTAGATCCCTGATACAAGCCAAACTCAACTACTGCAACAGAACATAGACTGGTTTAAACTATTCCAAATGAATCAATTACAGGTGATTCAAAATAGGATGGCAAGACTGGCCCTAGGGCTAAAACCGTAGGACCATCTCTCACCAACACCCAAAAGCCTGGGTTGGCTCCCTGTCCAGGGCTGCATCTATCTCAGTGTTCTAGCCCTCGCCTATCATGACCTAGTCCAGAACTGACCCCTCAACATGTTGCCCCCACCCCCGACAACCAACTGGCCCAAGAGAAAGCTGAGATAAATGGGGAAAAACCTTCTCACAGTATCTAAAAATTAAAAGACACCTAGGAGGTTAACCATTTGCCTTCAATGCGGCCAGTAGCCTGAAACAACCATCCCAAAGACCTATAGCTCGATAACCACCGACAACAGAAATTGCACTTAAAAAAGTGTCTGGCCCATATTGGTCCTAACCATCTCCTCTAACCACCTGCCACACGACACCTCCAGCCTAGGATTGCCAACACCAGACCATACTCCCTAATCATTGATGGTCACAGCCCCAATACCTCCTTCAGAGCCTCAACTAATGGAGGCTGCCCTCCAGAGGACATGTCCATTAATTTCATCTTTAGTCCCTAGGTAGTGTACAGGGGTTTTACTTGTTTACTTGTCTCTCCCTGGGACCCATTCCCTTTATCTGTGACAATTGATTGGCTGCCTGGGATATTGTGGCGGTTTTAGCCCCCAACCTTGGCATCCCACAATCCCGCTCTCCTCCCTCCTTCCTTTTACTTCATTATGTTTGATCTGTTGTTCAGGAAGTTGTATCTGTGAAGTCACCGACTATGTCCTCCCGCACTCCCTTCTCTTCCCTTTACCCCTTTACCCTGATTTTTATTACCTCCACCAAGCGCTGTGAAACAACTTGTTTGTAAATGTGTGCTATGCAACACAACATTCAAATAAAATGAATAAACATGTAATCAAAGGGTTCTCCTTGGTTTATGCTTTTTTATGCCTATACAGTGCTCGTACAGCAACACAGTGGCATCTTGTTGCAGTCCAGTGGGCACACATTGCTGGGGCTTCGAGAGGACAATGCGTGCCCTGTTATCGCCGGGCTTCTGCACCATGATGCAGCAACATTTCAAAGGTGGGGTATAAGACCTCCCTGGGAAGATTTGCCGCTTTTATCAATAATGTTGGCAGAATGCGATTCCAATCCCCATTGACTTCGTTTCTGAATCTAGACACAAGGCTCCTTCATTCCATTTCTTGCCTGTTCTCATCCTAAGGAGCTACTTCTAATGCCAGATGGCCCTCTGTCCTACTGGAGATGTTCACTGGAGAAGCAGCCACGCTTTTAGAGGGCTACACAAGATTTGATGCCCATTTGCAATAGAAAATTCTGCAGATTTGTACTGCCACAGCCGAGAAAGCCTGACCTCTCCTTCCAACCGGGTCAACAATTGTGTTAGCACTTGTGCATATTTTACATCTCTGGTGGGTGGTGGGGAGCGGATATCGAGTGAAACAATGGCCCTCATTACGATACCGGCGCTAAACCATGGCGCTATTAGCACCATGGTTGGTGCCGGTATCGTAACGTGTCCACCATGGTGAAATGGGGAAATACCGCCCCATTCCAAGGTTGGCGGGGCGGTATTTCCCCATGGCCCTTCCCCATTCCCATTTTTGCCCCATAGGGCATAATCGGAATGGCGAAGGCGCTAAGTACGGTACCGCAAATTGCGGTACCGTACTTACCGCGAAGGTCCCTTTGCGGGTCCCTACTTTAATGGCTGGTCTAGACCAGCAGTTAAGGTCGGGTCCCGCAAAGGGACCTCGTAATTAGGCGCTAATGGGTTAACGGCGCCGTTAACCCATTAGCGCCAGGGTCGTAATGAGGCCCAATGTATTAGGAATTGGGGGCCATCCCTGTATAAAATGGTTAGCCTGTCATCCTACAGCACATAGTACACCTCGTGATGCACATGAACACACCAGGGCCATTCTGCTTGCACTGGTTCGAGCACCTGACTTTTAATGACAATAACATCTAATGATGGCAACACCTGCCATAACATGTGAATGCAGCACCTGGGCATATCATGGCACTACATGTTAATTGGCGATACTACTTGGTCTTTAGGTGGCAACAGCTGTAGTACCTTGGCATATGATGGTTCTGCCTAGCAAATGCCAATCCATTGCCTAAACAAAACCCAGAACAGTTTATGTGTATGTGTTCATTTATAATGCACTTAACACCCACTAGTGGTTTCTAAGCAGGATCGGGATTCGAACCTGGGTTGCACTGTGCTGGCTTGTTTCCAAGACAAACACGTTGCCCCTGAGCTATCCTTCCTCCAAAGTTGGCTTTGTTTATATTGCCAATGCCTCTCGGGCATGTTAGGGCGATAAGGTACTTTGTCCACTTTCATTTCTGAGGGAGAAAAAGGGTACAGAGGAGCAACATTTTGCAAACTGCATTTAATAAATATAGCAAAATTACATTTTAAACCGCATTGTTTTAATATCCAGAGTAGTATAAACAAATCCAACCTGGGAATTTCGATATAAGTATTGAATTGCAAGCCGTTGTTCAAATCAGGTAATAGTCATTCAATATTTAATATAAATAGCAGGTGCTGAGTCATCTCTTTTTGTGTTGCACCTTATTAGATATGCAAACGAGCGCCAATTGCACTTTCTTTATGTGAAAATATGGACACGGCTTAGTCCATACAATTTAATATTTCGAAAGCAGGCGAATCTCTTTACTTTTTTTCTTTCTTTCTTTGTAAAAGCGATATCCAGCTCTGTGTGTGGTTTTCTGTGTTGCTCATTTGTGGTGTGGCTGCCACCTGAGGAAGAAGTCTCGGGAACTTTGAAAAAACTAATGGAACTACCATCTCAGAATAATATGTTCAGTTAGTCCAATAAAAGGAATACAAACTTGTGTTTGGTTTGGTTTCATTATTTTAAGCTGATTTGGTCCTAAGCAAAGTGAAATCGTGGGTTATCCAGGGACGTCATTTGGGGGTCGCCAGAGGTCGCAACTGCGACCTCTGAGGTTTGCCTTGCTACCCCTGTGGTCTCCCCGGCTACCCCTACAAATGTTTTTTACAAAAATAAAAAGTGTCTTTTTAAAAAACAATTTTTGTAATGCAAGCTCCTGGGCTGTGGCCAGCACCATGTGGCTCTTTGCTTCTGGAGTGGCTGGCTTTCTTGTTTAGGCCTCTTAAAAAAAAGAAAAAAAAAGAAAAGAACAGGAGTGCCACAAGTCTAACACTTTCAGCACTTAACCTAAATAAGAAAGAATAGGAATACCAAATAATGTGTCCTTCTGGAATTCTATACAATAATTGCTAGACTCATTAAGAGGTTTATTTCAGGCACACTTCAGAGGTTGAGTCACTGATTTAGTCTGTTCTTAAACGCCTCAACTCAGCCTTTCACCCTTCTTAGGTCGATAAATGAGTACCAACATAGGTTGGGTGATATTGGGTGCTTATTTCTTCTATATAAAGCGCTTAAGGGTAAGTGCTATATAATAACACATCATTATCATTTGGCCATGGACGTCTCTGCATTCACAGTAATTTGATAATATGGGTCTATACACACTGATCTTAATGATACATATGGCGATCCATTCTTGTATGAAATGTACTTCACATTATAGTGATATTGTAACCATATTTTTCGTAGTGTACTTAGGAATAATGCTATGTGATGCCACTTCCTGTTTTGTTAAAGGGTGAAAGTAGGAGTTCCATCGCTTCCCGCGACATCACTTCGGGTGGGGGCAAATGACATCACATCATGTGACGTCATCGGAGGTCAAGGGTCGTGTGGTGTCACTTCCGCTACCCCTGGCATTTTGCTGAAATGACGTCCCTGGGTTTATTGATCCGGACAGCGATAGTTTATATCAAGCACAGGACCATGTTCATACACCTTCGGCCTAACAGGCTATCCTAACCCACAGACTGTACAATGCCACATGCATGCATGTCGCTCTACCAGTCCCAGAGGCACTAGTGCGTGTGTGCTATGCTCTCAGGAGTGCCCTGCCAGCTGCTGAGTAACCCGACCTCCCTCTGCCGCCTTCCTCACCCTCGTAAATAATGCATCGCCTGCTGCCACGCTCCTGGCCTGTCCCTGCCCAGAGCCCTCCAAATCATTCTGAATGGATGGGTTTAGTGGCGCCAGTTCAGCAATTGCTGATAACCTTATATTGCAATATGCGAGCCCAGACTGTTCTCTTGTTTAAATGGTGAAATCTGAAAACCAGGACAAACTATAGAACAAGGCAAATGCTAACTCCTGGCTGACGCTACTGATGCAGTCAGATGCTAAGCGACGCCTTTTATGTTTGGGAGACTTTTCTGTACGTGCCCGAGTGCCGCAGATGCGGCCGCTGACGGGACGGCGAAGGCCACCTCATGGGGACCTTTGGGAATCCATCGATTTACAGTTAGGTTTATTCACATATTTTCGGTGCAAAAGACATCCTGAAACAAAGTATACAAAGTGGACATCACGGGGTTCTAAACTTGATAATTTCTCTTGTTATTGCTATGTATATATTAGTATCATGTACCAGCTTCCACATTGTGCAAAGCTGTTTGGTAATGTGATGCGCCCAGTGCCTTAAGTGGCACTGGAAAATGAGCCGGGCAACATCGAGGGGGCGTGCCCCAGAGGGAGGGGTCATCTGCCGGCTGGTTAGGCCATGCCCCCTTGATGAGCCCAGGATTAATGGGCTGCCGAGCAGCACTTTGTAGAGATCAGCGCCCTCTGACCCTTGGGGGAGAGGGTGCTGATCTTTGCATTTATTTACTAAAGGCTTGTCTTGAAGGGGACAGGGCCTCGCCTTTTCAGCCTTAATGGTGACGCTGCCCCCGCCAGGCATCATGCCTGCGGAGTGACAGCAGCACCAATAAGGCTGAAAAGATGAGGCCGCTGGAAGCCAAAGCCTTTTTTCCTAAAGCCTGAAGCTCCCGCGAATGAGCAGGAGCTTCAGGCTTTAGAAAAAAAGGCCTTGGCTTCCAGCAGCCACACCTTGTCTTCGATAATGGTGGTGCCGGCCCACAGGTATCACTTGATTGAAGGGATGCCTCGCAGGTGCCAGCACCACCAGTATGGATTAAAGGCTTTTTTTCTGGGGCCTGAAGCTCTCACAAATGAGTGAGAGCTTTAGGCTTTAGAAAAAAGCCTTGTCCACTAGCAGTCCGGGGTGCCATGAGACATTATTGAGCCCTGGTGAGGCCAACCTAAGAATGATAACTCTGAGCATGCCGGGGCTTGCCCCCCGGCTAGCCCTGGCCCACTTTAAGCCGTGGATGCACCCATAGTTTTGAAAAGCAGCGGGTGCTGAGGGAACACTTACTAGGTGAAAAAGCAGGGGGCGTTTCTGAGATTAAGGCCAACCAAAGTGGGTTTTGGTTGGTGGGGGTGTGGTGTGTGTGTGTGTGTGTGTGTTGTGGGGTGGGTGGCGATTTAGATATTGTGTGTTAGGGTGTCGAGCAGTGAAGTGGAGGTTCACAGATGATTCCGTGGTCAGTGTGGCGTGGTCAGTGTGGCGTGGTCAGTGTGGGTTAGAGAATGAAGCGAGCGTGAGATTCAGACAACCCTGAGGTACCCTAATTGAACCCGAAAAATAATGATAACATGCATGCACCAAAGATGTGCATATATTTTTGCTGCAACTATCACATATGAACATGTCTACTCCCACACGTAATACACTAATTATATTAAGGGACCAAGCACTGTTTTGGGGTTGTATGGATTTATTTCTAAAATGTTTTGGTCAGGTTAATATCTTACTTGTGGTGCCACCTTTTTCACACAGCCCCGAAGCACGGATATTCAATAGTTCACATTACATGAAACCACAGAGATACAGGCATCGTCAGCAATGGGAGTCTGTCGTTTTTAGTCAACAGTATGCGGCCGCCATTAGAAATCATATTACCCGCTCTTCTTACAGCGCTGCGTCATGCACTGCGCAAAGCTACGTGCAAGTGTCTCTCGCCAACTGATATCGCTTGCATACAAACACTGGCCTGTAACATCTGTTCTCCTCAGGGATGTCCCCTCTGGCCAGACGACTGCGCCTAATGCAGTGTGACCAGGCTGGCCCACAAACGTCTCTCAGCAATTTAAAAAGGTGTAGCGGGGTTAGGCAATTTGGGACCTGTCCTACAACCCTTGTGGACCGGGCTAAATTATATCAGACACATGGGGCCTCATTCCGAGTCGGGCGGTAAGGGTTAACGGAGACCGGTGCCGTTAAACCCTTACCGCCCTATTCCGAGTTCCCTTTGCGGGTTGGAACTTAACACCTGCTTTTTGCAGGCGTTAAAAAACCAACCCGCAAAGGGACCTTGGAGCTAATTACGGCACCGTAATTTACGGTGCCGTAATTAGCACCTTCCCCACTCCTATTGAGCCCTATGGGGCAAAAATGGGAATGGGGAAGGGCCCATGGTGAATGGGGAATTACCGCCCCCGCCAACCTTGGAATGGGGCAGTAATTCCGCCATTCACCATGGCGGAGTCGGAGTGATAACGGCGTCAACCAAGGCGCTAATAGCGCTTTGGTTAACGCCAGGGTCGGAATGAGGCCCATGGTTTCAAAAACACAGGGGCCTCATTACACGGTAGGCGGAGGACCAAGGTGCTATTAGCACCTTGGTCCATGCCGGTAAAATACCGGCACCTCCTTGGAGGAAAGGGGAATTACCGCCCTATTCCAAGGTTGGCGGGGCGGTAATTCCCCCTTCCCCCATTGCCCTTCCCCATTCCCATTTTTGCCCCATAGGGCTCTATGGGAATGGGGAAGGCGCTAATTACGATGCCGCAAATTGCGGTACCGTAATTAGCACCCTGGTCCCTTTGCAGGTTGGTTTTTAACGCCTGCTAAACAGCAGGCGTTAAAGTACCAACCCGCAAAGGGACCTTGTAGTAAGGCGGTAAGGGTTTACCGGTACCGGTGCCCTTACCGGTACCGGTAAACCCTTACCGCCATCCGTGTCCATAATATGAGCATAAAAACAGTAGCAGTTCCTAAAACTATCCTTTTTTAAATATTTGGTGCATTTAGCTCTGGTTGTTAGAACAGCAAGTATTCTCTAGTAGCCTCAGTGTCTTAGACAGCTTCCACTTGTGGAAAGGGGAAGGAACAATATTGCTGCCCCCTTTTTAAGTTGGCTCGTGTCCAAAGAACATATGATAGCATTGCCACTGTAAAACATCGTCACGCTGCTAAAAGTGTTAGGTTCACACAGGGGGTAGAGTGATACAGAGAGAGATAGAGGGAGTGGGTCATGAAGAGGGATTGCACATGCTTCATTTGCTGCAGCTGGAGAAACGTCAGTGCCTCTTGAACGTGGGTGGTCTTGTCTAATATTTGTAAAACCCTGTCCCTTAACCTCACTCGTGAATACCCTGGCAAATGTTTTCATGTTTTTGAGGTTTCCAAAAGGATGTATATGCTGTAAAAAGGGTATATAGCTGAGTAGTGGGCCTCACTTTAAGGCACTCGGGTTTTGCATATTGCATGCAGATATCTGTAGTAGGGGAGTTTTATTTAAACACAGTAAACACTGGGAGACTGCTCTGTTTTTTGGATAATTGAGACAGCACGGTTTTCTATGGTTCAGCTGTGGTCACTCACGTATGTCCAATGTTTGTGTGTGATATGTAGCAGTCTTTTCCCCACATCCATTGATCCTTGTTTTAGTCCTTGCTTGTTGAGGAGTGCTGCTACTACGCAGTGCTGGAGGCACATTTTGGTGCTGGAGGACTAGAGCACCTGATGAGACAATTTCATTGCACATTATACTAGATCAGTGGTGCCTGTAGATTTTTCCATTGGAGCAGTGTGACAATTTTCCCTGAATGTGTGTGATTCACCAAGAATAGCGAGGGAGCCTGAACCAATGTCACAGGGTTTGGTGGGGGTTCTCCCCCAAAGAAGCCAGTTTAAATAATGTATTGGAGTGGTGCTTTTTTACAGCAAACGTTTTATTGAATAATGGGTAAAAACCCATACAATGTATGATCAGTTCTGTGAAAATAATTTAATAGATGTATGCCAGGTCGCAAAAAGTACAAACAGCATTGTACAACATTGCACAACATTTCATGAGGTCTCTGCCCAGAAAATATGCCAGCATTGCTACTGTGATGCATATGTTCTTGGTGCCTGTGTCTATGATATATGCCAGCATTACCTTGTAAAACACCCCCCATGCTGCCTGTGAGCAAATATATACCAGTATTGCCATTGAAAAACACTTTCATGGTACTGATCAGCCTGCAACATATGGCATCTCTGCCACTGTAAAGCACATGTTTATGATTCCTTTGTCTGTGATAAATGACAGCACTGCTCTGTAAAACAATTTTTATGCTTCCTACGCCAAAATGTATACCATTATTACCACTGTAAAACACTTAAATGTTGGTGCCTATAATGTACGCCAGTATGACACTGTACATCCTAATCATGGTGTGGTACCCACAGTCAAAGTGTTGGTGTTCCACCACTCAAACCACATGTGCTAATACAAACACACACGCACACACATGCAGACTCACTCACACAAGCAAAGACACACACATATTCACTCAAACTATGGTGCACACACAAGTTGCAATCAATGCATGCAAGCAATCAAACACTTTTTGACCTCCTTTTTTTAAATGTTCCTTTTCAATGTGGTGAACCAGTGTCTTTGTTCCCTCCGTTTGAAGCACCAGCAAGTTCAAACCATGAAGACACGCAGCAAAACCTGCGCATAACTTGGGGCTACGGATTAAAAAAAAAATAACAGCATCTATGTCATGAAGTTTTGGGGGACAGATGCGATTTGACATTTACAGAAAGTAAATGGATAAAAATAAAAGTAAAGATTTGCCAATTTGCTGCAAACGTCCCCATGTGCTGCCAACAATCACTGCTCACGTCTCAGCTCCAGCCTCAATGTAAGTAAAGGACCCAGAGATTGGAAAAGACACAAAGCTCCACTCACCATGTTTGGGCTGCATGCATTGTAGTGTGCAAACGCACTTAGGGCCTTCCTGAAGTGCAAACTGCAATGTTAAAGTAAGTCAGAGGCTAAGCAGGAGGCAGCGGGTGAGCTGGGACACGCTGAAGGAGCTTGGGTGGTTGGCCGCCCTTTTCTCCCTTGCTCAACCACTGCTCCTTTGATAGTCCCTATACATTCCCCTTAAGAAGAAATAAAACACCCCTCCCATCAATTCAATAGCTAAATGCTTTCTGTGGCTAGTTCATGGTTAATTGCACCATAATTCCACGTAAGTTGAATGACAAGACAGTTGAAGTGTCTTTGAGGTGTCAGCAGGACAACAAAACGGATGGTTTAGGCAATTGACTAAAAATTGTGGGCCCCGAATTTGCAGCCTGGCATGTCATAAACTGAAATATCATGATTTAACCTATCATTGTAGAATAAAGCATAACAAGGCATAAATGCTGGAGAAAAAACTATTTCCATGGATATAAAAAAAATAAATGCAAACTCCTTCGATGTTTCCAAAGTCAAAATGATTCTCTGCAATTGTTATTCGGGGTTGTGGGGTTCTACTGAGCAAGGTATGGCACAGTAACCACCTCTAAATCATTTAGCCTTTCACCATAACTGACAACACATCTGGACACACAACACCAATCCCTAAAATAACACAGGTTAACACAATGGAATGTACACCACCCCAAGACACGATTCTAACTAAATTTCTGTAACCAATACAATAACCTACCACAGATACTCCGATCCAACGTTCTACACTCTCCTTACACACCCCTTTTTAGGCACCACAGACAACCAGATAAACGTGTTGTACAATCTGGAAAGTGCATTGCTCTAGACAACTTGCAAAAAATGTAACACAATCCACACCGAGCCGTACTTTTTCAGATCTACACACATCAAAACTGCAAGGAAGCAAACTTAACCGGCACCTTCGACTCCAATTTGGTCCCAGACCCCACCTCTTGCAGATTCTGAAGTGCCAAAAGAACATGAAATGGCAGAATTTGCACTTTTAAAGACCAAATAATTTAACATAATTAGATGGCATAGCAAAGGGTTTCACTCATTCTACTTTGGGCAAGAGCTCAGCCCAGCCCAAACTACTCTGGCGAGTGGAGGGAGGAGGGAAGGATATTAATGTGGCGCTCCTGCTGTCCGTATATCTGGTGACCCGACCAGCTTGTGAGTACCTCTATCCACCTGTTAAATCAAGTGGCATTTAAACGTGGCAGGGTCAGCGCTATCTTAGGCCAATTCTAGGTGACAGCATGGGGGACCACAAGGAGGGGAGCATGATGACACAGCTTTATCTCTAAATACGTTTAATATGCCCCATTGTAAGAGAGGCTTTTTAAGAATAGCATGAACTTAATCACTTCTAGAAACTCCCAATGTTTGCAGATAAGACACGGTGGGCTAATTTTCCATGTTCTGGGGCAGTACAGTGAGGCATAAAACCAAAGCGTAAGCCCTTTATGCCTTACTTTACTGATCCAGGACAACTCGGTTACATTTTGCAGAGGGAGTGGGAGGCGTGAGGAGAAGTACATTTTCTCCTCCACTTATGCCTGCAAAACCACTCGGGATTACGCCAGCATGAGATGTTCCTGCTGGCTTAAAAACAGTTGATTCCTCTGGAATCTGCCTGCTTTTTTTAGCACCTGTGTAATTAGTATGCAGCATTTACACTTTTGTAAAAAAATAAAAATAAAAAGGAGTGCAAAAGTGAGGCTTAACGCAATGACACCTAATTGTAGACTTCAATTATTTTGGATTCCACTTTAGAAAAGTTGAAAATGGCATGCCCACGACCTAACATCATGCAAGTGGTAATGCTGGCACGCAACTTACATTGTATACAAAATGAAGCCCAGTGAGATTAAATCATTTGCCCACATACTTTGGTTACACAGTAATGACAGAATTTGAAACCGCTCTGAAATGTAGACACTTGAACACCTATTCAATAAACCAAATGGAGGTCTCAAAATGCAGTTAAAATATGTACCCTATCTCGCCCTTATGACCATCTGCGACACAACCAATGAGCAAATATAGGTGGATATCCAAGGACCAAACCGATGTTGCATACAAAACATTAGTCCATTTTATTTATACATCAAAACACCCAAAAATGCAGGTATCCACACTTGCTATTGCACATACAAATTATTAGTTAAAAGCATATACACACATCAGTATACATCTAATAATATGGAATGATACACTGTATATGTACATAGAAAAACAAGCCCCTATGACTTATTTGTACATAGTTTAGGTTTTATTAAACCCCGTTCATACACTATGATTAGATCAGCCCGATGTATATAAGTTTCGGTCCAATGAGGCTAAACATGCCGGACATTCCTCAGGGGAAATAAATGTGTATCTTAAGGGTGGCAGGCTTACAATTCCACCGTTCTCTCCAAAGTCGTTTCCAGAGGGTCCCTATAAAGATGGGTACACAATTAAAAAACATATGTAAATATATGTGCTTCATCGGTCTACTACTCAACCTAGCTTTTATCCTTCACACCACCAGGATATACCGGTAAACTAAACATCATCTACCTGAATGCACTAAGTTATGTACAGAATTATAAAATCCCAAACAGGCCACAGACCCCACTCACTTGGGATGGTTGATTCTCAAGATTAATCACTCGCTTGACCACATACCCTCTGAATTCTAGATGGGCAAAATATTTAATTTCGTTTTTCAAAAACTTCAGAACTACTGTGTAATAGAGATTGCTTGCTAAGTGCACAAACCATAAATGTGACAATATAAAACCCTTATATTAATCAAAAGGTGTATCATTGCAGCTTTATTTTACACACCCTGAACGGAAGGCAGAAATTACAGGAATGCCAAGTGTTGAAATTCTGAAAAACCTCTATTTTATAGCAGACATCAATATGCACTCAACTTTAAAAATACATTTCTTGACTCACTTTATTTGTCTTGGAAGAAAGTACAGAATTTGCAGTTAACTGGAATTAGTTTGCTGCCTTTCAGATGGAAATGCCCCATTACCCTGATAATATACTGATAACAGAACGGTGTTGGCTAAGTCATTTACAGACCCTTGTTAAAGGGCCAGCAGTGCCTGGTGGGCTTCACAATCCTAGAAATAATTAGGGGGAAGTCAGGTGAAGCTAAAGGTTCCGAGGGAGCAAACATGACATATCTTGAATAAGAACAAAAACAACAAGGCTCCCACACCTTTGGTTGGTCTGTGCAAACAATTCTCTGGATAATAATGGAGTAAAGCTGACATATAAAAGCTAACAAAGTGACTAGTGCTCAAAACAGTGCTAAGTGTTAATCACCATCAATTGGTAATGTGCAAAATGTGCTGTAAATCTATATCACTCTCTTATAGATACTTTGTTTACATCAAATGTACATATGTACAAAATGACATAAGGTCATTAATACCTTGATTTTTTGTTAGAACAAGCCACACAAATACAACATCTGAGACCTTCATTAACAGATGACTCAAATCTAGGTGCCTTAGTCAAAAGAAGTACCTAAAGTGCACCTTTCACAGTATTTCTAATACTCCTTTAGATACTTTACATTAGTATCTATCAATGCCCGACTTCACGATCCTGCCATTATGAAAGCGCAGGAGGTAGCAACGTCTCTGGGACTGTAGCAAATTTTACTTGTCTTCACTCTTCAGCTCCTGCAGCGTCTATATTTTAGGCACCTATTTGGGCCCATAAAGTGCCCAAATAAAAGGGGCAGCATGTGTTGCAGGTGCTGCACCTAGAGAGCTGGCAGTGCCTCCTGCCATCCTTGTTGGAACATGGAATGTATTCTTGTGGATGTCACCTGATCTATAAGGCACCACTCAGCTAGGAGAGCAGTCTAATTCATATTGTGCAGGGGCTAAAAATACATTACATCCACGTCCCTCTTCCACGTCCAAGTATTTACTAGTGAGGTGTCCCACCTCCACCAGTAACCCTTGTTCTCTTTCTTTTCAACCTTGACCACATATGTCCCGCCTCAACCCTTGAGACAATAACCCTTCCCCAAACCGACAGACCCCAGATAAAAAAAATGTCCTTCCTCTGGCAAGGTCTTACATTCCTTGGGTACGCTTCTTCCTCTTCTTCTGAGCTGGAAGAGGCAACGATGGAGAGCCTGGTGCAGTCCTTTGTGCCAAGCTTGGTGAGTCTTCTCCAGGCTGCTCTCCTGGGACTCCTGCAGAGCAGCCGAAGTCAGCACTTAACTCACCATAACTACGCCTCAGCAAAGCTGGGAGCTGAGGAGGCAGTTCCATGTTCAAGTGTCCTCCGATGGGTGTCCCGGGGAACGACTTCACCGGTCAGGAAGGAACAAGCTTCGGACACAGTCTGGCACACAGATCAAGATTTGAGGGAGGGCTCCACTTTTGGAAGGGTAGGCCGGCGGCACCCATTTGCAGGGTTAACAGGCGCTGCATCACTGTTACCATGGAGACAGGCAGCATCAGTCGGGCTGGGTGAACGCTTCTATGGTTGCCAGGCCACTTTCAGCCAGGCTGAAGGTTCGTCTTTTGTTTCTATATATCTTTTACCCCTGATTTGTGTTTCCAGCCAGACCTAGTGCCTCATGTTTAGTGTTTCCTGGTTTTTTGGCCCTGGGAAACACTTTAAACTCTCTGTCGGTCTCTCTCTCTCTCTCTCTCTGTCGGTCTCTCTATAATGCTCTTCTCTCCTGTCCCTCATCTTGCCCTTCCTTCTCTCTCTATCTGCCTCCTGCTACTCCTTCCTATCTCTCTTCACCTCTCTGTCCCTCCGATCTTTTCACCCTCGTCCCTTCTCTCGCCATCATACTGCTTCCTCCTATATCTTTCAGCCTCGCTGTCCCACTGATCTTCTCACACGCCTCCCTTTCTTCCTCTTTCCCGCCTTCTGCTCTCAATCTCTGCAATCTTCTCACACTCTTCCTTTCTCCCTCTCTCTCCTACTGCTCCCTCCTACACTCCAGCCTCCCCTGCTGCACATTTTGCCCCTCTCTGCTACTACCCTCTTCTGTCTCTTTTACTCACACTTCCTCTCGCTCTTCCACTCCGTCTCTCCCTCTTTCTCTGTGTACCAGTCTCGACTTCCACTATCTATATTCTTCCACTGTTCTCTCACTCTCTCCAATTTCTCGTCAATCTCTCTCTTACCACTCAGGCCCTCACTATAAGGTTGGCGGAATGGGTTTACCGGCACCGGTAAAGGTGCCGGTGCCGGTAAACCTGTTCCGCCCTATTACGAGGTCTCCTCGCAGGACCCGCAATGGGCACCTGGAAAAACCAGGCGTCCTTAACGGGTCCCGCGAGGGGACCAGGGAGCTAACAACGAGCCCGTTGTTAGCTCCATCCCCATTCCCATTGAGCCCTATAGGGGCGGACCCTATAGGGGCTCAATGGGTATGGGGAGGGACCGGGTCCGGGTTCCTCGGACGGGGAATTACCAGGTCCGCCAAGGTTGCGATGGCCTGGTAATTCCTCATTCGAGGAACCCGGGCCCTGATTGCGGTATGGAGGCCACCATGCCACTAAAAGCGGCATGGTTACCTCCAACCTTCTAATGAGGCCCACTGTCACCTACACTCTCACAACAACCATTCCACTCTTTCAAGCTTGGTACCCCTCTCTCAGGCATGGTACCTTACCTGCACTCTCCTCCAATACTTCCAGCAACTCTTTAGCACATTATGCTCCAACTTCCGCCCTACGCCTGCTCTCGCGATCCATCTCGACTTCACCCAAACACCCTTCATCCACTCTTTTATAACTGGGCTTTTCTTGTTTTCTCCTTCCTATCCTTTCCTATTTGTCTCTAATAATACCTGACCACTCTGGCCAATCTATCCCTACTCTAACAATGGCTCACAGCAGGCATTTGTGTCGCTCCGGAGGCCCGGTCTGGTTGATGATCACCCAGACATGCTCCTACCGGTGACCTGGATGTTGAAGGAGGAGCGAGACTCATGATTGGCATCTCTTCTTTTCCCATTGGCGCGCTCCTGTGTTGAAGCATTGAATTTTGGAAACTAGTCTTTTAAGTAACAAGAATTAACTCTGGCCAGAAGAGAGGCTAGAATGCATGATGTGATAGAAAGTGGTGCCAATAATTGAACCATACAGGGCATGCTAAGGGATAGCTGGTGCACTGCCGGTGCGAGCACAGCACTCAAACGGGGCCCACAGGAAAAGACCCGACGATGTGGTGATGTCATCCTCCCACCCCCCCCCTGTCCGTCGAGCACAGAGGGGCTGCTGCAAAGTATCAAGAACACCACGTTGGATGGCATTCTGACGTTACAGGCAAGATGGATACGCAAGCAAGCAGGGGGTCTCCTGTAGCCCTTTTGTGACATGCCAAGTGCTTGGGAATACATTCCAGGCAATCCTGACAGCCCTTTGTGATGTACCAAGGCTGAGAGCCAAGCCCAAGCTAATTAAAGAAAAAAAGAAAACAAACGAGACAAAGCCAGTAAACAATGCAGAACATACCGGCCCCATTCCCGTTCCTCTTGTCCTCAGGAGACCCTGCATTGCCATGGGAGCAATGGACCAACTCTTTCCAGGTCTTTCTGAGATGTGTTTGAGGTAGTAAGTTCAACTATGACTTGAAGGAGGCCTCTTAGCTGAATTGTATTGGGGCAGAGCTTCTGAGGAATTTCTGCATTCTACCCGACGTCACCAAACAGGACTGGTCTGAAGATCCAAATGCTACAGCCTGAACCAGGAATTATAAAACTGCCATTGCGAAGTTGTAAAAACACTTTTGCAACAAAGTCAGTGTAGCCCTCGAAAGATATTACCTCTTCACCATGAAACAAAACAAGGGGGAGTCTATAGACAACTACATAGCGCTCTTGAGAGGTTTGATAGTATCATGCAAGTTCACTGATGTACCCGATGAATACCCCAGGGACCAGCTAATGCTGCACACATCAGATCCTCAAATCCAACAGAAACTGCGGCAAGTAAAAGACCCTAAATTGAGCAAGAGATATAGATGGCAAGATCAATGGAATTAGGGAGCAAAGGCATGAGCATTACAAGATACCTCCTCCCATGAAATAAAGAAGATACAGGTGGAAGTGATGGCGAAAGTGACAATGTGGAAAGAGCACAGATTAAAAGACACTTGGGTCGGGGGCATGGCCAAGATGGCGGGCTGAGTGGACATGCATTGCGGTAGCTCCGTCCAGGCCCGGTGATATATGCGCAAATCCGACATCAGGCACGCAAAATAATATACTGTGAGCTGCGGCGACATAGCGGGAAGGATCTCCCCTGACAATAACTTCAAAGATACGTCACCGACAAGTAGTAGGAGAGAGGAGCGCCAGAGCTGTGGTGGGGCAGGAGAGCTGGAAGCGAAAATGGCGGCTGGCTCCGCTTGGGAGTAGAGAGAGGCATCGGTCCCCAGCCTGCAGGTTCGGAAACTGCAAGGGAGAAGAGAGCGGGCAAGGTGTTAGCATTGCGGGGAGCGGACCACCGCAAGAGCAAGTCAATCCCTCTTCGGAGAAGTCAAGTGACGGGCGGTAGAACCGAAAGAGAGAATGGCGGTTATCTCCGGTCGGGAGTAAAAGGTGCCAACGGTCCCAGACCCGCAGGTTCAGGAGCAGAGAAGGAGAAGAGAGCGGACGAGGATCTCGCACTGCAGGGAGCAGAGCACCACAAGAGCAAGACGATCCCTCTTTGAAACAACCAGGGTCCCGGGCGAGGGTGAGGAGCTGTGCGGAGATCGGCCTGAAGTAGGCAGCATGGTAAGAGGAGCGGAGACACAGTCCCAGGCGGGAGCTGGCAGACGGTGAGCAGGACGCTATCCAAGAAGGAGAGGAGCTCTGAAGGGGAGGCTGTGCGAGGACCACAGAGGAAGCAGCCATCAACAAGAGCAGGAGGCAGAGCCAGGAGTCGACCACCACGGCAGAAGGATAAGGAGAAGCTGCTAAGCAGAAGGACATGGAGGCAGGGCACAGGAGGAGCTGAGGTCCAAGCAGTAAGGAGCACGGACGAGGCCAAGGAGGCTGGAGCTCCTACTGGCCTGAGGGAAGAAAGGAGGGCCATTAGAGTGCCACGAAATGGCTGTGAAGAATCCTGGTAAGCACGGGGGGCTTCTGGCAGAATCAGAGAGGTAGGGAAGCTCCTTGGAAGTCGCAGTACTGGCAGGGCCAACAAGCAAGGCTCTACAATTAAGTGGTGCACGCAAGTGGAAGCCCAACTGACTGAGGAGGCTGAGGGGGCCCCAGGGCAACTCCAACGGTGGCAAGATTGGCAGTCAGGGGCAGAGGGCCACAGCAGACCACACTGCCCACGGGGAGCAGGCAGACAAGAACAGAGTTCAATCCCAAGTTATTTGGGCGAAGGGAGCAACAATTGAACTACAAGCCTGATAAAGCGGACCAGAGGGCCAGGGGACCCCTCCCCTCCCAGACAACCAGGGGAAAAGGGGGAAGGCAGAAGGGCAAAAAGACAGGCGGAACGGTGCATAAGCCCTCCAAGGGGGAAAAACCCCAGGACCTACAGATGGTGAAGATGACACACCACGAAGATTAAAAGGGGTGATCTCAAGGGCCCCAGACACAGACCCCTGGACCCTGAGAGCCGGAGAGCTCCAATATCAAATATCAATGAAAGAGGCCAAGCGGGGGGTGGAAAAGGAGCAGAGCAGAGACCTGTGAAGGGTGGACGGCGGAGGAGGGAACAATAGCATGGACAGGGAAAAGGCAGAGGAGTACGAACTGGGCAGAGGAGATGTGGCTTGAGGGTGTCGAGGCAAGTGGAACAGCGAGGCAACGCGAGGGGATAATGGCAGCAGTGGAGTAAGGTGAAGCTGATGGGACCAAAAAACAAGAATCTCAGCCTGGGTGAGCAGGAGCAAGAAGGGCGCAGCAAGGGTCACATTCAAACAAAGCTCTCTTTTGGCAACCTGACGGAACAGAACATTGGCGCAATGGCTCTCACCAAGGAGGATCTGCTCGCAGCGCTGGCCAAATTCAAGGGCGAGCTGACGGACACTCTCAAGGCGGAGGGCACGAGCATAAGTGAAGAGCTCTCTCAAGCTATCACCAGCAACAGGAGAGATATTGACTCATTGGGAGAGAGAGTTGTTGCAATGGAAGAGCGCCTGACAGAGCTAGATGTAAAAGATCCTGAATGGACATGTCAAACGACGGAAACAGAGGAGAGGCTAAGAGCCCTCAAAGAGAAGTGCGAGGACCTGGAAAACAGGTCCAGAAGAGACAACATTTGGATCAAGAACTTGGGGGAAGGAGCAGAGGGATCTGATCTAGAGGCCTGCATAAGGGAACTATTCAAAGAGCTGGTGGAAGAGGAGGCAGCGCGAAATATGGGGATTGAGAGGGCCCACAGAGTGGGGAATAGAAGAATGGACACAGGGGCGAGACCCCAAGACATTGTGGTTAAGATACACACCTACAAGGACAAGGCACAGTTAATAGGGGTGGCCAGAACAAAGGGCAAGATCCGAGTTAGAGGGCACAAAGTGCTGATATATGAAGCCCTATCCCAAATCACGTTGGCGAGGAGATGCGCGCCTTCAAACCTCTGACAGAGGAAGTTACGATATAGATGGCTCTACCCGACGTGGATCCAATTCCTTATGGGAAACGAAGAAAGGACAGTCACCCAGGTTGAGGACGGGCTGAGGGCACTGGGGATGAACTCGAAGGAGATAGGAGGCGACAATAGTGAAGCCCATCAAGAGGCAACAACGTCTGCAACGTGACCTGGTCCGCAGGGTTGGATTATGAAAAAGGTGAGGAAGACCTGATGGGGAGCAATATAAAAAGAACTGTTGCTCACAGTAAAAGTACTGCATGGACTAGAATATAGTCTGATGATCGGTAAGAAATTGGGGGGTAGGCAACCGGGGGAGGGGAGATCATCATGGTTCACCAAGGGGGACCACGCAGAGAACCTGGGCGAGGATCCAGGGATAGTTATAGGAGGGGAATTCACAACCAGTCAGACCGGCGGGATTGGGAGAGGGGGCGATGGCTCAGCAACTCAGAATTGACATTGCCAGAGTATACAGGGGGGCATCTACTTAAAATGGGATATATAAATTGAGAACATGGAATGTAAGAGGGCTGAATAGACCCAATAAGAGGGTAGCAATATTGAGAGAATCAGACAAGGAGGGGCCGGAGATAGTCTGTCTACAGGAGGCGCACCTGGTGAGGGGAGTTGAGGGGCGCATACGTAGTAGAAATTATGCACAACAATTCCATGCTGCGGCGGGCTCCAAGCGTGCAGGGGTGGCGATCCTATTCCGCAACAGTATAAAAATCGATGGGACCAAGGTTAGGCGGGATATGGAAGGGAGGTATTTGACGGTGAAAGGGAGGGTAAGGGGCCAGTGGTATACATGGGCATCAGTGTACGCTCCCAATCAGGGACAAGATGCATTTCTAAGAGGGTTCTTGGAGGAGCTTGGCAAATTTGGGGAAGGAGAAATGATTACAGCCAGGGATTTTAACCTAGCAGCAGACCCCGTATGGGATAGATCGGGGAGCTAAGGGGGCATGCGACAGGGACGATGTCCAGGCAACTAGTGGGCAGGCTTTGGGAGGAGGGGCTCTGCGATGTGTGGAGGGCAAGAGATTACTCTTATTACTCCCAAGTTCATAAAACCTATTCCAGAATAGATTTTGTAATGGAAACACGAGGTATAGTCCAGGCGACCAGCAATATACAAATGGGACACATGACACTTTCAGATCATGCGCCGATCACGCTAGAGTGGAAAGGAGATAATACCCGGAGAGGGACGGGGATCTGGAGACTGGATGAATACCTGCTTAGGGACGAAGAGGTGAGGCAGCAGACTGAGAACGAAATATGGGGATTTGATGGGAGAAGGGGAACAACCCAGGGGAGAGATGGGATGCGTTTAAGCAGCATAAAAAGAGATCCCTCATAGAGGCGTCCAAGAAGATTTGAGAGAAACGGAGGGAGGCAGAGGAAATCCTAGAGAGAGAGATAAAGGCACTTGAGGAAAGACACAAAGAGAAAGGTACAAATAAAGTGGCCAGGGAATTAGCTCACGCGAGAGGCCAGTTGAGGAAATGACACACAAGTCGGTAGAGAGCACCCTGTTAAGGAGTTGACCGAGGTTTTCTGATCAGGGACAATTAAGTTGGAACAGCGTTAGCAAAACAATTGAGAGCTAAAGAACAAAAGGCATTTATAGACGCGCTAGAGGACAAGGATGGGATGTGAGTGGGCACGGAGGGGGCTAAGGGGGCATTGTAAGGGATTTCTATGCAGATCTATATAGGGAGGACCCAGCAGAGAGGGGGGAGCAAGTGGCATATTCGGAGGGTTGGGAAGGGTCGAACCTCACATCTGAGCAAAAGGACCACTTGGAAGAGCCCATAAGGGTGGAAGAGGTGCGAAGGGCAATATCCCGACTAAAGATGAACAAAAGCCCAGGGAAGGATGGATTAACGGCTATATTCTATACAACCTTCGTGGACTCACTGGTAGGAATTCTCACAGACCTATTTAATTACTTCAGAGAGACAGGAGAGGTCCCCATGTCCATGAACATGGCGCATATTACCTTGATTCTAAAAGTGGAAATATGTGCTCCTCATATCGTCCCATTGCACTTATCAACATGGATGCCAAGATCTACACAAGGGTGATGGTGGCTAGGTTAGAAGGGATGCTACCAGGGCTGGTGTTGCAGGATCAGACGGGGTTTATGCAGGGACGCAACACATTTGTTAACATAAGGAGGGTATTACACGTGGTAGACAAAGCAGGGATAGAGGGGTCACTCCTAAATGCTTAATGATGTTAGACGCCAAGAAGGCATTTGATTGGGTCAATTGGGCCTTCATGGAACAAATACTACAGAAGGTGGGAATGGGACTAAACTTCGTGAGATTGATAAAGGCGAATTACCAATGCCCGCAAGCCAAAGTGAAAGTTAATGGGCGCCTAACCGAGTGTTGTCCGTGAGAATTAAACGCTTGTAGTCTGCACTAGCCAACTGGCTGCAGTTGGTGGCTTTGCACAAGCCATCTGTGGGATGTTATGTCTTAAATACCTCTTGAAACACTTTTTCTGTCATGTACAGCTTCATTCTCCTTAATAGACGTGAAATACTTTTAACAATCTGTAGTTAGTAGGATCGAAGCAACCTCCTTTTTTGTTCACTGGGACCGGTTTGCCGGAATATTCCCTCTCGACAGAATTTTATGAAAAAGGTGGGCCAAAATAGATGCCCAAAGAGCAGGGTTAGATTTTAGTGCCACATTAGCCAGGCAGTCCGGGCCCTAGCGCACAAGAGCTTTTTAATGATTTTATTATTTCAAATATATCGCTGTTCTCAAAGCCCAAAAATGGGCTTGCTGGAGGAAGATAGGTCAACACTTCAGTCTGCAGTTCAACATAAAAAATTAAGTTGGTAATGGCTTTTAGCCAACTAGATTCACTTATCGGATTAAGTTCTTGTACAGTTTGCCCAGGGGTAAAATTCCCTACAGAAGGCCAAAATCTCTTGCTATCATTACTTTTGAGCAATAGAAACAGAACTTTCCAGTTGGAATTAGACATATTGTATTTATATGCTCAATGCCAGTTCTTGTAGCCCGTAGAAGTACTTATGAACAGTTTATTTCTCTCACTCGCTGATAGAGAGAAATTCATTTTAATGGAAATCCTATCTTTAGGGTACGCCTTTTTCTCTTGATTAATCCTTGTGTCAAATAAACCCCTATCCACATAAGAGTCAGCAGATACCTTAGTATTAAACTGGAGATATTACCCCAGTATTTGCATTATAGTACATACATTCCTATCATAGATTTCAAGCAATTGCTCAAGTGTGGATGTATTGGAGCATATATAATCATTAAGCCTCATGAAATTCTTATCACTCCAAGTAATACGATTCCCTTGCACACTCAAACCAATATTAGGATCAATATAATTAATCCTTCTGGGATTATTTTTTAAATTTATTTTGTATAATAGTTCAAAACTGAACTTTTACAATACTTACACGTATTAATAACGCACATATTGATATTATCACAATTAATAATATAAACAGATTCATTCATATAAAAACAAATTCATTTGTATACATATAAATGAAATATATATACATTATATATAAAACATTACAATACTGAAGTCACCATCCAAAAATCATGTAGCACTGAGTCCCACCCATAAAACCTTTTACAACCAATATCCTCAAAGAATTACAGATTTCCACAGAGAGTGCCAATTTTTCTGGGAGCCACAGAACAAAGACTGATAGCCAACTCTTATGAAGACATTTTCCAAAGCCCGGGCCCTAGTAGACACCTATTACACCTCGTCAAATTCACACTATTAAAGGAACTGGACAATACTCCTCCAGACCCTATATAAGGCCAATAAGACTGCCATTGAGGCAGTATTTACATAGAACACCCAGAACTCTGCACTCTTCATTGCGTCCAGATTGTGCACAAGATGACCCAGTGATACCATGTAAAGGTGTCCTAATCTAGGGCATTCCCTCAGGACATGCTTCACAGTCTCCAGATTGGTCACCAGTTGGCACATCCTACGGTATCTAGCTTCAGGAGGGAGCTTCTTTTTGGGACCAAATATCGACAAGACTGGCAGTTGGTTAGTTCGTAGATGAAAATAAAAATCACGAGCTTTCGGATCGGGCCATAGCTCCAGATACCATTCAGGTTTCATGTAGCGGTGTACAACTAGTGCAACACTTTTGTAACTCTTAAGGAAGGAGAGGTGTCATAGTTACGAACACAGTCATGTTTAACCAACCTACATGAAAAAGCTTCTTTCAGGATTTCGAATGTAGAGTAACGCCTAAAATCAGGAGACATCCCATCTCTTCTCCTAGCTCGTAGAATAATTTTACATAGGGAGAGGAACTTTTCCTGCTCACTTCCAGCTCGTAACTTGAGCCCAAAATGTCTAGTCGAGGACAGGTTGTAGTAGTCTTAGCTGTCAGCATCAGGCAGCCCCTATGTGCTAATAGTTGAGCTCGAAAGGACAGAAGCCCCAGCTCGCCGCAGCTCAAGGCATATGTATTCTACAGAGGTTGATCTGGTCAGATGTAGCATAGTTCTTCAAAATCGAGCCTCCACCCCCTCTAACCATTTTAGGTCTTTCATTGCCAGGGCTTCTAGGCCGTACAAAACAGTCGGACATAGCCATTGTTTGTACAGGCTCAGCACCCAAACTAGAGAGAAGCCAGAATGGTCCACTATACATTTCCTGCAACTGCCTGTGATTTTTCTGGCCCTAGTTAACTTGGAGGCTATAATGTCCGCGTACTGGGGTAACCCAGAGATCTCGAGCACCAGGTATTTATAGCAGTCTGTACACTCGATGGTCCCCATCAAGGTCAACAGTTTCACCCTGCTAATTCTTATTGAAGAGACCAGCTTCACCTTAGTTTTACCAAGGTTTATTGATATTTTGATTTCATTCGCATAATTAGCCAGCTCATCTAACATAGCCTTAATTCCAGTTAGCATGTGTTCAGAGATAGCCAAACCGTCGGCATAGAGCATTCCACCCATGCCCACCATGTCTATCTTTCAGAACAACCTGCCTTAGCCAACAGTCTAGCCAGTAGATCGGCCACATAACTATTGAAGAGCAAAGGGGCAAGCATGCACCCCTGTCTCACCCCCTTGTTAATTACGCACCTTCTGTGGCAGGGTGCCGTGATCTCCCAGCCTAATCTGTGCCGTCTTATCGGCATTTAATGCCACAATGACTTCCAAAAGCCAGCTTGGACACCCCCATTTTCGCATTTTGGTCCACAAAATGCTACGGTCCACCTGGTCAAAGGCTGACAGGAAGTCCACAAATGCAATATATATTGACAGATTGTCAGGGATTTTAGCCTGGGCAAAAATAGTGCCCAATATTCTAAGATTATGGACTGTGCTTGAACCTGGTCGAAACCCAGTCTGGCAGGGATGCAAGATATTTGCCAAATTAACCCATGCCTGTAGATATACCAAGACATACAGTGCAAATACCTTACCGGTAGCATCAAGTAAGGACCACAACCGGTAATTTTCTGGGACCAAATGATCCCCCGTTTTGTAAACTGGGACCACAATGGCCCTCCTCCGTGAGTCAGGAATAATTTTGCGTTGACACATGTTATTAAACAATGCGTGTAGCACATCTGCCCAGACATTGGGGTCCCCCTTCAAAACTGTCGAAGAAAGGCCATTTGGGCCGAGAGCTCTAGAGTTTTTAAGGCTGCAAAGAGGATTACACACATTTTCCTGGGTAAAACTAATAGGCTATTTGGTAAAATCATGTCCATCTTGAACCCTGTTTTATTCTCTAAAAACTTAATCCACACCTGCTGTCTGATTGGGTTCAAGATCTTCTGGTTCGTAAGGCTACCTAGCACTCACCAGAATCCTCCACATTTCACCCACTTTACAATTTAGCAGTGCCTTGATCAAATTCTGCCAATCACCTAGCCCCCCCATCCGTGACCCTTCTGCTTACCCAATTACGATACTGATTCTTCAAACAGATGGAGTCCTGCTTTTTCTTATCAAGGGGGGCATAGGCAGATGCTACTGCACGCAGTTGTCTCTGCAACATTCTTTTTGCCTTATTAATTTCCTGATCATACCTATGTGTACGCTCTTTCCCGGTTTTTGATATGATTGTACCCTTTTTGATTCCAGTGTATCGGGCCAGGTCAGCAAACCACTCTGTGTCATTGACAGACCATAAATACAGATTTAACTTTGCATTCTAGAGCTCAATATTCAACATTTCACATGCCCTACTGACAGTTCTATCTGACCATTGTAGTCAATTTCCTGGCTGTGAGATAACCAAGTCAGCTGGCCCCCGTTGTCTCAACCATTTATGCTCCCACGACCACTCCACCTTTAAGGTAGCATGGTTGCTTGCACTTTGTGTTAACACAGTCATTAATACAATTCTCTCAACCAAGTAGTTGTTACATGCCACATAATACAAAGTTGCCCAGCTGGTACCCCCTTGCCATGTAGGTTTCCTGGGTATGTCACCCTTCGACCTGCCATTTAGAACTATCAAGTCCCACTCACCGAGAAACTTTAACCATTTTTTTCCCTTTACATTTACTGATTTTACCTCTATGCTGTTAGTAGAGGTCCCCTCACCAAAGTTCCCCTTAACTGAGTGATCGCCCATCCTTGCATTCAGATCCCCCCCAAGATGATGCCATTGTTCACATTAGCTGTACCCTATTCCGTGACCACTTCATTGATGTACTCAAAGATGGCTTCGGTTGCCCCACCACCCTGGGAGGTCATACACATTGAAGAGGTGCACTTGATTCGAAACGGATGACCTTCCCAGGAGCACTTCCACTACTAGAACATTCCCCCCATCTCCACTGGCATGATCAGTCTATAATCCAGAACATTTGACACCCCAATCACCAGCCCCCCAAAGGGATGCCCCCGCAGACTTTTCCCTGCCTTAGACTGGTGAATATGGTATCCATTAAGCAGAAACGGATCTACCAGCCAGGACTCCTGCAGCATATGCACATCATGTTTTGCCAGAAACTAAAGAGAAAGGCCCCTTTGCAAAAAATGGGCATGGCCTCCAGAGTTCCACGAGGCTAAGGACATAGTTCATTGTGATGGACTCTCTGCCCCCTTGCGAACATAGCTTTTAACCATTGCCAGCCCTGGATGCTGTCGAGCTTGGTAGCAGGTGGAGCCGCCCCATTTTTGACAAGTTCCCTTGGCAAGTCCTTAGATTTATCACAACTGCAACATGACAGGGGTTCCCCTTGAGTTACAGGTTTGGCCAATGCATACCCCAAGAACTCCAGAAATTCAAACTGGGCACGTATCAGGGAGGCAGTTACCGACAGACCACAGTGAACCATAGATCCCCACGCCACCCATCCCTTCACTGGCTCCACATACTCGTAGTCCGCCGAGCTTAAAATCCAAAGTGATGGTATTTTACCACATACTTTAAGGAGTTCACTTCTATTAATGTGGAGACGCTTCACTATACCCCCGCTTTTCATGATAGTACATTTACAAAGGTCCAGCGGAACTCCTGTTTCTACTAGGGACGTAGAAGGAACAGCAGGGACCTGCATGCCCCCAAGATGTAACCCTCCACCCCATGTAGCTCCTACAGGCTTTGCAAGAATAGGGGTGGGGATCCTAGGCAGACTGTTGGCGCAGACACTAACTTTTTGCGGTTTTGGATCAATAAATTGCGAAAGCAACTCCACTTATGCTTGCTCTCTTAAAAACCAGCTGGTCAAGGTAACATCTCTTTGCAGTTCACGCCTCTTTCTTCAGGCAGCTGTTTTTCTCTGACGTTTTGTCAAATTTCTTAGGACTAGTGCCAGGTGCATTAGTGGAATTAATTGCAAATGGGCTGAGGACTGTACACCAACATCGTCCTCCCCCCTTTTTGGAGCATTTCTTCCTTTCTTTTTCTTCCCCTTATTCAAGCAGCGATGCTGCTTATGGGTCAGGTAACTTGACGGAGATTGTGCTGATATGTCCAGGCTGGCCCCACTCTGGCCTGGGCTTTGTGAAGGAATAATAATTGGACAATCTTCAACCGGGTCAGCTACCATCTCCATTTGATGCCCTACTCCCCCTCCTTGATCGTTCTTGTGAATCGCCTCCAAACAGGAGTCCATCCCATCCTGTAGCAACGCCATTTGCTCAGCGTGTTTCATCACTTCATTGTGGTTGCTACCACACAGTTTAAGGAGTATTTTAACCGCAAAGTTTAACACGTCCCAAGAGGCACCTACTTCCAGCTGTGTCAATTGGACACTCAATCCCAAACAATTGATGCCTGCATCGTTGGCTCCTGTTGCCTCCTGGTGGATTCCCCTTTCTTCATCTTCGTTTACTGGGTGGCACGGGTTTGGGGATAGATACATCTTAGGGGATCCGCCTCACTGACAACGTTCGGCAGGGAAGTGTTGACCCGAGGGAGGGAGATGGCCGTCATTGATAAGTCCCTGGGCAAATACACCGGAGGGGGAGGATCTGATGTAGGAGCCTGGGCACCCACACCTGTCGAATTCAGATCTTTTATTGGCATCACCTAACCAGATGCTCCAATGATGCCACCCGAGCACATCTGGTAGCAAAGCCTTAATAAAGAATTGTTATCAATCTCTCAAAAAGTGGAATGAACCGTAGTGCCCAGGGAGCAGACCCGGTACATCTGTTTAATCGTACGGCCTATGTTTGTGTTCCGCTTGGCCTCTAGGCTGCTTGCCACTTTTGGATTTGAAGTGCTTGGTTATTTGTGCCTTAGCTGGTGAGGGAGTCTTGGCCCCCCTCACAGCGGAAGCTCCTCCCATCGCTTTCTCACCCCTTCCTCCCTGACTTTCTAAGTTGGTAGGAGAATCCACCGCTCCGGGTCATTTGTAGCTGTTAGTTTTATTGGCTTGCTTGTTTTTTGTTTTTCAGAGATTGTAGACTCGTTGTTTATACAGTGCTTTGCCCGGCATGGTGTAAAAAGGTCCAACGTCACCAATCCACAGTTCTCTCCTTTACAGCCCCCAAACAGTCCTTCAATAATTAAAGACCAGGGAACACAATTTCACCTCCTCCAAACTGACCCCCTAACGGCACCTCTGTGTGCACTTTAAAGGGTAGATAGAGCAAGTTAGGAGGGGGCAGAATGGGAAAGTGGACGAGATGGGTCCCCCTGGCAGAAAAAGAAAATAGTCAATAATGCAGCTCTCAGTGACCCTACCTGGTGGCAGGAGCCAGCTGGAACAGCTTCCTTGGACTCCCTTAGGCCCCAGACGGCAAGCTCTGATGAGAATGATGAGAATGTTGGAATGCCGCTCACCCGCACCCCCGCACCTCAAACACCAACAACACACTGCGCACACTGAGCTCTCTGTGTGTGCAGGGATTATAAGTCTGACTCCTGGCAGTCACTGGTGTATCCACTGTAGAAAGACTTCCTGCAGAGTATCATGGAGCAACAGAGTGGCAGCCAAGTCCTGAGTAGCACCAAAAACACACTGCGCACGCAGCGCGCTCCGTGTGAGCAGGGGATTATAAATCCGCCTCCTGGCAGTCACAAGCGTAGCCACTGTAGAAAGACTTCCTGAAGAATATCACGGAGCAACAGAGTGGCAGCCAAGTCCCAAATAACAGCCAAAACACACTGCGCACACCTTCAATCTATGCGTCCAAGTCAATAACGCATGATCACTTATCCCACTTTGCAATATATAAATAGGACTACAGCGCTCCCAAAACTCCACGTCCACAAACACATAATCTAAACTGAAAGAATCTCTGCCATTGGACCAATTAGTACGTGGCTCCTTAGTTATGCAATTCTTATTATTCCGACAAAATAGATTAAATGTATTAGCCAAATGTTCCAACTCCAAGAGATTCCCAGAGTGGGCGATGCTCTCTTCCCAGTGTGCATCAAGCAAGTTAATATCCACCACTGAGGATATACGTAAATGTAGATGTGGAGCATTAAGGTCACCAGCTACAACAGCATCACCACCAGGGCAGAGATCAATACAACTGTACAAAATGTTTTCAATAGTCTTGCATTTTGCCATGGTGGCATGCCCCTCCCCCCAACCCCGAGGGTCATATAAATTAATGATCAATGTTTGGGTGGAGGTGTGAGTAGAATCATGAAAGACAGCAGACAGAACATAAAGAGAAGGAGGGTCAACTTAAAAAGGTTTCAGACTAAAATGGGATTGTGCTCCAAATGCCAGGCCGCCACCAAGGCGTCCTTTAGCCTTAAGGATAGCAGGACAATGCAGTATTTGAAACCTCTAAATTTTGAATCCCTTTGTGGCCCAATTTTCTTGCAAAAGAAAAATCACACTTGAAATACCATGGGCGTGGCCTTGAGGGTGAGTCAAGAAGAAACAAAAGCCTCTGGTGTTCCAGTAAAACCATTTAATAGTTTCAATTTGATTCGAGCGTCAACCACCACACTTAGAAAGAGATTCCTGTATCCAATGAATAATTCCACTTTTTGATAAATATGTATCGGACGGTTCAGCCAGGAATACCAGCAGACTCGACCTTTCTGAGGCCTGCTCAGCAGACGAGTCGCATTTGTTATAGCTATTGGAAACAGAGTTAGTATTCGTATTATTGAAAACCCTGGTAGTGTGTATTCTACAAACGGTTGGGCTAAGTCCCAAAGCTTTCAATTCCACAGAGCAGGTACACAGGAGCCCCACCACCACCGTTGATACAAATTCAATTAGTACCCAATTAGTTGGACTGTGTACTTTGGGCAATTCTACAAGTAGCATATCTTCAAAGCTAATGGAGAACAGGCATGGTATATACTGCCAAAGGGCCAAAAGGAACGCTCTATTTAAAAAAAGGGCTCTCTGCTTTACGTTTGATCTCTTCCAAATTAGCCAATTTCCCCAGTGGCAGTGTATTAACTGACGTTCCGTGAAGATTTAAGTCAGTGGCCAAATGTGGGTATTGGAGTGCATGAGATGCTATTATTTAATAGTTGTGTTCTAACTTGACCAACATTATGTATAATTGTGTTTTTATTCGGTACTTGCATATTCACCAAGCCCTCATTAAGTATGTCCAATTCACTAGAGTCCGCTGAGATGGATTGGGCGGTTAATGTGGCAGGCTGGATATGTGCCCTCATCTGGTTTACCGAACCCCCTATCACAGTTTCATAAGGCATGTCAGTTTGAGTCGAAAAAGTCACAGTTCGCAATGATGGCGGCAGAATATTAGGCTGAAGCCATTTATCCAGAAGATCCTGTAATAGCACCTGTCGATTGGTTCCATCCCCTTGAGTTTTGGTAACCTGCGTTTCTCCAGAATGCATAGGTGCCATAACGCAGGTCGAGCACGAGGCCACACTACTGGATCTGGCCTCAGAGACGGCCATTCTATGTCTTCTCTGTACAGTTTGTACAAACATTCGCTGATGTCATTTACGCCTCCTTTTCCTTGCATTTACTGGGCTCACAGGCGTATCTATCTCAACCTCTGACCCTTCTACTAATACCAGAGGGTCAGTGATAGATTGAGCTGAGATTCGAGATGGAATTACTACAGCCTTCTCCGCTAGCAGCACTCTAACAGCGTCATGCCCCGGTATTTGCCGAGCTGAGACGTTCGCATTGCACAGTGCCAAGAGGCTATCCAGAGGAGCGTCGTCTGGACATGTTGATGTGCTGATGGAGTGGCACCAGTGCACTCTGGAGGGTCCCTCTGAATAGAATCCAAGTATGACGTCAATGACCCTGGCAAGTACCATTTTGAGGTTGCGCTGTTCCTCAGCAATATTAGTGCATAATGCCAACAGAGCGTAAAGCGTAGAAGCAACTGCGTTTAATGATGGTGAGGCAAGGATTTCGTCCGCAGTTAAATAATTATTTGACCTATTTCAAAGTTAATATAGTTAATTTTGGAAAAGCGCCTGAATGACTGTTTTGTATTTACCAATGTTGATTACCAAAAGATCCAGGCAAACAAATTCTCAAAGTGGAAAAAGAAAAATGTATTTATAAATGCTGAAAAAATCAGTAATAGACCGCACAATCACTCAACGTCTCTAAGTCGAAAGACGGTAGACTTCTCTCTCTCACTGGGTCAGATGAGCAGGTAAGGACTGTATACTGGCAGGTCCTCGAAAGCTAACTCCATCAGCAGACCAGAGCCTTCTCCCACCGAGAGTCCTGTGGGATGTTTCAACCAACTTCTACTCTGCTATGCTGCAGCACTGTGTTATGATGGTGCCAGAAACATCAAAATGGCCGCAAAACCCTTGTGCGCGCCAAAACCTCTGAAAATCGCGCTTTGCAAAGCACAAAAAGATGGCTGACCAATCTGCCACACATGTTGTCAGTGGTGGAACAGAGATCTCACTCCTGAAATATGTCACGGAGCTCCACAACAAGTGAAAATGAAGTACAGAAGGAAAAAGCAGTGTTTTACTAAGGAAAGCCCAGAATCTTGCTTTAAATCCATTTTTCTTTGCTGCTGAAACTGCAAAAGGCCGGTACAAAACATCCTCAAACAACCAAAATTCTTGCTGGGTGCTACAATTCACTTAGTTTAAGAAGTCATTGTGAACTTGCAAGGTCCTGAAAAGCTGAAAGCATAAGGGGATTTCCACAGCAAAGGTGGCCTGACTGTGGATGCCAAAATCTCTGTGCAGCAGAGGACTGCAGGGATGCCAGCTGTCAGGAAGCCTGCCTGATTAAACTTTAAACATGTATAAACTGAAATCAAATGTTTGCCATCTAAGAGGCCCGTTACTGATGGTAACCCATATGGTAAGTGTTTTAATTCCATGGTTTAAAATCTTAAATGAGAATTCTAGCTGCTATTTTGAAATCACAAGTTTGTTTTAAGCTAAGGAACAATGCAGCAGAATTAACAGTTAAATCAAGCCTGGCTAAAGCTAACCCAAACTGGAATAACAGGTTTCCTCACAGAGGCCTTTCCCTCCAGCAGGAAATCACACCAAAGCAATAATTATAGGGTTTGGAAAGAACCTGGTCTACAGAGGCAAAAGGGAACAATGAACAGCTGCTACTGAGGAAATGCAAGGTGTGAGGACAGTAGTAAATGGCCTCTGCCAAGAGCAAACAGGGAGGAGATTACTCCTGGACTGCAGGGAGACAGAAAGAGGCGGACCCGAGCAACCATCTGTAGCTGAACCTTTACAAAGAACATGTTTTTAAAAGACTTATCATTTGCCAGTTAAAATTATGAAAAATATAATAGTAAAAGATTTGTGAATCTAAATTTTGGCTGCACGTTTCAAGAGGCGGCAAAATCATGTGACATGTTCTGGAAAGAAACGGCAGAAATGTGATTTTACACAAAATGTATGGCTGCTAGAAGTATGAAACCTTATACACTTAAGCCCATGTTAAACACGCACACTCGTAGAAATTTGCTTATACATTGGACATTGTATTCCTGATGAAAAGGGCAAAACTCTGTGAAAAGCCGAGACAAGATCCCACAGCTACGGGGCTTTGAGGGATAGCTGCCATATAAAATATGTAATCTGTATATGTGACTTTTATAGAGGTTGCACATGTGTAAATATGTATGGTGCCAAAAGTAGATTTTGTGTTCAAGGGGCTAGGGGTGGATTCTCTGCCTCATAAAATCACACCATAAAGGTGACACACTGTTTTTCTCATACTATCAAGGCAGAGAGGAGCCTCTGATCCCATCACCTGTCAAAGGGGCGAGCTTAGGATAAATCAGACCACACACCCCCTTATCATAGCATAAATAGAGACAGCTCACCACTCAAAAGGACAGACAGATTCACCCACTATCCTGATACTGGCGGAGCACCCTGCTGCAGAACTTTCCATCTTCCTTGCTTTAGACTCCAGAAACTTGGCAAAGCAGAAACCCATTGCATAGCTGAACCATTTTCAGCTAGGCCTCAAATTCCAGAACCCCACAAACCTAAGGGGAAGCATCAAAATACAGCCGGGCTGTGCTGTAGTGCTTGCCTGCTAACAGAATTATCATCAGAACCAAAAAGGGCAGATCCAGTCCAATCCTGTGCCGTGCTGTCACCAGAGCGCCTTGCTGATTGCAGATCCAATTCCTAGAACCAGATCATATTCCCTGACCAGAATCTTGACGGACCAGAATCCTAACAGTTCTGTTTAAAAACATATCTAGTGAGTATCTATAGAAAGAACTGTTTCACTAGCATATGTACCTTGCCTAGTCAATCCCTATCTTAAACCCATCCTATCTTGTATACAGAACCCGCATTGTTAGGAGTATTTTTGAATTGTCTGAACTCTGTATCCAACCCCTCCTATCTTTCCTCCTGTACAAGTATTGTTAAAACTATCTCTGCGCTGATCTTTTTTCATCTGAAGAAGGCGAGTTCCTCTGTATGCAGTCATTCTGATCAAGTGGATGTGTTCCTGTAGAGCATTCATTGTATTCATAGTCATCCTCTAGTGTAAGAAATCCTTTTGTCATTTTAAAAGTGCATCCCTGTTTTCCATTCTTGCGTATATCTTGAAAAAACGACCTCCACTAAAACATCCATAACTTCCTCGGTTTATGTGCTAGAAACAACTTCTGCTTGTAGCTAACATCCACAGCTTTAAATCGCATCTAAAACCACATCCCAAATCCATACGGTCCTCCCGTTATCGCGCAGTGAAAAGTTTGCTGCGATTTTCGTTCAGGGAAATTCTGACACGTGCAAAACAGCTTTTGATTGGTTCGGCCTTGAATTTTAAGATTTCAAATTGTTTCTTGGTACTAAATCATTGCTTGTGTTTGTGTGCAACTATCCAAAGCAGCTCCCATAGGAATGTATTGCAAGTTCAGCAATTTTGACCATATTAGTGTTTTTACCCAATCCATTTTCAAGATTACTTGAAAAGCCATTCTGACAGCTTGAAAGTCAATTCCGTTTCCCCTTGTGTTTGAAAGGGGGAAAGTGGGATTGATATTTTGTTTGAATTTTGCTATTCCTGAATACCTGCTCTCTCCTATCTCTTTACATTGCCTATTGGGGGTGGTGGGAGGAGGGGTTGAGGGGTGTGCAGGGGGAACCTTTAACCACAGTGCAATCTGATCTGAACACACACAGAAAAATATTATTTCGGTGCTGAATTGTTTGGCTCACTATTACTCCTTGTGTATTAAAGAGATTATTCAGTGTTACATCACCCCATTGGTGAGTATTGTGTACCCATTAAAACAGTGTGATTAAATGGTAAATGCATAAATAAATATTTTAACTTTGCAACCAGCCTGATTCCTGGTTCAGTGTGACCGGGGGGGGTTTCCAGGAGAGGGGCGTGATATGAGTGGTATATCATTCAGAACAAAGAACTTGTAGACAAAAATAAATAAGGATTTCAGTTGTGCATTACATGCTAGGCGTTGACCTGGATGTGTGCCGGATTGAAATCACTTACAGCTCGAGACACCAGAATACAAGGACACCAGAACACTTTGACCCTTCTACCGGGCCTTCTCCGGGAGAGAGAGCGAACAGCTCCGCAGCTTATGCTCTAAGACCTCAGTCCCAGCCCAGTACTCGGCCGAGCTGCTGACTAACACTCCCACAGTCAGTCAGCACTACCTTCGCTGTGCGATGCTAACGCAGAACAGGGCAAACCTAGGAACAGCAAGGGAAAAATGGACAGGATAACCTAAGCAGAAATACTGCTGCCATTTCTCACCTCCTAGGTAGCCCTGGCCCCGCTCTGGATTCTGCGCACCGCCCAGGCAAGTCCTTGTTCAGCCCCAGCTTGTAGTATCCACTACGTGATCCAGTGGGCCACCCTGCTACACTGAAAAGTGGCTTCTGCAGTCAGTGCGACTTCTCACACCTCCGGTTCTTCAATTCTCAACCAGAGACACAGTGGCACACCGCTGCCTCTGCTCAGCTCAGCTCTCCACATGTAACAAAGAAACGAGGAAAGGACCTCTGAACGTATCATGTGTCACATGTCAAGCCGCATCTCAACGATTCAGCGATTCAGGAGAGGCCGCTTTCGACACAAACTAGTCAGAATTCTGAACTTACACTGGTTTGTGAGATGCATTCCACATCTAAGTTGGCACCAACAGCAGAGTGTCAGGGTGGGTGGATGAGCATTCAACAGAGTTGCCACTCTCTTTGTGATTGCATACCTGGAGCTCATGTAGTCTCTTGTTGGGTGTGCAGCTTAACAGTTCCTTTTTCTGTCTTGGTTCATAACAGAAAAGAGGGGACGAAAAACGAGGATGGATGATCCAATGGGCGCTCGCGACATGCCAAATTAACCCTGTAACATGACATTTAGCTGGAAAAGAGCAATTTAATTTGCAGGCGCTCCTCGTTTTTGCTTCAATTACGTACTTGTCTTCGAGGAGTATACTCTTTAACACACCATCTTGAATGAAGTGAACACAAATGAATCTACAGCCAGGCCACTGTCATTCCAGAGTAATTTCTTTCCACATACTCGATTTTTCAAGTATTTTATTCCACAGAAAATGCATAGTCAAACAGGACAGCTGTGCGTTTTGTCTTATATAATCTATTGCCTCAACCTTACATTTCCACTGAAAAGAAAATACTTTCGAATGAGAAATGATTTTGCTTTCTCCTACTAAAAATCAATTTGTTCAAGACTATGGGAAAGAAAAAACCAGCCTGAGCATGCATAGGGAAGTAGATGTGACATTTAGGCACCGTGGCCACAGAAGTGGTCACATGATGAGTTACAGCGTTTGAAGAACCCAAAGATGTCAGGAACTGAAACTAAAAATATATAGCAATTTTACGACGACTCTGGAGAGTGACCTGAACAATGGGAGTGGTTCCAGCAGAGTGAAGCCATGCGGTTGTGAAATAGCGTCTCTGTATTGTGAAACTTTAGAACTGATTATGTGGTTCACATTACCACAGGTCCTCTCCAGTAGTTTTCATTATTATAATTGCAACACAGAAGCGTCTGCACTGTGAGTCGAGTTTTTTCCACACAACTTTGGACATTTCCTTCCATAGCAGCCCAATATGCGTAGCTTTGGAATCAGAGTTCACTCAGAACAATGTGACATTATATGATGACATTTAAAAAAGATAACTCATTGGTGGAAAATGCATTATGAATGGATTGGGACTTCAAGTGCCCTTTGTGACATCAGCGTGTTAATGTCAGCTGCTGGAAGATGTATATCACCGTAGCAGGCTGCCTACACCCAACAAAGAAAGGACCCAATCAGAGGACGCCTGCATAGAACCCCGGTTTATTGAGAAAAATGCACGCCTTTTATTCCAATAGTCGCATATCGGCAATAATTTCCTAAGCGCACTCAAGTAGAGCTCACGCAAGTGACTCATCTGGGAAGATCCCTTGAAACACCTCAGACGCTTGGTGAGGTACTACACCCAGGGCCCATTGCAGAAAGCGTTATACTCCTACAACCCTACACTACACACACTGACGACCTCGCACACAGGAACCACATGCCTACCCATAGCACATTCACCTTGACAGAGCGGTATCAGGTAATATTATCCCCACCAATAATATCGCCCATATATATGGTCGTGGGGTAAGGCCATAGGCAATATTATTAGTGGGGATAATTTATGGGGCAATTAGGACCAGGGGTTGTGGGGGTGTCCCCTGCTCCATTAAAAAAGTTATGGGGGTTGCAGGGGTGTCCCCCGCAGGTTCCAAGGTTCTGTGGCTTAATATTACCATGGCAATATTTTTGTATGGCGATATTTTTGCGGGGATATTAACACATGGAGCTGACAGAGCTATGCCAGAGCTCACATCTTTAGCTCTAACACTACCCCACACCAGCCAGTGGCCAACCCGGTCATGCAGAGTGGTGATTTATCAGATAATGTGGTTTCCACTCCAGCTAATTAACATGCTAAAGTGTCACCAGCAAATCATGTAGAACCATACGGGTACTCAGAACTCAGGTAGTTACTGTGGCGCTGCCCCTTGAAGGGGCGCGCATGCGGCAGCGTGACGTTGCACGCTGCCGCATGCAGTATAAATAAAAGGGGCATTCCCGGTCATGGCAGTGCGACTGGGAAGCCGGAGCAACACAGACGTGTGAGTGTGGTCTGTGTGCGCTGGGGGGCTTACGGGAATCGCTGGGGGTCAGGACAAACCCCCAACAGTTATGGCCTGCAATCATCAGCGCATCAGGTTTTGCGCCTCTTTTACCCTCTAACCCATTAACAACTCATCATCTTTTCTGCTGGAGTTGTGCTGTACAAAACCAATGTACAGTGCATTGCATACATTAAAATTAAGATCTATCAGTTGATCTTAAAGTGGCGCAAAGTAAAATAATTTCCCACCACACAAATGCAGATTGCTTTTTTTCGCCAAACACTAAGGTAATGATGTTTGGTATACCATAATTCTACAAGGTCAACATGGTACAATGCTGTACAGTTTTGAAGAACACCTGTGATCTGTAGGAGCATTCCAACTGGGACAGGATGTGAGTTCAGAGCTAGCTGTCAGCTGTGGAAGACTTTGATCTAGTGTCCTGCATGCTTTAATAACACTCGTGAGGGTAAATGGGTGGCTAACTTCGGGCCAGATAGACTCTTGAGCCGGGAGCTTTGCGGCATATAGATGGCGAGGTGGGAAATCAGCAGAGCCCTAAGGAAAGGAGCGCGCCCACACTTGGAATATTAAGGAGGAACATCAGCGTGCCCAGAGAGCAGGGTCTTAGGCCCTGGACATGTAGGAGAAGACCAGGCTTCAGGAACTCCAGTATTGCAAAACTAAGTCACATGGTGAGCAACACAGCTCTGAGGTCCCTAGCACATTAGGGGTGTCACAGGCGAGGGATCAAAAGACAACTCACAGCCCAGGTTATAAAGTTCAAGGGTCTGCAATACAAAGCATACATATGTCTATGATTCAGATAGATCCGAAAACAAGGTAATGTGAAACTCAAAAGACAATGAATAAATCAAACTTTTCCCAGAGGACTGTAGTCCATCAATGCTTCCCTTTCTCCTTTATTCATCACCAGCCAGAAGCCACTCACAGTTTTGCCTCTGGTAGTTGGAGCGTTGTCTTTCTTAAAACCTGTCATGATAGCATTCTCCTCTGTAGTTGTTACTGCCACCTCTGTTCCAGATGGTGGAGTAACTTTACTGAATATTTTGGGGAGGACATAACATCTAAAGGAACGGGGCCTCTGCCAAATGAGGGGGACAAAATGGAGTGCCACGAATGTTGGGGGGGCAAACACCCTTATCCCCACCCCTAGAATTACGCCCATGGTTCCAGAGGGCCCGTTGGTTGTCGGCCAGCCATCAGACTCTTAGCCTAGATTGGTGGGTCCAGGGACTGTCAAGTGTAATCCCTGTGTGCCGTTGGCAGGCTGTGCCACAGCCTCCACCATTGCTTGGGTCCTCACCTTTTTAGCAATCTCTTGCCACTTGCCTCCGGCACCTCCTCCTCCCTCTTGACTTTCACTTTCCACTTATACCCGCGCTGATATATCTTTAATTTCCTCCTCATCGATTCACAAAACTCTGCTCTTCTCTTCCCCCTCTTAGCTTCCCTCCTTGCCATTTCTCTTCTTTCCTAACCACTACAACTGGTTCTCCTCTGTGGAGGAACTCAGACACAGGTCAATAAATACAAAAATAAATGAACTACTGATCGGGGCACAGGAGAAGAAAATAGTGGGACTTAGGGTTTTCATTTGCAGGTCTTGCAGGTCATAGGGGAAAAAATGTGTATACCCCATCAGGACATCATCCCTTTTCATCACCTTAGTGCGTATTTCTTTTCTTTCACTCCTTGCAGACTTTGGTTAGAACGCCCCTCTTTCCCTTACTGAATTGGGGCAATGCTTGCCAATTATGAACTGGGCTGCGTATGGGAACCATTTATGCTGACTGTGAACTTTCAGCCTGCTTGGGTGCACTAGTGCAAAGACATTAAACTCGAGCCAATGGATCAAACCGCCTATATCTGGCTGAGAGCAAGGGCTTCTCTTATATATGGGAAGATAGTGAAGGGGTGGAGGCTCTATGCCCCTTGCCTGAGAACGATGGGAGCAGAAGTGGATTTTAGCGGCCATGTTCACCCAGAACCTATTGGTCACATGTTGTTTGGCCTTAACACTAATGAGGGACTGTACTCAGAACAAAGAACAGTATTGTTTTAGGCGGGAGGCGGGAATAGTGTGCCAGAAGGCCTGGTAATGCTTTCAGAGGGTTTGGTAGTCATGATCCCCAAACAGGATAAAAGTGGCAGATCTGGAGCGTGGGCGGGTTAGTTGGTTGGGATTGGATCAATGGCTAGGATGCGGTTTGTCTTGCTTTTTGCTTAACCACTATGGGAAAATTAAGACAATTATTTTTGATGTTCATTGATTGATGCTGTGAGTCCCATCTGTCATGGAAGGGGGTACGGCACCGGGTCAGCAGGCAGCCTCCTCTCGAATAACCCACTTGCATGACCAGAGAAGATAAGGAGTCTTACTTAAAAACTCCAGGGTTTTATAAGGAGGAGGATTCTGTTGCTATTACAGATGTCTACCTGACACTCAAACTGACTTCACTGATGTTCCCCTTCCAAAGGTAGACCTGCTTTACTTCTTTGATGGCTCATGTTACCAATTAATCAATCAAAATACTTTATTTCGGGCAGAGCCCTTGAGCACATGTAAAAACATAAATAAAGCGAGCCATGCCAAGTAAAAGAACAAAAAATAAATAAGCACATGCATTTCATCCAATAGCATACCTTTCATTTATTTAATTATTAAACTTCTCAAGGGGCCCAACAGTAGCCTTCTTATCTTCCAGGCTCTCTAGAGGGACTTTGACACAGCAAAAATTGCATATTTGTGGGCTGTTGATGTGCAAAACACTAGAGTTTCAGAAATATGGCGTATGTTAAAATCTCAGAGAACAGATTTCAAGTATACCTCTCTTAGACGTTTGTAACCAGGGCATAGAAACAGAAGATGGGCCAAGCTTTCATAATAATTTCGGCAGGTTTGTCATAGGTCTGTCTTCGAAATGTTCCTTTTATGCTCTAATGAGGCTAACAGTAAAATGCCTAGATATAATCTAAGGTAAAGAGAGCGGCAAAAATGGGGAGATATTTGTTCTCGATATTCTTCATATCCAAATGACTCCTTTGCTGCCCAGTATAGTTTGGCACTGGCAGAAAAGGGACAGGTTTCTGTCCTCCAATAGTGGTGCCTGGGCCTGTTTAATTCTTGGTGTCACTTTTTTGCAGATACAATCAGGGACATCACTAGTTGGGCAGTAGCCCTTAAATGCGGCAGTAATGCTATTGCCGCTGCATTTAAGGGTCCGCCCAATCACGAGTCTGGCAGCATTTACCCCCAGCTGCAAGCTGCACGCTGGGGGTAAATGTGACGAAAAAATCCCAAATTTTCGGGTGCAATTAGCGCCGCGCTATTTTTGGCGCGCTAATTGTGCCGAAAATTCCCCATTGGGTCCAACGGATCCAATGGGGAATGGGGAATTACAGTTACCGCCCAACCCTTGATCTGGCGCTAATAGCGCCGGACCGGTTGGCGGTAACGCTATTAGCACAGGCGGTAACACCAGCGGTAATAACACTGGGTTCCCGCTCAACCCGTGATGAGGCCCATTTATCTGTTTTGCCAGTAGTCTTCCAGACCTATGACTGTTAGGGTTGATGTTATGTGATTATACCAGGCCAATGACACTCTGCCATGCTGGCCCAGAATATCTGATATGGCTGCTTGGTATTTGCCTAAATATGGTGACGCCCACACTCGTGCTCAATATAGAATGGTTCTGAGTGATATATCTTCTGTGATGTTTTTCTGATTAAGTTCAATGTAGAGCCGTACATTCGGGGAGCTAGATGTAGGTTCGTGATTTTTTTAAATAATTTATTTTCTACTACCCCTAATTTTGCACAGTTGGCAAAGCTCTATAGTTGTGCTCCGTACCTAGCCCTGTCATCAAGATCAAAATGGTAAATTGGCTGCAAGGTATGTGATATGTGAGCATGCAGCGGTGGTGGAGAAGTTGAAGCAACCTCAGGTCACTTCGGCGCAGGTTGCAGAGCTGTTGGCATTTACTAGGACATGCAGATTAGCTGCTTAACAGTCTGTTATCATATACACGGATTTAAGGTATGCCTTTGGGTAGCTCACTACTTCAGTGAACTCTGGAAACAAGAGATTCCTGACTTCGACAGGGGCCTCTGTTAAAAACATTGAGTATCTAAAGGTGCTGCTCGTTGCCTTTATGCTTCCAAAAAAACTAGCCATAATGAAGATGCAACAATGACTTTGCAGACAGAACGGTAAAACTGGCTGCAGTATCTGAATCGGACGACCCTAGCACCCAATAATTGAGAAAATGTCTGTTGTGTGCCTCTCCGCTGTATGGATCTTCTGAATTCCCTCTAATGTCCCTTATGCCATTCCCTCTGAACTGCTGCAGAGTTATAATCTATCCAGTGTGGTAACCATGTCCACTGTGGACTCTTGGCCATGGTATAGAAGAAGACTTGTACATTGGCAGGGGGAACATGAGACCGCAATGGAAGGTGGGACTGTGTTGTAAACATGTGGATAGGCTTTCTCCAAAGACCAGCTATGTGCCCCCAAGATGTTATTCCTTATTTGTGTGAAGCTCTCCTTAACTGTATATCTGAAGAAAATTAACGTGCTCTGAATGCCGAATTAAAATCTTCAAACATGTCCTCTACCGCAGATATGCTAGGAAAGAAACTAACCCCAACTCCAGAAATGTACCCTGAACCATGCCATGTCTCAGACCTAACATACTATTGTTCTGTTTTACACTCCAGATTGAGAATAAAGGAGATTCTGAAGACAGTATATTGGTACCGCTATGTGACGAATACAATGGTGGCGGTGAGAGAAAGGGTTCAGAATACCAATGAGAGCGGAGACATTGACATAGAGTCTTTACCTCAAGGTTTTCATTGTGTGGCTGTACTGGGAGAGTGTACCATTTAGGTCAGAGTGGAGTGCTAGGAAAAAACTATACTAATTCTATAGAGCGATATTGCTATCTACTGACTGCTTTGACTTACTGAGCAGCACTGATGTGGTAAGAGTGTGAGCCAACTCCAAGCATGCTTTGTGCTGCTATAACAGAACATGCACTCTAATGCAATATTTAGTGTCACCTACATTTAAGGTTTCTGAGTTTATGAAAAATACAAGATGCGTAGCCAGTCCTTGTGATATGATACAGTAAGGAAGATTGATGGATCATGGTGTTGGTATGTTATTTTGAACACTACTTTACCTACTTCGATTTTCGCTATTCCCTTATCTGCATTTCAGCTCATGACACCGTTTCCCAAATGTACTGAATGAGCAATGATACCCCTGCAGCATCAGCCAGAGAAAGTGCACAGAAGAAGAAGCAAAGGGGAAGTAGATTATCAAATCCGGGATGGGGCTAACACTGCCTAAGCAGCTTGGAGTGTTTACAAGGGGCAAAAGTAATATACCCATTTGAGCTGCTTAGAACGAGCAACACGACTTACACCTGGGCACAGCTCACCAACAGTAATATTAGAGGGTTGCACATCATTGGGACTCAGCAAGGTCCCGAGACATGCAGTGATACAGCTAAGAAATGGTTTGATGCCCTCTGGATGGACGCTGCCATGGCACTTACTTATGAAGACATGCAAGATTACCTTAATTCTGAACTCCTGAGTACCCGAGAAGAGGTAAAGCATAACAGTTGGCCAAGAATCCTGGGGAACGATTCAGGAATACCAGAAGACCTCTAGCCCTGGAGAGATTTCTGGTAGTACAGAAAATGGAACTGTAGACGTCGAGGGTGCATCTTTACAACAAAGGGGCCAGCAAAAGGCATTTGGGCCCTAATAACCGAATCGTGCCTGGCCTGTGGACTGGATGCAACTGGAACTGGGAAACACACTGAGAAGTGTGGAAAGTATGACCGCCAACTGCCCCAGGGATAATCCCTAATTTATGGTCAGGAAAAGGCTCAACTTGGAAATGATGGCCCCTTCAACCACCACAGCTGGAATATCTTAATACGCTTGGAAAAGGTCAGGTGTTATTAGTGGGTAACATTGTGGCTATCACGGACAGGTAGATTTCTGTTTCAAGGTGAAGGTAAGTGTGGAGAGTTAGTGTCAGTCCCTACAACAGGTATACATTGTGTTCTGCAGACAGAAGTTTAGCAGTTTATTAGCCAGTGGTAGAGAGCAAATCACTAAATATTCAGTTTTTGAAGGGACTATCGGTGCTTTGAAATTCTATAGAGTTGAACTCCGGAGGTGAAAAGGGTTGTGAAAGGAGGAGGGTGTAGCTGGAAATAAACAATCATATGTACAAAATACCTGATGTCTGCAGAGATTCCTTGATAAGTTGTATCATGCAATAGGTTATGTTGTGATCTTACCCTTAGTGGGGATAAGATGGAATGGCCACACCATTCTGGAGCTGAGGAGAGAAATGAGAGGTATTTGGTGGAGGAGGGAGGAGGGTGTAGCTGTATCTACAATTTAACATAAAAGGAAATAAACAATCATATGTGCAACATACCTGATGTCTGCAGAGAATCCGAGATAAGCCGTACCATGTCATAAATTGCGATGAGCTCAACTAACTCCAGCAGCTATGCCCTGGACTCGGGATCAGCCGGCTTGGCTACCCAACTTTGCTCTTTGCCGACCGGTCCTCCACAGCACCACTAAACATGCACCGGCAAGTGTTGCACAATTGCTGGGGTGAATGCTTAAATTACTCAAATTCTAGAGGTACCCAAATGAGTTTATCTTCAACGCCCAACCGTCATGCTTGTGCACAAGCTGGTAGTGCTACGATGGAATTTGCTATGCAATTCTGTAGGTTTGCTAATCAAATGGACACTTGTGTAGCAAAGTTAGCTATTTAAGTTGACCTCTTCAATTCATTCACAGCTCGCCTTGCATTCCTCTCTTGCCCATGGTGCTCTCTTCACCCTATTTTCTCTGTTCACTTCAAGTGCTAATGGAGAGAAAATGCAGCAGTAATCATGACCTCCACTCCTAAGTGCCAAAGGCATGTGTGGGAGTTCTAGGCAAGAATTTCTTTTTTTCTTCAAATAATTGCAAACCAGAAGTAATCGGGATGATACTTTTATTAAGCTTTCTATATCCTGTCTCTATATCCTGTCTGGCAAAGACCAGTATATTTATATAAGGAGAGTCATGGAATTCCATTCCTAAAATGTAAGTTGTTACTTAATGCATAATTATAGTATTGATGCTGTAACACACTGCATCATCTCCATGTGTTACAGTAAAGTTTAGGTTAGTGTATCTAAATGTCATAGTGTCCAATGTATTTCATTTTGTTGGGAAAGATTCATCAGATTGACAAGTGAACACTTTTGAAAATGTACATGATGAAAGGCTTTTGGTGATAAACCTAGTTCTGTAACCTGCAGGTTGCATACATCTTGCAACTGGTGCTCAACCCATTAGCAAACCCATATTCCTTGAAATTCGGTATTATCACTCTGTTGCTTTATACCAGGTACCCTGAAAGTGAGATGACCACAAACTGCAATATTCCACCTAGTTTGCCCAGTTCTATGGCTGCTAGACAATCCATTCTGCGTAGTATCTTTCTTACCTCTTACATAATGAATACACAAAGGGAACTAGATGCGTACGCAAAGTAGTGATCAATAGTTCCACCCAGTCTGTTCACTGTGCATGGCTGGCCTTTGGGTGGCAGCAGTGTGCCAAAAATAAAGTGGGTTTTTATGGACATCCATGTCACAACCACACACCCTGGGGCATATGCACAGATGCCCCGGATGATGGGTGCCATGGGACCATACCGAGGAGTGACTTATCTGTGTCCCTTTGGGACACACAGACACAGGGGGCCTGGCTGGACTTTGTCTTGGCGCCTCTGGCACCAAGCTCATGTGGGGAATTGATGTTGGGTTGCAGTAACCTCATTGGACCCTTATTTACCAGGCCTCTATTTGCAAGGTACTGGGTGTGGCCTTCTTGGGCCAGTTTCACTGCCAGGGACTAAGGTGAGACCGGGCGTGGCAGGCTGAGCAAGCTAATGGACGTGGCTAAGGAGCTCAGCTATATAAGCCGCCCCATCCTTGGTGCCAGCGCTTCGCGTTAACTTGCTTTCAAGCAACGTGACGCTTACCAACGTTCAAAGCTGCACAGCAATACTCACCCTGCGTTCGACGCTCCGCTCCATCATCTCTTCCCGGCCTTCTTCTTCAGCGAGTCCCGTCGCTGCAACGAAAGAAGAAGACAAGACAAGGTTAGCGCATTGCAGCAACTGAGAGTGGGCGGCAGTTAAAAGCACACACGCAGCGCCATAATACAAATCTCCTGTTACCTGCAATCGTGGATCCAATCCTTCATCGCTCCTGTTACCAGCAACCGTGGATCCGCTCCTCCAATGCTCCGGACACCACATCCATCTTCGCAGCTCCAGGGACCCACTTTCATCACCTACAAGGGCAGAAGAAAGCAAGAACAGCATTACTAAAGGTACGGACAACAGAACGGACACTTGTTAGGGAACCAAGCAAGTGAAACATAGCGAAAGACGAATAATACAGCGCCAAGCAAGGAAAAGCTGGTAATTAACACCCAAAGAAGACAGACAAGAATAAGAACATTACTTACCATAACCCTACTAAAGCCAAGCAAGAAAGGCTGAAAACCAACGCGCAAAACAAGATAGACAAGATTCAGAGCACGACTTACCAAAAGAACCAGGTAGTCACATCAGGGCTGGACTTCTGCCCGCAAAGGACCAGTGAAGGAACTCAGTCCTTGGGAATCAAGCGCCCCTGCCAGAAGAAGCAGGACGGAGTGCCCACAGACTCTACTAAAAGGTGAGCCAACCAGCACAGCGCACTTATTGGAGTACAGTCCTGGGGAAGGGACGGAAAGGGGCGCAGGTCGCGGCCAGCAGCACTCAGCGTTCCTCTTGTATTCACGCAGGTGCATGACCCTGAGACAATCCTGCTGCAGTCACTGGTGTTCACGGCTAGCGCATCCAAGGACGCATTTCACCCCTGGGAGGGTTCCAAACATGCCCCAAAGCCCCAGCAGAGACAAGGTAAGTGTAACAGAATGCAAGGCCTCCCACAAATCTCTGTCTGGGCATAATGGAAACGTCGGAAACTGACCAATTAGCCCAATTGCTGGGAGAACTACAGGCGGAGGACAAGACAAGAAACCAATGCTCTATGGCGGGAATTAATCGTGAATCAGGAACGAACCGACGACCTAGCAAGGCAACTGCTCCAGACTCAGGCTGGCCGGGCCCCACTGCCTAGGCCTGCGCCTTCAAGTACAGCCTCACCATCCACGCCAGTGCACGTTATTCTCCCTGGGGCCGGATTTATGCTCTAACCGAACAGGAGAACCAGCACTTAAAGACGTATCTAGATCAATATCTGGCAAAAGGCTTCATTCGCCCGTCCAAGTCATCTGCGGCCTCGCCCCTCTTTTTTGTGCCTAAAAAGGAGGGGGACCTAAGAACTTGTATCGACTACAGATCACTTAACCAGATCACGGTGAAAAAACAGTATCCATTGCCCCTTATCCTGGAACTCTTAGATCAGGTCAAGGACGCCCGCATTTACACAAAACTAGATCTGCGAGGGGCCTATCATCTAGTAAGAGTTAAAAAGGGGGACGAGTGGAAGACGGCTTTCAGCACGAAATATGGTCTTTTTGAGTACCAGGTTATGCCCTTTGGGCTTTGCAATGCCCCTGCGGCATTCCAATTCTTCATGAATGACATCTTCCGCGAGCTATTAGATGTCTGTGCACTAATGTACATAGACGATATCCTAATTTACTCAGCTACAAAAGAAGAGCATGTTGTCCACGTCCGAGCAGTTCTGGGGAAACTCTGACAACGGGCCTCATTACGACCCAGGCGGTAAGTTACCGCCTGGGCCGTGACTTTACCACCATGGCGTAAACTACGTTTACGCCATGGTGGTAGGCGGACTTACCGCCCCATTCCGAGGTCGGCGGGGCGGTAAGTCCCCAATCCCCATTTACCCTTCCCCATTCCCATTTTTGCCCCATAGGGCATAATGGGAGGGGGGAAGGCGTTAATTACGCCACCGTAAATTACGGTGGCGTAATTAACTCCATGGTCCCTTAGCGCCATGGATTTTAACACCTGCTAAAAGCAGGTGTTAAAAGCTCCATGGCGCTAAGGGACCTCGTACTCAGGCGGTAAGGGTCGGCGCTGTTTACGCTGCCGTAAACCCCTTACCGCCTGGGTCGTAATGAGGCCTAACATCTGTTTTACGCCAAATTAGAAAAATGCTTCTTCCATGTAACAGAAGTTGAATTCCTTGGATTAATTCTCACTCCCAGAGGCGTGCGTATGGACACACGCAAAGTGGACGCCATTCTTAACTGGCCCTCACCAACATCCGTAAAAGGAGTTCAGAGCATGCTCGGATTCGCTCATTTTTCCTGACGATTCATCCCGGAATTTCCCCAGATCGTCCACCCAATTATCTCTTTGTTACGGAAGAACTAACAGTTCCATTGGTCTGCAGAAGCCGAAGAAGCCTTTCTGAAATTAAAACAGGCATTCACTTCAGTTCCCATTTTGCGACATCCTCGACCTGATCTTCCATATATAGTCGAAACCGATGCTTCCAACATAGTCATGGGAGCAGTTCTGTCTCAGCGGGACCCTGATACCGGACAGTTACACCCTGTGGCATTCTGGTCACGCAAGTTCACCGCCCCCAAATTAAATTACGCAATTACAGACAAAGAATTGCTGGTCATCAAGGCAGCATTTAAAGCCTGGAGGTACTTTTTTTTGTGAGCTAGACACACAGTCACCGTAATCACAGATCACCGTAACCTGCAATACCTGAAAACCGCTAAAGCTCAGTCCTCGCGTCAATTCTGTTGGTTGCTTTTTTTGCTGAATACGATTTCACCATCACCTACAGACCCGGAGTACGCAATGGGAAAGCAGACGCCCTATACCAAATGAGTAAGGATGTGGATGCTTTCGTAGCACCGGACCCAGTGGCAATCATCCCAAAAGGAAGGATCCTAGGCACAATTACTGCGGCTTCCACCTTGGATGACTTAAAATCCGATCTCAAACAGCTTATGGATCAAAAGGCACAACAAGAATGGACGGCAAAAGGAGAAGGATACACCATTGTGGACAACCTGCCATTCTAGCAAGGACGACTCTAGATTCCAGAAAAAGAACAACAAAACCAGATTATCACAAGCTACCACGATTCGTTAGTGGAAGGGTATCCAGGAATAACCAAGACCTTAGCCAAGATTAAAAGAACTACTGGTGGCCAACCTGGCGGCGAGATGCGGCCCGGTTTATCACAACCTGTAGTGTTTGTGCACAGAACAAATCCCAAAAACAGGTCTCCTTCGTCCTCTGATGGTACCACCCGCTCCATGGCACACTCTGTCGTTGGACTTTATCACGGATCTCCCTTCCTGTATTGGGTACAACACCATTTTAGTCATTGTAGACTTGTTCTCCAAGATGGCCCATTTTATTCCTTTGAAAGGTCTTCCAACTGCATCCTCCATAGCCACGGTGTTTCTGGAACAAGCAGTTCGGCTGCATGGCTTTACTTCGGTGTTGATATCGGATCGGGGAAGTCAGTTTGTGTCTACATTCTGGAGAAGGTGCTGCAAACCCGCTAAGATCGACCTTCGGTTATCCACCAGCCATCATCCCCAAACCGATGGTCAGACCGAACAAACAAATCAAACGCTGGAACAATATATTAGGTGCATGCTGCAACAAATTGAGGACTCTTGGAATGACATACTATGGTTAGCAGAGTATTCATACAACAGCTCTATCTACACCAGTACGAGGCAAAGATAATTCTTCATTATGTATGGACGACAACCACAAACATCCGTCTTCGACCCACCTGAATCATTGGAAATGCCGGCAGGGAAGACGTTACACAAGACCATTACCGGGGTTCTCAAGGAAGCCGCAAAACAACTAACCAAGGCCAAAGAAAAGCAAAAGCACTTCACGGACCAACATCGAAAAAGGGCTCCAAACTACCAAATCGGAGACAGAGTATGGTTGCCGACTAAATACATTCCCCTGAAGGGGCCACAGGCATTCCGCCCCCGATACTTGGGACCCTACACCATCAAGGCTATAATCAATCCTGTTGCCATGAGACTAGACTTGCCACCAAACATGAAAATCCACCCAGTATTCCATGTTTCTCTCCTGAAACCAGTACAGTCTAGAATACGGATCGACACACCACCGGATCCTGTGATAGTGAACGGAGAACCTGAATTCAAAGTCAAGAACATCTCAGATTTCCAAATGGGTCCAATCTAAGTTATACTATCTCATTGATTGGAAAAGGTACGGACCCCAAGAACGGACCTGGGAACACACTGAATATGTCCATGCCCCATGAATAATCAGACGTTTTAATCAAAATAACCCAACCAAACCAGGACCAGCGAGAGGATCATCCTTAGGAGGGGCCTTGAGGGGGGAGTGCTGTCACGACCACACACCCTGGGGCATATGCACAGATACCCCGGATGATGGGTGTCATGGGACCATACCGAGGAGTGACTTAGCCGGGACACACAGACACAGGGGACCCAGATGGACTTTGTCTTGGCACCTCTGGCACCAAGCTCATGTGGGGAATTGATGTTGGGTTGCAGTAACCTCATATGGCCCTTATTTTCCAGGCCTCTATTTGCAAGGTACTGGGTGTGGTCTTCTTGGGCCAGTTTCACGTGCCAGGGACTAAGGCGAGGCCAGGCGTAGCAAGCTAATCGGGGTGGCTAAGGAGCTCAGCTATATAAGCCGCCCCATCCTTGGAGCCAGGAGGAAAAAAGCAAGAACAGCATTACTAAAGGTACGGACAATAGAACAAACACTTGTTAGGGAACCAAGAAAGTGAAACATAGCGAAAGACGAATAATACAGCGCCAAGCAAGGAAAAGCTTGAAATTAACACGCAAAGAAGACAGACAAGAATAAGAACATTACTTACCATAACCCTACTAAAGCCAAGCAAGAAAGGCTGAAAACCAACGCGCAAAGGAAGATAGACAAGATTCAGAGCGCTACTTACCAAAAGAACCAGGTAGTCGCATCAGGGCTGGACCTCTGCCCGCAAAGAACCAGTGAAGGAACTCGGTCCTTGGGAATCAAGCGCCTCTGCCAGAAGTAGCAGGACGGAGTGCCCACAGACTCTACTAAAAGGTGAGCCAACCAGCACAGCGCACTTAAAAGAGTACAGTCCTGGGAAAGGGACGGAAAGGGGCGCAGGTCGCAGCCAGCAGCACTCAATGTTCCTCTTGTATTCACGCATGTGCGCGACCCTGGGACAATCCTGCTGCAATCACTGGTGTTCATGGCTAGCGCATTTAAGGACGCATTTCAGCCCTGGGAATGTTCCAACCGTGCCTCAACGCCCCCACAGAGACAAGGTAAGCATAACAATCCACCATTTTAAATAAATCACATTTTAAATTTGTTGGCCTCTGTTGCTATGGATCGAGTGCATTTCTCTTAGGTTGAATAGGTAAACTCAGTTACGTGACCTGGTCTAGTTGAAGTTTAAAGAATTTGCCAGGCCTGACTCCTCTCACTAATGTATTATTTCATCGTTTCGCAAAACTGCTGTATTGTTGCTCATTTCATGTCTTAGGTACAACTTACTTCTGGTGACATTAACAATATTAGTACAAAATTGCTAATCAAATGAGCCTGTTTGCTAATCAAAAATAATTTAATTATCAAACTCTGCTAATCAATTTTTGAAAACTAATGTATGCCTTGCATGAAAACCTGAATTAGACAGGGAGACTATGTTTAGCACAAAGATAAACACCTACCGCAGTAATAAAGCATAACACTGCAAATAATAGCAACATCAGCAATAAAGCATAACACTGCAACCAACAAGAACTGGGAAAAGCAAATTGCTGCCATGCAACATCTCAACCCACCACCCACATTTCTCCAAAACCCTGGATGGCCCCCAATTCCATGGCATAGGTGGAAGGCTGAATTTGATATATACTTGGAGGCCATTAATGGATATTGATTTTTGGCCAGCAGAACAATTTCATATTCATGCATAACCTGGGTTCAGAGGGTCAAGAGGTATGCAGAACTCCCCCCAATATTGGAAGATCAGGAAGCGGAAGGTTTGAACATCTATGAAGAAGTGGTGGCGAGAATAGAGAAGCAGTACAAAAAGAAGGACAGTGTTATCTTGGAGAGACACACATTTTACACTAGGGATAAGCTCCCTGGGGTGTTTATTGAGGAGTTCCTGGCTGCTCTCAGATACAATTTTGGGCAATTTCTAAATTAAGTCTTAAGAGATCTACTGATGGTGCACACCACAAATTACCTAATTAGGGAGAGAATTTGGGAGGAGTCTGAACCATAGTTAGATGAAGTCATTTGTATAGCCAAGAGCATAGAAAGGTAATCTGAACGTGTATGAAAATTGCTAAGGAGAAAATGACAGACCATACACAAATACGCACTATTAATGCCCGAAGACACAAAACATATAATACCGCAAATGAGGTAGAAAACAAGGGATACTCAAGCATCAACTGCTTTAGATGTGGAGCTACAGACCATATTGTAACATCAAATAAAAATCCAGCACTTGGAAAGATCTGCAACATTTGTGGAGAATGGGACATATAGCAAAGGCTTGCAGGAATAGAAACTTCAGGAATTCCTCTACGAGAGAAAGGAAGGAAGTAGCAATGATAAGTGAGGAAGTCTCCCAAGCTGTTCGGGAAGATGTGGCTTAAGGAAATAATGTGTCTGGGTACAGGAAGGATGTGTTGATGGTGTGGGATCCAGATGAGGACTCTACTGAATTTACAAGTATTATGAGACCCACTTGCCTAATCGAGATTGCTGGCGTGGAAATGAAGTTAATGACAGATCCGGGTTCACTGTACACAAATATTCCACACAGTATGTATGAAGGAGAACTATAGAGACGAGTGGGATCAGTGAATCAAGTTACTAGAGTACCATGTGCATACTCAGAACATCAACTAGATATGCTAGGCTGGTTCATTGAGAAACTTAAGTTCACAAATAGCGAAATAGGTGGCAGAGTGAATGTTTTTGACAAAGGGCTTCCCATAGTAAGCTGGAGACACCAGGCTGAGTTTAGAATGGAGTTGAAACCAGGTGCCAAAGACCAAATATTAATCATAGAGAAGAATTAGAAAGGACAAATTATCATATCACAATTTCCAGAAGTATTCTCAGAGAAAGTGGGAACGCTGGGAGGATATCAACACCGCATGAGTCTATGTGTGGACTTGAGAGGCCTTAATAATAATATTGTGGTGGAAACCCTTCCACTACCTGACAGAACTGAAATGATTTACAGTCTGTATGATGCAACTATTTTTTCAACCGTAGGTTTGAGAAGTGCTTTACATAAAGGTTAATTGATACACGAGAGTAAGCAACTAACAACATTTACCATACCATGTGGATTGTTTTGTTTAAATAGGATGCCTTTCGGGCTGGCCACCGCAGGTTCCATTTTTCAAAAGTTAAAAGGGAAATTATTTAAGGACAGATCGGAGGTCGTCTACTTCTTGGATGACATACTGATATACAGCAAGAGTGAAGAGGAACATACAAAGAAGCTGAAGAAAGAGCTGGAGAAACTCAAGGAGAGTGGCATGACGGCTAAGATGCAAACTGAAAAAGTGTATTTAGTGATAGACAGGGAGGCTTTAGCTTGTGCTTCGGGATTACAACAATTTAAATGGGGCGCACCATTCATTGTGAGGACGAATCATAAGCCCCTACTCAGGATATTGAGTGTTGGGGAGCAGAAAAGCATCACAAGACTGTTAAGGTTACAATTAAAATGAGTCAAATAAAACTATAAAATAGAATTCCAAGATGGACAACATAACAAAGTGGCAGACTATTCATTGAGAATACCTGATTTAGAGAAACAAAGTGATGAGATTGACATGATGGGGGATGCAGAAATGTCCCTGTTGGTTGGATGTACCATATCCAAAGAGAGATGGGTGACTGCACAAAATGATGATACAATAATACAAGAGGTATGTCTCGGAGGGTTGGCCCCTGCCCAAGAATCAATCAGGAGAAATAAAACGTTTTGGTGTAGTGGGAGAGGAATTGTCATTGGAGAGCGGAATACTGAAAAGGGGAGAGAGAGTAATATCTCTCAAGGATGTTAGGGTACACAAAATAGCAAATACATATGTTCATCATTCCGGTATGGCAAGCACGAAAGGATTGGTCAGAAAGCGTTTTTGGTGGACAGGAATGGTTAGGAAGATGGACAGATATATCAGAGAATGTGTGCAATGTAACATGAGTGATAAGATATTGATCACAAGAACACTACTGTTAATACTGTCAAAGGTACAAATCGAGCTATAGAGCAGAGTAGCTATGGAAATTATAGGACCATTTCACAATGTCAGGCCTGGGAAGAAGTACACGTTATTATTAAAAAGACTATTACACATATTGGCCTGAGGTTCAGTTTGTCAGGGAAATCACAACAGTTTCTGGAGAATATCTTTGGCAGAGAAGGTGTACCTCGTGAGATTAGCAGAGAAGGTGTACCTCGTGAGATTAGCAGAGAAGGTGTACCTCGTGAGATTAGCAGAGAAGGTGTACCTCGTGAGATTATCACAGATAATGGGACACAATTTGTGTCTGAAAAGATAAATACGTTTGTAAGGGAGAGTGGCATTCAGTGCTCCAGATAAGATTTGGAAGTGGAAGTATTTTTACACAAGTTGGTAGTAAAATGATTTTTTATGGAGTACAAATGTAAGTCCACTTCCCAATGGGAGAACTTTATAAGCATGTAAAATGTTTTAACTGGAAAATAGAAATGTTTTTGTGATAGTTATTTCTTTGGACCTAGTTAGTCATGCACATCAAAAAGGTACAGCTTACTTCTTCCAATGAGGCAGTTATAATAGTAGTTTCTTCCTGTGGTACGATGTGTACAACTGGTCCAAACATTTCCATGGGGCTGTGTGGGTGAAAGCAGGGGCACATGGTTCTACGTGTCTGTTTCCTATTTTTTTTGAGTATTTTTACTCCCCATTTTAATTTTTTTGGAGTATTTACATTTCTTTAGGGAGTAAAAGTGGCCGATACACCCCATATCTGTAGGGCTGGTGGCATTAAACACATAAACACACCATTGTACCACCCACAGGTAAATAGACTGGTGGAACATTTTAATAGAGTGATCAGAGAAACAGTGCAGTTGAGTACAATGTTGAAGTTGGAGTTAGAGGCAGAGGTTTGTCCAATGTTGCATACATACAGAGTGAAGAAACATGCATCCACTGATAAATCACTTCTTGAGTTGATGAGAAGTAGGCTACATAGAGATGCCAGGTGTCAAGGATGGTTGGATATATTACAGAAGAATAGAAGAGTACAAGGTTGGATGATGAGGTTGTGATGAGGAAAAAGAGGAGGATGAAAGATGAGTATGATAGGATATGTTGACGTGCAAGTAGGTGACATCGTTCCGATAAGGTTGCCATATTTGTTACATAAGGGTGACTCCAAATTTGGGGCACCCATTAGAGTGGATTGGGTCACCAGAACCAGTGTACTGACATGGGATGGATGGTGGTGGAACTTGAACAGAGTTGCAAGATGTGCAGGCTCGGGGTAGTGTGTGTAAATGGGGAAGATATGTTGTGATATGTTGTGATCTCATCCTTACTGGGCATAAGATGGAATGGCCTCACCGTTCCATTCTGGAACCGGGTGAGAGAGGTGAGATGGAGTTGGTCGAGGAAGAGGAGGGTGTAGCTGAGTCTACAACTTAACATAAAGGAAATAAACAATCAAATGTACAACATACCTGATGATCAATCCTTGATAGGCCATAACATGCAATACATTTTGTTTTGCAGACAGGAGCATGGCAGTTTATTGGCCAGTGGTAAAGAGAAAGTCCACAAAGATTTTTTGAAGGAATGGCCCAAGGTATTATCAAGGTGCCTTGAAACTCTAGAGTTTAATTCCTGAGGTGAAAAAGATCAAACATATTTATAAGAGCTTGTATGGTGCTAGAAGTAGTCTTTAATTAGCAAAGGAAAGCATTTGAGGTCTTTCACAATGCAGCCACTTTATGCACTCCAAATGATATATTATGTGCTATTAGTAATGTGGTTTTGGAACAACCTTATATAACCACAACCGTGTGAACAACCATGTTACTTTTCCTACTGGCAGGTATTATTTCCTGCTGCCACAGATGGTGTATTAAGAAAGGAACCATGGTCGTCAAAACAGCGCCTTCCAGATCTACTCATCGCAGTTCTGATCATGACCTGTATCAATCATTTATCCTCCAAGAAATCAGGAAAGAATCACTTGCCCTGCAAAGAGAACCGCAGCAGCCCATGACTGGAAAGGCTGGAAGTCAATGGCCTGGTTCCTACAAACTCACAATCTGTAAAAACGTTGAAAAACTATGAAATAGCAACAAGTAATGATGCTGCTATGCTACTTGCACTAGAAGCACAAAAGGTGGGTCTGTGAACGCAGACCCACGTCAATTAATACACAATTAAATGAACTACTAATCGGGTCACAGGAGAAAATAATTTAAGAAATGGGTGGGACCATGGGTGTTCCTTTGCAGGTCATAAGAGATAAAAATGAATGCATCCCCATCATGACATCAACCTGTTCCAAATTCTTAGTGCTTATCATTGTTATTGGTTAAAACAAACCTTTGTCCCTCATTAACTTTGGGCAGTATGCAATGCAATACAGATGCTTCTCCATTAAGAACTGGAACACGCATGTGTAACATTTCCGCTGACTATGAACTTTCAGCCTACCTCTGTGAACTGGCGCATGGACTTTGAACTCAAGCCAATAGATCACACCGTCTCAAACCGGCCGAGATAAAGGGCTTGCCTTCTGTATGGGAAGTTGTCAAGGGGCAGAGGCCCTACACCCCTCACCAGAGGACAACGGGACCGTAAGTAGATTCAAGCTGACATGTTAACCCAGAACCTATTGGTCACATGATGTCTTCCGGCATGAACATTAATGAGGAACTGTACTCTGAAATGAAAGAACAGTATTGGTTTAGGTGGGAGTTGGGAATACCATCCTGTAAGGCCTGGTAAGTGCTTTTAGAGAGTTCAGTAGTCATGTGCCCTGCACAGGATAAAAGTAGTGAATCTGGAGGGGAGGGCTGGTTGGTTGGTTGGTTGGTTGGTTGGTTGGTTGGTTGGTTGGTTGGAATGAGTTAATGGCTAGGATGCTGTCCATTTGTCATTCAAGCAAACTAATAAATGCTTCTTGCTTAAACATTACCAAAACTTAAAACCATTATTTTTGACTTTCACACCACATCTCCTCTGTTCCTGTTTTGCCCCTTTAGCACCTGGCCTGTTGACACTACCTTTTCCATACTATACTCTTCCTCCTGCGGTTTCCCTTTCTTCCCAACATTTCCTTCCCACTCTGTGTTCTCTCTCACCTCCTGCGCCCCATCTAATTCAGATGAATGTTCCCCTCCTTTCCCTTCCTTGTCTTCTCTTCCCCTTCTCTTTCTTAAATGTTACCTACTACACCAATCTTTGCTGACCTTTCTACTCTCCCAATCTGCTCCTCTCCTTTTCAATGACCTCCATCTTCTGCTCTACCACCTCATGTACGCCTCCATTCTCCTCACCACACTGATACGCAATATCCTAATACCTATGCCTCCAACTCCTTAGTTCCATAACTCTGTGTGTGAGCTGGGATCTCTTTATACACCGGTCAGTATGCCTGCATGGTCAATGATTGTGAGATCGTCTTCAGCTGATTATTTGAGCTTGGGGATTGGACCACTTGTGACAAAACTACTAATTTCACCTGTCACATGCACAGCTCTGCGGACTGAACCATTATCAAAGTTATCTGTCATCTTAGATACTTGTGGCTGCATGGCCGGTCCATGTTTAGTCCAGATTGCTGGTGATCCTTACTGAAACATGGTTGTCCGTACTGCATCGGTGCCCGCAAACCCCAGCATTTCTGTTTCGGTGCGAGCTGGGTCTGCAATCAGACACTGGGATATGGGGTTACGATGGGGGAGAGAACGCAGGTTGCGGGCGTGTCCTCATCATTATAGGGGGAAGTGGAGAGGGAGTAGACAGCTAAAATGTTATCTTGCTGCAGTGGGAAAGCTGGGCCCGGAAAGAAGAGGCTTCAGCAAACCCGACCTGCAGCAAGACACAATGGAACCTGTGTATCCAGAGAGGCGTCACAGGTGAAGGTAACATGCTCAGTTTCTACTATTGAGGTCTACCCTGAGAGGGAGGATGGGGGGTGGCTGCAGGGCTTCATGTCGTGGGTTGCTGGGAGAGGTGTAGAAGTGGATGGTGTTGGTGCAAGTAGGATTGGTGTTACCAACAGGCCTTTATCTCCACTGTGGGGTGGGTAACCAATATGTGTAATGTTCAGGTGGAAAGGAGAATGGTGGCCAGGTTAATGAGTGGGGTTTATTCAAAGACAGGCTCCAGACTGAGGGGGCTCGCCAGGCCTGAAGATCTTAGCTATCACTCGGTCCAGTGGTTTTGTAATGATCAAACGTGGCGTGTTTGCCAGAAGCCATGTGAAAAGTCATGTTATCCCCAGTTTGCGGTGTCAGGCCAGTGAGAGCATCCTATCTAGTATGTGGTGGTGAAAAAGGTCCTGAAGTGAGGGGAATTGTGAGGCTGGAATGTCCTGGGTGTCAATTGGGCACAGGAGGAATATAGCAGGGTGTTTCTGTTTTCAAAGCCCAGTACACAGTCATGGTCAGGTGGTCATCTAATATGCCTGATCACTTGCATTTCCCTTTATTGCACAAGGACTCAGGACTCCCCTACTTTACACCTCATCTACAGGCTACCTCATAGGTGCGATTCCTTCCTAGATGAGATTGCATTCTTACTTTCTACAGCGTCAGTCTCTCACATGACCAACTTCTTCCTTGGAGACTTCAATCTGTCTGGGACACAAGCAACCAAAAACACAAGAGATGCATTCCTGTCCTTGTCAGAATTATGGGACCTAACACAATGTATATCAGCCCCCAAACACGTCAGGGATAATACCCCACATCCCACCTTATCCTCTTAAGATGAGCAGACCCCATTGTGCTTGACAGGGCGGATCATACAGCCATCCCATTACCCTTACAACACTCCCTGACAGCCAAAAAGGGTCATGATTTATGTCCCATGGTGGCACGTTGCTGTTTCAAAAACCTCCCAATGGAAGTGCTGGGTAACAGTTTCTCTAACTTCTCCACCTCTGCGAACATCACCTCACTATGAGAAACTTTGAGCCAAACCTCAAATGACTTGGCAGGTACTTTCACTCTGAAAACACTGGGCCACGCCACAACCAAACTGGCCACACCCTGCTTTACCTCTTTGTCAACAAACGGTACATTAGAGCTTTTGGGAAATGCTGGCACAAGGCTCACAACACAGAGGCCTGTCTATCCCTCATGTCCTTATGTTCTAAACAGAGGAAACTGGTATCTAAAGCCAAGGCTACTTATAGAGCGGATGAGTGGATAGAGTGGAAGAGTGGTTAGAGCGGATGAGTGGATTGGGCGGATGAGTGGATAGAGCGGATGAGTAGATAAGTGTGCAGAGAGAATGAGCGGGAGCAGATGAGTGCATAGAGTGGGTGAGTGCGTAGAGGGGCTGAGTGCGTAGAGGGGGTGAGTGCTTAGAGAGGTGAGTGCGTAGAGGGGGTAAGTGCGTAGAGGGGGTGAGTGCGTAGAATGGGTGAGTGTGTAAAACAGGTGAATGCTTAGTACATGTGATGGCATAAAGCAAATGAATGCCTGAGCGCGTAGAGGGATGAGTGCCTATAGAGGTGAGTGCTTAGAGAGGGAGTGAGTGCGTAGAGGGGGTGAGTGCATAGAGGGGTGAGTGCTTAGAGGGCGTGAGTGCTTAGAGGGGGTGAGTGCGGCGTAGAGGGGGTTAGTGTGTTAGAGGGGGTGAGTGCATAAAACAGGTGAATGCTTAGTACATGTGATGGCATAAAGTAAATTAATGCCTGAGCGCGTAGAGGGGGTGAGTACGTAGAGGGGTGAGTGCGTAGAGGGGTGAGTGCTTAGAGGGGGTGAGTGCTTAGAGGGGGTGAGTGCTTAGAGGGGGTGGGTGCGTAGAGGGGGTGAGTGTGCAAAACAGGTGAATGCTTAGTACATGTGATGGCATAAAGCAAATGAGTGCCCAGAGTGAACGGACGTGTTGCGTAGAGCGGACGAGTACGTAGAACGAACAATCACAGATTGCATCCAACACTGATGAGTGCGTGGAATGGATGAATACGTAGAGCTGCCGAATGCGTAAAGCATGGGGCAGACAGGAGCGCATGCGTGGGGCAGACAGGAGCGCATGCGTGGGGCAGACAGGTGTGCATCATATCTCACCACCACGCTTACTCTCTCCTTACATCACCACTCAACTAGAACACAGAGATACTATGACACCATTCGGTATAACTGTTCTCATACCAACATCCGCCGCTCACTCCATATCATTCTAAGTAATCACTGCTGGTTACACACACCCCAGCCAGGCGTTCTCCTCAGGCCTAACGCAGCCACTTCCGGACTGCATAAATCCTGCCAGAACGAACACATACTCCTGATCTCTCAACCATCACACATACCGCTAGAAAGCAGCTATTTCACAGATACCGCACGAGATGCACACATACCCGGTGCACACACACACCTTTCTGACTCTCTCTACTCTCTCTACTGACCTGAACTTCGGTTCCCAAGGGCGTTCAACCTACCAGCGCCTTCAGACCATACCAATGGTATATAAGGCGCTATATAAATGCAAAATAACAATAACAATAACACCAACACCAGTATGGCTGCCTCTAACAGGAGCAAAGCCCTTTTCACAGATGTCAACACTGATCAAACCCCACACCAAACCCAGAGGTACCAGAATCCCAGGAGAGTTGTGAGGCTAATAATAAGTTATTTATCCAAAAGAGCAATACCTTCAGGCTCCACGTCAATGGCTCCAAATCCTGTGGTCGCCTCCCCTTCATCTCCCAATGGGCCTTATAACACTGGACCGACTTCTGTGCTATCTCTCCCAAGGACCTTTCCTATTAGCTTGCATCTTTAAAACTGACCTCAAACACCAATGACAATCTTCCGGCAACATCCTTTAAAATAAATGTACTGTACTGCCCAAACTGCTCTTCTTAGTATAGTCAATGACTCCCTCAGTGAGGGTACAGTCTCAGATATCCTAAAAACGGGTTTTATATGCCCATTCTGAAAAAAGACATCCTTGACCTGGAAGACCTAGCAAACTACTGCCCAATCACGAGAATCCCGTTTATCGCCAAAGTTATTGAGAAAGTAGTTGCTCACCAACTTGTTACAAAAATCTACGCCGGGATTACTATCCAGGTTCTGCCTCAAATGCAACATTGAAACAGCGCCCATCCAGGTAGTTGATGATGCCCTTTGGATTATCGACAAAGAGGACACATGCCTGTTCTTTCACCTAGACCTCTCCACTTGTTTCGGAATGATCGACCATCACACACTACTCCCCATCCATGTGCACAGATTGGGGTTCTCCTGCACTATCCTGAAATGGTGCACATCCTGCCTATCTGGCAGATACCAGGCTGTTCAGATGGGCTCCCTCAAATATGAACACCACTGAATCACCTGTGGTTCCCAGTCACCTGTGGCACCCTCAGGGTTCCAGTTTCTCACTGGTTATCTTTAACCTCTACAGAAGCCCCCAGATGACCCGAGTATTGCGATACACCAGTACACAGATGAAACACTGTTGTAAATAAAATTCAAGGGCACACAAAAAATGCCCTACTTAGAGCTTAACCACACCAGGACCCAATTCGTCCTCCTGAGTATTACCACAATGCAGGAAGGCACACATAGGTGGCTGGACGATATGCGCTTGGAAGGGGTCACCCCTCACCTCGCCCACTCAGTACAATACCTAGGCTTCATTGTGGATAACTGTCTGTCCTTCCAACATCACATTGCAAAAATGGCTCATACGACTTGGTATCAAATCGCTATACTTCGCTAGATCAAGCCCTTCCTCCCATCGCAGGACTTCAGAATGGCAGTGCAGGCCCTAGTGATCTTGCATATCGACAGCGGTAACACCCTCCTTGCAAGGCTCCCGGCTGCCCACCTGGTCCCCTCAAAGGATCCCCCCATGCCACAGTTCATCTCATCACCAGGTCTAGGAAATTTTACCACATCACCCCCTCCTTTTGTGAATTATAAAGGCTAGTTTAGAATTGTGTGCCCACCTGGTTATCAAATTAAAACATTGATTGATTGATTGATTTATTTATAGAGCGCTTTACACCAAGGCGCTGTACAAAGGAACAACAAGATACAGAATAACAATAACATTTAACAATTAGAGCAAAAATTTACATCATGAATCATTCCACAAAACAGCGCAAAGAGCAATTAACTGGGGGGGGGGGTGGGGTGGAAAGAGAGGGAGTGGGAAATGGTGGGGGGAGGGAAGAGGAGAGGGCAGAGGGGAAGTTTTCAAGGAGGAGGATGGAGGAGGAATGATTTAAGGGAAGTGCGAAATGAGGTGAAGGTAGTGGTAGAGCAGATTGTAAGAGGGAGTGAGTTCCAATGCAGAGGTGCAAGGAGTTGGAAGGAGCGGAAACGGGAGGAAGCGCATGGGGAAGGAGGTGCAGTGAGGAGGAAATGATCAGCGGAACGAAGGGAGCGGGAGGGGGAGTAGAAGGAGAGAAGGGAGGAGAGATAAGGAGGAGCAGGCCCATGGAGGGATTTGAAGACAAGGCAGAGAAAGTAAAATTTGAGCTGTAAGTGGAAAGGTAGCCAGCCAAGGTGAGAGAGTAGGGAAGAGATGGAGTCACGGGAGGAAAGGAGACAAAGGGTACGAACAGCAGAGTGGTATATGGATTTAAGAGGGGAAAGATGAGATACAGGAAGTCCAAAGAATAGAGAAGAGCAGTAGAAGAGGCAGGAAAAGATGAGAGAGGAGATTAGGAGTTTGGTGGCGTGGAATGTGAGGGTGGGGCGGATTTTGTGAATATTGAAGAGATGGTATCGGCACGTGCGGGAGGTGAGAGAAATGTGTTGTGAGAAGGTGAGAGTGGAGTCAAAAAGAACGCCTAGGTTACGAGCTTGGGAGGAGATAGGGAGATTGGAAGGAGGAAAGTGAATGAAAGGGGGAGTTGAAGGAGGGGGAAGAGAATTAGAAGGAAAGAAAAGGACTTCGGTTTTGTCGGTGTTAAGAGAGAGAAAGCGGGAGGACATCCAGTTCTTAATAGCAGTGAGGCAGAGCTTAAGGTGGAGATCAGGCGAGAAGGAGGAGAAAGAGAGAAAGAGTTGAGTATCGTCAGCATAGAAGTGGTGGGAAATGCCAAACGAGGAGATCACAGGAGCAATGAGGGAGGTGTAAAGAGAGAAAAGGAAAGGACCAAGTACAGAGCCTTGAAGGACAACGTAGTTAAGAGGAAAGGAAGGAGAGGACTGGTCTCCCCATGAAACAGCAAAGGAACGGGAGGAGAGGTAGGAGGAAAGCCATTTTAGAACAGGGCCTTTAAACCCGAAGGAGGAAAGAGTATGGAGCAGGAGTGGATGATCGACAGTGTCAAAAGCTGCAGAGAGATCAAGTAGAATGAGGATAGAAGATTGCTTGGCATGCCGAGCCGAGAGGAGTGATTTAAGGATAGAGATGAGAGCAGTTTCAGTCAAATGTTTAGGACGGAAGCCAGATTGGAAGGGAGGAAGGAGAGAGGAAGAAGTAACAAAGGATGAGAGTTGAGAGTAGGCAAGGCATTTGGGTGCCATATGGTCATCTGACCATCACCAAACTGGACACTAGACTTGCTTGTGAGGAGAAAACTAGGAAACAGTCCTTCTCATGCTATGATGTGGTCCTCTGGAACTCCATGCTAATGGGAATTCAGATTGCTCCATGTCTCCTTCAGTTTAGGAAAGAACTGAAGAACTGGCTCTTCCAATGACACCTTGGTGTAACCTTAATTACGGCTATCTGTTGCACACACCAATTTGTGGGTTGCACTCTGATAATTAGAACTAATGTTTACTTGATGACTTAAATTCTCGCTACAAATGCTTTTCTCTATGACCTCAACAGCACTTTGTTCCTACTGAGGTAGGTTCATGCTATACAAATATAAAATAATGATAGTGCCATAGGTTGGTGTCTAGGTCTGCAACGGAAGCCCTTTCTGGCATTTGCTTTTGAAGTGTTGATATAGATTACATTTGCAATACTGTGCATACTGGACTTGTGTATTCTGGCCTTATTGTGCTAATTGGACATACTGGAATCTGGCCCTACTCTGCTAACAGGGCAAAAGGGGAGATGACCTGGCTGTGCTAACTCGTTTTTGACTAATATTACTGTACACACACATTTTTCATTAAAATAATATAGCATGTTTTAATTTAATTTTAGAAAGGTCAACAAGAACATGTCACCTTGAAATTGGATTTGAAAGTCATTAAGTATTGCAGTGTGCATATTGTGTTTTATGTTAGAAATATATCCTATGCTTTAGTTTTAGGTATTCTGAGTTGAGGTTTCCTTTAAGGGGCAGGGTTTTGTATTGTTTTTGCCAAACAGATTCTGGGGCAAAGTGCCGCTGGTGTTAACAGGGGAGGCAGAGTCACTGTCAAACAAAATTAAAAGTGGACCTTTTTTTGCTTTCCACATGTTGGAGGGTATGCCACATCAGCGTCTTTGCTGGTGTACTCTTGACCAGTGTTCCCTATAATATGGACATGAGTGTATTCTCTAAGTCGGATTTCTCTTGTCATAGAGTGTTGTCATGGGCATGCAAGGAGACATGAACTAAAGAGAATGTCCGAGCTGGCTGTGCATTCCTGCCTGCTTTGCTGACTGCAGCATCACATTCTTTCAGATGTGGGTTGGGGCAATTGCCCCCAAGCCAAGAGGGCTGTTGCTAACTGTGCCAGCAAAATGCCAACAAAATAGAACAACAGTGATCTGTGACACAACTCTTTGACCCTCCATTTATGTTTATGTATATTGTTGTGTGTAATGTCCTGTAAAAACCCATGGACTAATAGTAGCCCAGGGTAGCAACAAAAGGGATACAGGAGCCAAGTATCCTGCAACTACGAGGCTGAACCGAGGAATCGCTGGTGACCCACTGAAGGACTGCTCCTCTGCACCGCTGTCGCTTTGTGAAACCTTTTCTACCTCTGATCGAACGAGAAGGCCTGTACTGGTACTTTGACCCTTTGGAATAGTGGGAACAACTATTCTCGGCATCTTCACCATCTCCTGCACGTAAGCCTTCGGAAGTGTCTCTGGGCCATCCAGTGGACTGACCAGCCTACCCAGGAGTTTTGCTCTGTAACTGCCGTCAGGTTGCTGCTGTATTACGAGTCCTTGCCACTCTCACACGATTCGTACACTTGGCGTTCCCAGGTCTGAAGTGAGAAGTGTACTTTGGGCTGAAATACACACAGCCACTCGTTGCCCTGCTGTGGTAACAAACTGTGCGGGTTCACTGCGTTTGGGACATCCTCAACTCTAAAGTCTGCTGCCGCGGAATCTACAGGACGCCGAGACGTCCCCTGCTCGTATCTGAACCTGCCAGCACTGAAACTGACGCGGAGAAGCCTGGGTCTGCCTGCATCGGGGACCGGTGAATAGCATCGCTAAGAACTGGTCGCCCTCCTGCAGTAGCCCATAGCTTTTCCCCGCTGTGTCAAACAGCACGCCTTTCCGCACTCACGCTCTGCTTCTGCCCACAGTGGAGGCTGCGCTTGAGTCGCGGAGCTCTGTTCATCTTCATTTGTTCACTGAACTGAACTGCCTGATTCCCTCGAGGAGACTCCCCTTTGCCCGTTGGCACCCGCGTGTGCAGGTACTTTTGAGCACAAGGCTCCACTCGTCGTAGGGCTCAGACTTCCTTCTAGTTAGGTGCTTCTGAAGGCGGACTGGGTCTAACTAATATTCGCACTGCCTGTTTTCCTCCCCATCTAGGTGGTCTGCACATTTCGTGCGTCTAACTCGTTAGACTCGTTGGTAATTGTATATATATTGTATTTGATTGTGATGTGTTGGTTTACTTGAGTTTTATTGTGATTTCTCGCTACGGTCAATGTTACAAAGGCCTTGTGATAAATGTGTCTATAGTTTTAATATAACACCTGCTTGGAGTAATTTGTAAGTGTCCTTGCTTTGTGTGCTCATTGCGGGCTTTCAGTCACCCTCACCCCTCTTGAGACCTAGTCTTGACCGCCGCGATCGCTACGTTGATTGGTCTGGCTTGTCCAGAGGTTACCCTGCTCCAAGAAACTAGGCTGGCCTTCTGAACCTCTGCCCCTCCAGGACAGAGTTCAGAAATCCATTTTAGCATGTTGTATCAGAGAAATGTGCACCAATATGGGAATTGTACCTCAATAATCAAGATGTTGGTACCCATATGTACCCCTCATTGTTAGAATACCAAACCTGTCCGTTTTACTGTGCTGCTTGTCTAAAAAATGCAAACATTCAACATTTTGTCCAATTTATTTTTGAGATCAATAAATGTATCCAAAACATTACTGCTTTTTAATCTCACATCCTGATTTTCTGATATTAGTAACAAAATAGAACATACTGCAAACCCCAGGCTTCCTGGAAGGACCCAAATACTGCAAGGCTTGCTTGGATTCGGTGTAGATGGGGTTAGGCACTCCAGTTGCAAATGTACATCACAGTGAATGAATGAGAGGAGGAGGTGTGGCAGATCAGAAGAAGGAGGCTGATGCTGTAAAGACATTTTCACTATGGAGTTTATTTAAAGTAAAATAAGGCCTGTCTTTCCCTAGGTCTACGCGGTGTTCCCTACCTATTTTACTAACTAAGGTGCTTGTCAGTCACTGTGAATGTCCAAAACAAGTCTGTCCACTGTCCACCGTCCAAATGTAACCTATGTGAAGCTATGACTAATATAACTAACTAAGGCCAGGAAAATGACTCCCTTCTCCTGGTCGCTGTGTTTTGTAACAGGGTTTTTTTATTCTATTATTTCAATCTGTAGACTATTTGTAAGTAATCTCTGGTCATCCTCTGGATTAAGTTATGCAGTTATTTTAGGGGACTGGTATTTTCCCCTACCTCCTTCTTAGTGATTGTCCTAATTCTGTTCAGGTTCCTTCTCTCTCTTTTGTAGGGTTCAGGACCCTCTTGTACATTGCTCTCCTCGAATAATTTGGTTGTTCAGTTTTCAATTGTAATCCACCTTTTTTCGGGCTGCTGTTTCATATATGAGCCTCATCTTCCCAAACTCACAGGTCTTTGTTCCTCAAGTATCTTTCCCTAGTATGCTCTCTTTCCTATCCTCATGATATGGGTTGACTTCTCTGACCCCACGGTCCTGTACTCCCCAAGTGTCTCTCTTTATGGTATTCTCTTTCTTATCCTTGGATGTGGGTTGTCCTTTCCCTTTTCCCAAGGTACCAAACTTCCAACTTTATCTCCCTCACTCTCTGGGGTTTTCAGATTTCTCCTCGTCTCATTAACACAGTTCTGGTGTAGTAAGATTCTAGTTCTGTTTCTCTCCCACTCTATGGTTTTCATGTTTCTCTTTACCTCGTTAATAAAGTTCTGTTTTCTTGTCTTATTTTTCCTTCTTTTCAGATTAGTACTGGGCCGAGTTAAGTTTACGTTATAATGCGTCCCGCTTGAATTTTCTGGTTTTCCTGTTCCCCGTATTACCTTCTATTTTCAGCGGTAACTGTGCAGGTACCTGTAGGATGTTGCACTCTCTCTTGCTTTCTTCGTAGCACTGTGGCTTACTTTCTGAGGCACATCTCTCGTCGGCGCCCCACTCTTGCCTTCTTGATAGCGTTGGTGCTGTGACTCGGGTCTGGAGTTCCTTTTCTCCTGCTGGTGGTGTCTGTGTTGTTGTATGGGCTGGGTGCCCATCACAATTGCTTTGTGGTCACGCCACCACTGAACTCTCTGTTCCACTGTGTTTGGATCCTCCTGCTGGTGGGGTCAGCGTCATTTGTACGGGCTGGTTGCCCACCACAATTGCTTTGTGGTCACACTACCACTGAACACTCTGTTCCACCGAGTTCGGATTTCCGCTGCTTTCATATGCCAGTTCCCCAGCGTTTATTGCTCTGTGTCAGAGCTGCTCTGGTTTACGCAGGCTCTGCGTTCTATGACAGCCACGTCTACTTCTGCAAGGCTACGTAAAGGGGGCTTCCTCTGGCTCACTCGGCCTCTCGCTCTCTCTTGGCTTTCCCCCGTTTCTCTTTGGACCTTTGGCATATTATCCCTTTTCAGTATATTCGACAAAGTCCTTTGGAGACTTTGATTTTAAGGGATAACCTCAGTTTCTTGTCGCTGATAATGTAGATTCACTTTATCTTCATGAAACTGATAACATTCTTTAGTATTATACAAGTCCACATAAGCCATCACTTGGAGAGCATCAGGGAGTTCTTCTGGAACGGGGGTCTTTGTCCCCAAAGGGAGAGTCTCTCCCGGTGAGGTTCCACTTGCCTCGACGCATAGGGATGGTGTTGCAGAGCGGGCTCACCTCTGAAGTCCCACCGGGGAGAAGGAGTGAATACCTGCCATTTGTCAAAATACTCAGCAGCTATTTATATGTGTGAAACTGCTTGAGCAGTTCCTCTGCTTTCCTTGACATGGACATTTGTTCTGTTGGCTGTGTCTTAAACCCAAATTTGACTAAGCCTTTCCAAATAGGGCCTACTTTCGAGAGGACTTGGAGAGCTCATGTAAAAGAAGATAGACTTGAACTTGTGCTGGTACGAGATGGAGAAGACATTGGAGAGACTAGTTATTCCACCTGTACTGATAGTTTGGTGGTAGGAATGGGTGTGATGGTGGTGCATCTGGGACGGTTCTATGTGGAGGTGGAAGAAGAGGGCATATTTTCAGTTCCTTTCCTGGGAAGTTGCAAGTGAGACCACTCCCTCTCATGGGTTGTAATGTCTTCATGGATAACATGGACCATAACATTGTTCATGGATACCAACATGGATAACATTTGTATTTTTCTTAGCAAATCCCCGACTAGTGCAAACAAGTGGATGCATTTTGTGTGTGCATCGATCCATGTTGTGTATTTTGCCATTGAGATATGTACCATGGCTTCACAATTGTTGCCCTGGTGCAGTCCTTGAAGCCAACTATGTCTGTGTTTATCCTCTTATTTATTTTATTTCCTAAGTGCTGGTGTATGCCTTTGGTCAGACCCAAAGCTCCAACATCCTCTTCTTCACTAATGTCCTGCCCCTTGGTCCTGATCTGGTCTTTCAGCAGATGAACCAGAGTGATACATCAAACTTGGTGGTGTTATCATTGCTGACAGCCCTGGCAGCACATTCAAAAAGTTCTAGAAGTTGGACAAGCCATTTTACGAGCTGCAATTGCCTGTGAGTCAACTGTATGGGTGACCGTGAGTGCACTTGCTTTGAAACACACACCTTATGGCAAAATAAAACATAATATTGATCAAAACAATGGTAATCAGAAATCATAAATAATAATCAAAATGAGTAATAAAAGAGTAGTAAATTGTGAAAAATACAATATTGACAAAACATTAATACTGATCAAAAATAATAATAATGAATACCACGCCACCGCAGGGAGCAAGAGGGTGGGATGGCCATACTGCTCCATTAATCTACCAAATTGCAGGGTGTCACGGTAAGGAAGGACCTAGGGGGAAGGTCTGTGGTGGTGAAAGGGAGGCCAAGTGTACATGTGGGTCTCACTATATGTGCCCAGCCAGGGGCAGGAGCAGTTCCTAGAGGTGTGTCTGGCTGAACGTGGCATGTTTGGAGAGGGCGAATTGGTGGTAGCAGGGGACTATAATCTGGCCATGGATTCATGCTTGGACCGAGTGGGTTGAGGGGGCACGTGATGGGAAGATGTCCAAACAGCTGAGAGGGAGGATTGAGGAGGCGGGTATATGGGATACATGGCGAATACACCATCCATAAGACAAAGATTATTCTTTTTATTCCTACATACATAAGACATACTCCCGTATTGATTATATCCCGGCGAAACAAAAGGTAGTGAGAGAGACTGCAAAGATTCATATAGGAAGTATGACAGTCTCAGACCTACACCACTCACGTTGGAACTGGAGATGGGTGCACTGCAGAGAGTGCACAAGGGATGGAGATTGGAAGACTATCTCCTTAGGGATAAAGGGATACAGACTCTAGTGGAAGACGAAAATAAATAAATATGTGCGGCGGACAAGGAGGGAGAGGGGGGCAATAGGGTAGCGATGGGACAAATTCAAGAGGCATATTAAGAACTTCCTGATAGGTGTGTCAAAAGATCTACGAGAGGCTAGGGGAGCGACAGAACTGGGTCTCGAAAAAGAGATAGGGAGGCTGGAGGCAGCCCACAAGGAGACAGGTACCAATAGAAAAGTTTAAACACTGCATTGGAAGATCAGTAGAGAGTACCTTACTGAAGGTCATAGCAGACCTATGAGAATGGGAATAAGGTTGAGACGATCCTAGCGAGACAGCTGTACACTAAATAGCAAAGGGCCTTCATAGCAAGCCTGGAGGATGGGGTAAACGAATAGTGGGGACGGAAGGGGGTAAAAGAAGGGTAATAGAGGAGTTATTTGCTAACCTCTACAGGGAGGAACTGTGCAGAGTGGACAGGTCTGAGGCTAAGCGAGGCCCAGAGATAGCAGTTAGAGGGCCCTATATCATGGGAGGAGGTACAACAGGCGATTTAAGCTTCACAAAAGTCTGGGAGGGAATGGGCTAGCAGCAACATTTTATATGATGTTCAGCCAGCAGCTATCTAGATGCCTGGCAGAGTTATTCAATGAGTTTTGGAAGTGGGTTAAGGTAGCATCCTCTGTGGAGATGGCTCATATTACCCCGATTCTGAATCCAGGGAAGAACCCACAGTTGAGCTCCTCATACAGACCGATTGCACTTATCAACGTCAATGCCAAACTGTTAGCAGCTGGGCTGGAAGGAGTGCTGCCATTCTTGCTCTTGCAGGACCAATCTGGCTTCATCCAGGGGCGTAATACTTTTGAAAACATACGACGGGTGCTGCACATTATTGACAAAGCCACAAAGGGAGGGGATTTTGGTACCAACGTGCTTTTTGACACTCAATGCCGAAAAAGCGTTTGACTGTGTAAATTGGAATTTCATGTTTTAGATGCTATGCGTGGTTAGTGTGGGACCAAACTGTTTGAAAATGGTTCAAGCTAACTTTCAAATCCCAAAAGTGAGAGTAAATAGTAATAGGGCCATTTGCCCAATGAATAAGGGAGAATGGGGATGTGCACAGGGTTAGGTGGGTGAACTTGCATCAAAAAATCGGGTTGTTCACAGACGATCCCCCTCTCATATGGCAAATCAAAGGTGACTTGACAAGGTGGAAAGGTCATTTGTCTTGTGGCTAGGGAGAATAGGGAGAATAGGCATTGTAACGATGAATATTCTCCCCCGCCTCCTCTTTATGTTTCAGGTGCCACCACTACCATTGGCGAGGAGAGCGTACGCCTTGCGTAGGGAGAAAGATTCTGTATAGAACTAAGCAGCAGAGGAGAGGGAGGGATGCCCCGATTAGGTGTAATACTGTCAGGCGGCACAGCTGCAAGCCTTACAAGAAGGGGGGAAGGAGGATAATTGGAAACATTGGGTAGACATGGAGCAGGCGGTTGCGGAAGAACATATATGGAAAATTCCCTGCTTAAAGAAGAATAACAGACCAAGAGGGCTTACGAGAACCCAATAACGAAGAACGCACTAGGAGTCTGGGAAAGAATGAACAAAAGGCTTCAATTGGTGCCCGTGCCATCGCCGCCTACTCCTCTTTTTAGGTACCCTGCTTTCCCGCTTGGAATGGATCAAGGTAGGCTTAAGCGGTGGAGAACTGGGGAAATGAGGGAAATTAGAGCAGCCGGTTTTAAGAACTTACCCAGCAGAACCCTTCCTGGCACCTCACTTTGTATGCTGACAGGTATCTTCACAGTCATGTCATTACCCTGGATGAGAACTGGTAATTGGGGAAGCATCTGCACAGGCCCTCCAGCTAACTTGGTGAGGCGTTTGGGTGCCTTAGCAACATCCTCAGCCTGAAAAAACAGGTACCAGTAATACCGATGCCGGTGATTCAGGCAATCCCATCCCATGGAGTCCTAATGGACTCCATGGAATAGGAATTTACCATCATCTCTACCGTCCGTGATATCGCAGTAATACCGGGTGAGTGAAGACGGTAAGGCAGTTTTGCCGGTATACCGCCGAAAATGTAATGAGGGCCCTGGTCTGTCTTGTCACTGTCCTTACTTTTATGAAGGGTGTCAGTTCCAAAGACTGACTCTACACACTACTCTTTCCAACCATAAATAGAAGAAAGATTACAGAGAACCATCCAAAGTATGTCTTCTATGTCCATAGTTAATACACTGGCGCCACACACTTAGGCCCATAACCCTCCAACGTTCCCCCACCAGCACCTTTACTTTACCAAAGCTGGGTCGGTGCTGGAAGGAAGGAAATGAAGGACTGTGAAGATAAAGTGCTGTATTCAAATTAATGAACATTAGCAGTAAATGATTGAGCCTTTCTCTTCATGTATGTCTTCTTAGTCACACTCCTCTCCTACGCGAGGATATACCAAGCAGTATCATCATAAGGATATATCTTTGCCCACCCAAGTAGTGCCCTGCCATATCACAGAGCAGGTGGGTCTATAAATAATGAGGAGCCTGATGGTATGACATTAGACACACTAAAATTGAGAATACATCGCCCACACAAAGAACAGGGTTAGAGAAAGAAGTGCAGAAATCGGCACCCAACCTGTAGAAATGAGCGCGACCTGGGGGACTGCCACAACTATGACCAGAGAAAAGGAATGTGTTTATATATTGTTACAAGATTTACAGGGTGTCATCCGCAATATGCAAATTGCTTCATGGCACGCCAAATGAAGAATAAATACTAATTACTGAGCCAAAGTACCAAGATATACCTTGCGTAACGGGAAGCAAAAAGCTGCAGCAACGAAATGCAACTCGTATCGCATACACTGTCAGAAGGCAATGATGCAAATACTTCAAAGGGCATTGGTGTGGAAGGCAAAATAACCTTTTTTTTCAAGTAGCACACCCATCGCTGGACACTGGTGAAAAACAAGCTATTGAACCTACTGATTTTGTGGCAGTTGGAATAAATGGAACGCTTAATAGAGGCCAATCAGTAGAGGAAAGCTACAATTTTGAGGTCATAGATAATAACTCTAGTGGATCTATGCTATTCACTACAGGAAAGCATTGCAGCAGTATTGGATAAACCAGTCACTCAATGTGTGGCTCCATTGATAATAGTTGCTACAAATGAAAGGGGTGGGTCACCTGTGGGCAAAGATCCTAATAGGCTAACTGCATCGCCTAATCTATTTCCACAAATAGATTCAATTGGCTCTGGGGAAGAAGATAATGCAGGTACACAATGTTATGTCAAACTCTCTCCATTCATGGTTACAAGACAGTTTGCCATGAAAATATTGTTAAAACTGTGGCAAAATGCATAAGGATGTTAAAGTAAAGGCTGTTTAAAATCAACACATTTCTCAACCCCAGACTCTAAACTATGGAGCTGACACTGTTCGTGAAGGCATCCTAAATGGGTCTGAGACTGTTGTAAAACTTGTTGATAAACTAGCTAAACCAGTAATAGAGGTGGTTGCTGAACAAGAATCTTCTGATTCCCCTGGAATATATTTAACACACAGACAGAAACGATTGGCGCTACGCAAACGGATAAATCTCAAAAAAGCTCAAGCCAGCTCGAAACCTGCAGGTGTAAAGAAAACATTGTATGAGTGGGGAAATCCATCAAGAGTGATAGAAAGAGGATTGCGAGAAAAAAACAGCGCCAATCACAAAATGCAGGGACATTGACTAGCTGGCTGGTGAATACAGATACAACTATGGCCAGCAATAATTCTGAAGAGGAATTGGGTGACTCTGAACAGGAGGTTTCAATGACCTGACCAAATGGCATTGGATATAGCTCTACTTCTGAAAGAGCTAAAGTAATTGCTTTTAAAGCACCAATTCCTTTGGTTACTGGAAAGCCGGTCATGCATGGTGCTAATGTGTAAGGGAATAAAATCATGATTAAAAAACCTTAAACAGAAAGTGAGAAAGACGTGGTTGAACTGGTCTGTTCTGTTAGATATCATGAGGCAAATCCCTCCCTTGCGTGACTTGGTAACAGATGATTTTGAAGTCATAGAACTTCTAGAGTGTATTAATCCAAATACATTGTAAAAATCATGAGAGAGCTCTAATGATTTGGAATTGGAGCACGCAATTCATGGATTTTGGTTGAGGAGAGGGTCCGAGGGATGCCCCTCCTTGCCCCAAGGAACATGACAGGCTGACGGGCCAGAAACGCTGGAAGCTACTCATCCTTTTTCAGACAAGTCCCAAGTGCGCCACTGGCTGACACACACACAGAAAGGTATCCCTTCAGTCAGCCATTCAGATGTAACCCAGTAGCTATCCTTTCAGAAACAGGGGACTCGACGGAGATCGTGGATGGAAATACCCTGATGGACAGTCTCGATTAAGCACCAAGAAGCCTTTATGCTAACGTCATTAGTGACACCGCGACATAGCAGCGTTAGTCATGAAACAACTCGCAGCCCTGCACCGCATTACATGAACACACATTCGTATACAGAAAGAACATGCTTACACAGTTCTATAGCTAGAGGACCAATACATATACATACTGTCAAAGCTTTATTATTTTTCTCACTAACCAAATGCAGTAATGTAGAAACTCAAGACAACAAGAGATCCTGAGCAAGCTTGCAGATGCTTATGGTGAATAACCCTATGGAACTACAGGAGTATATATGTAACCTGGTAGGACTATGTGTGACTAACTTACAGGTTACCTAGCAGAATAGGAGCATTTAGAAATCATATTGTAAGTCTAATGAAAATTACAGAAGGCCTTATGCCACAGAACACGAGATGAGAGGAGCTGACTCGGACTACACGGAGCACAAAACATGCTTACATCAAGGTCAGAGATAAACATTCAAATTCCAAACCCTAGATGACAAGGGACCAGCTGCAGGATAATGGAATAAATCCTCACAAATTCAGACATGGAGACACAGGGCCTCATTACGAGGTCGGTGGTAAGGGGTTAACGGTAAGGGTGCCGTTGCCGTTAACCCCTTTCCGCCGCATTACGAGGTCCCTTAGCGGGAGCTGCTAAGGGACCAGGGAGCTAATAACGGGCCCGCTTTTAGCTTTTAGCAGGCCCGTTATTAGCTCCTTCCCCATTCCCATTGAGCCCTATGGGGGCTCGAATGGGAATGGGGAATGGTTCTCAGAATGGGGACTTACCGGGTCCTCCAAGGTTTGAATGACCCGGTAAGTACCCATTCCAAGAACCCGGGCCCGGTATGCTGTAAGGGGGTAGCCATGGTGCTAATGGCTACCTCCTACCTCGTAATGAGGCCCACACTCTCATAGGCAAAGGTGGTACTCTACCAGATCCAATTCAGCCAATCATGAGATAGAAAATCAGGGGTGGATGGCAAGAGGCACGAACCAATGGGAAGCCCACTACTCTGCAACAATGTAATAGATAGTTTCTTGGGGACGGGGCAGGTCAGCCACCTGACATGCGAGGACCAGTAGAATAACCTCTATAGCGTACGGCTGACCTGCTCTGTCCCCAAGAAACTATCTATTACATTGTTGCAGAGTAGTGGGTTTATCAACCCCAGTGATTTACAACGTGGCTGTTCCCAGAATGTATTATGACCCCAGGCTTTATTACACATGCCTAAAGGGTTTAGCGATTCCAATAATTTTAACTTCCACTCCAAGAATATGTGGAGTTGAATATAGCTCTTAGAAAAGACAATATAGATACATACGGTGGAGCAAAGCCATGCAGGCACTTAAAGGCAATATAAAGAAAAGAAAAGAGTAAACGTAAAACAAAAAAGAAGCGTAGAACAGTAGTCTAGATGGGAGAAGACTAGAGTAGAAATAAGAAGTTTGGTAGCATGAAAAGTAAGAAAGGGCCGTGCTTTACTTATATTCTAAAGTAGATAGCGACAGGAGCCAGCAATGTTATTGATGTGTTTGAAGAAAGAAAGACAAGCATCAAAAATACTCCTAGCTTACGTGTCGAACAGGATATTTAGAGTCAGGGGGAGGAAACGAGATAGAGGATGGAGTTATTAGGGGGCATAGTAGAGACATGAACGAAGAGTATCTAATTTTTTGCCCATTTTTATGTAGAAAATTAGCATGCATCCAAGATTGGATTGCGAGAGGACAGGCAAAAATAGTAGCATGAAGGGAATCAGAGAAGAAAGCAAACATTTGGGACGCGTCAGTGTAAAAATGTGAAGATAGTTAAAATAAGGCGACAATAGCAAAAAGGGGTGACATATACAGAGACAAGAGAAGCAGACGAAGGACCCATTCTTGCTGAACCCCATGTAGTAAAGGAAAGGTGAAGGAGCTATATTTGTGTCTTCTTGATGATCATTATTATTTATTATTATTATTTCTGATCAATATTTTTTTTAGATGTTTAGGCAACCCAGCAGTGTAAGTGCTCACTTCTGAGATCTGTGTTTGATCTGCAAATCACAGCAAGGCCAACTCAACTCAACTTTATATCCCATTTCGGATGGGTAATAATAATTGTATACAAAATGTTCTTTGTACAACGCTTTGGTGAAAACACTATATAAATAACACATGAATATCATTATTATTTTTATAATTATCATTATAATTATTATTGTTGTTAATACTATGCGTCACTGTTGTGTATTTCATGAATTAGTACAAATGTTTACCAATCTTATTTTTTTTATTTCTGATCAAGAGTATTTGTTGCTTTTATGTTTATAATCAATTAATTGATGTTTATTAATCTTGGTTATTATTATTTCTGATCAATATGAATTGTTCTTTTGTCACTGTTGTGTCTTTCATAAGTTATTCCTATTTTCTATTCAGCTTTATTATTTTTCATCAATATTAATGTATATGTCACTATTGTATTTTTGATAGACTACAGTGTATTTTTTTCTTTTTTGTACAACCAAATATTTTTTTGCATTGAGGTTCACATTCACATTCAGCAATACATTAAATATATTATCCAAAGAGTCACCCTGTTACTTCTCTCAGCAACGTTTCTCTATTCTGAGTCATAAACAGAAAATCAACTTTAACTGTGACAACAGTCCAAATATAATTCCGCTCATCCAGCCCCCCCCCCAGTCCTAGCCTAGGGATCTCAATGTCCTCACACTATTCTGTGCATTGTTGGTCCCCTTGATCCTCCAACTTCTTCAGGCAACAGGTTTATACTTGTTGTAGTAGACCATGCTACTAGGTACTCTGAAGCAATTGCCTGTGATTCTGGCATTTCTTTGACGGTAGGGGCCTGATCTACCGGCAGGTGAGGCCTGCCGGGAGATCTATAGCCCCCACCGGCAAACTTGTGTTTTGCAGGTCCGGAAAAAATGGTGCCGGAATTACAGATATGTTTTCCGGCATTTTTCTGGAGAAGCAAAGTTATAATAAAGGCCCAGCGTAACAAAGATTACTGATAAGTTATTGAGCCATGTACAATGGTAACCACTCATTGCTGTGACATTTCTGTCAGCACATCATATGTGCAGTCTGTCTTTTCTGAAAAGTGAATTGCATAACTCACTTCTTCTACTGTGCTCACGCCACAAGTACCCAGTACAAAGAAGCAGGCCTCATTGGGAACCATTCGCTTGCACTGTATCACAAGGGTTTTCATAGTTTGCTTTTGATGTAAGGCACCATCCCCATGCTCTTCTTGGCTGCTGCTTCAAGGGTTTGCCATATCTCCCTTTTCAAACCAATTTATATATTACTGGTAGTGGGTTTGCCATAGTAGGCGTAGAGTATCTATGGAAACACCACGTTTGGAAATGTTTGGGCAAAGACTAATGCAATGGAGGGAAGACAGCTATGCACCACAGAGCTTCAGGCGGTGGTGGGTGGAGTAAAGAGGTCGCACTGTAGAGCAAGTGTGAGCCTGCAGCGGGCTGAGGCCAGGCGCAAGGAGCTAGACATGTAGGGGCTCTGGTGAGAAGGCAGTCAGCTCAGTGGCATGGGCAAAGAAATGTGACCTCCTCCTTTTCTTCTCCAAGGTGAAAACAGATTTCATTTCAGATACAATAGCCATGAGGGCTTTTGTCCTTCAAATTCTCGATGTTCAGAAATAGATGTGCGCGGGTTGCTTGCCATTTATATTTTCTTTCGTTTTCAACCCTGATGTAACATTTTCTCTTGGTGTGCAATTCGTTCCACATCCATGGCATTTATGTCATCATGTACGTTCAAAGAAAACTAGTCGGCAAGGGACTTCTATTGCTTCCAACAAATTAACACAAGGAAAGGAGGGACAATCCTCACTTTTTATAGTAGCACAGCCATTTTGGCAAATGTACCCTTCTTCCTCTCTAAAGGCCATGGAAGATGATGTTGGAGATGCTGGCAATAAAAACCCCAAAAGTGGTCCAGGTGTTGTGATTACATGAGAAATACATTGGTGCACGTTTTTGTCAGCAACAAAGAGGCAAATATGATTACCAGGCGGGCTCATGGACCAAAGAAATAAGATAATAGTTCTGGCGATCAAGGTTTCTCCAGGGCCTTTAAGAAGAGCATAGACAGAACATGTGGTGAGAATGTGCTTCTTCACTTGTACAGATTACTTGAAGAAATGTACCCCTTTAAGTTGAGCAGTCTTTCCTTGCAGTCCCTTCTGGAACCACACTGAAGTTAGAAAGCAGCACTTTACAAGGCTATGCACATTGTTTTACTGCTTACTGGCTCCGCAGGATCCACAGTGAAGCGATTAGCATCAAAGAGCCCGTTAAATAAAAGAAAGAGGTATCTGTGCTTTAACAGAAGAAGAGCAGACCCAGAACTGAACAATTGGTTCTAGGAAGTTGGGAAACTATTAATTATAAATAAGAAAGAATAGTGCTTCGGAGCTCACAATGAGCTCCGGTGGGATAACCGGTCATTAGATATTGACCCTGAAAGGAGGAGGGCAACCTGAGGACGCTGGGGACTCTCTACACCCTGTGCCTCATTGGTGCCTGCAGCCTCTCTCTTATCCATAACCAGCACAGTCAGTGGGGAAGGATCATGCAGGTTGCAGTCCAAAACATTTAGAGAGCCATGGTACATAATGAGTAGCCATGAAGGTGTAGAAACACTATGCAACCTGCGGTCCTGAAGCGAGCACTCTAGCTCATGTTAAAAGGCTTTCAACATGGAAAACATGAAGCGAATTCTATGCCTCGCCGGCCCTCTATGCAACCACCAATACCATGGCCTACAGAAATGGGAACCAAGCTGGAACCCTCTAAAGTGCTAAAAAAGAACATGGAATTCTGAGGGACAACAAGTTAACTGTGGAACCTCAAGTTAACCCAGTAGTAAAGAACTGTTCCTTCCACCTATGTTCTATCGTATGGTACAGTTCCTGCCCTTTCTCACTTTTCCACACAGAAATATTGCAATTATCTAACTTTCCTTGTAGAGCATCGAATCGACTATGCCAGCAGCATCTTCCTTGGCATGCCTGACTACCTGACAAAAAACGACAATGGATTCAGAAAGCAGCAGTAGGACTCCTAAAACTCTACAAGAGAGCGCACTTCATGCCAGCTCTAAGATCTTTACACTGTTTATCAGTTAAGAAAATTAACTATTTAAAACAAAACTCATGCCCAAGCAGCAGAATTCCTGCAAGGAAAAGTATCTACAGACCAAATAGAACCCTGGAGGGTAGCAATGATATACTCCTTGAACTCAAACGTTATTCAAAAAAGAAATACAGTGGATCAGCTTTTGTCAACGTCTCAAAGAAACTCTGGAACTCACTCTGCAAGGGAATGCACACAATAGAGCACCTCCAGACCTTCAGGAAAGCAGTAAAACATGGCTCTTTAACGTGCCAAGCTAACTCACCAAGCCAAGGGCCATTGTCAAAGAAACGTCAAACATCCTTGACCACGGAACAATGGGTTTGGTTACTGAACAAGCTACTTATTGAACTGTGATTTAGCCCTGTGCTATAAGGATCCCCCTGTTCCCTCTACTTCCCCCAAACTAAAACTCTCCATACTCCTGCAAACACACCACACACAGGCCAACTATGACTGACACCCCCACACACACACCCCCACCCCCGCCATCCATAACACCTGCCCCCACTGACAGCCAACAGCAGAATTCCACACTTCTTCCAATAACTTACACAATACCAACTCGACCAACGCATGCTTGCACCACAGGCACATAAGGTTGCCCATATGGACTCGGCAGCTGAACACCAGCAACCTATACAAACTAGAAGCAAACCCACACGCAGTTGCCCCTTTTCCCCTGAACTGCATCTATCAACACTACAGCAAAAGCACTCTTGCACTCTGCCTCTCTCCCACTAACAAAAATCCCCCCTTCTCTTATTTTCAGATTCTAGAGATCATAACAATTGTCAGTTCATGCATTCCTTAGGTTAGTAGAGGAAGGGCGGGACAAGAAGATTGGGATTTAGGGCCGTGCCCAAGTTCTGGTGGTTCTTGTGGTCATCACTTCTTCCTACATGCCCCTTTTACCTTTCTCTTTTCCATGCTGATGCGTAGAAAGGAAAGCACTTCACCCAAAGATGAACAATAAAAAAACAATTTCTTTGCCAAATACAAACCGGTTCTCAAAATAAATGCTAAACATATCGATTTCCCTCACTTATAAACAAAGCCCCCAGTATTTCAGGTTTTATGCTATTGATTGTATTGGTGTATCCAAAGATATATGCTGCACAATATAGCCGAGTAGAGGGAGTGCTTGAGAGGGTGATTGATGGGAATGCAGTGCTCATTACAGGGGAAGGTTTCCTGCACTTGGAGACAGGATGCTTTAGCTTTCAGTTTGCTCTGACTGACATATTAAGCGTTTGCCTGTGTCTTAGGATCAAGTATCGAGCAGTTCCCCACATGAGTTAAAAGGAAATGTGTGCTGAGTCATGTAAGTGCATCTCTTTGCACTCTACTGCTAGCTAGAAATAAGGTATGATGGACAGGGTAAGGCTGATGTGGGGAGGTGATGCACATATTGTATACACAATAATGTCTTTCTATTATTTTCTGCCGCTTATATATTCATTTCCAACATTATGATGTCAATAACAAATATTCAACTCCCATAACAGGCACAGATACACGTGTACAAAACAGGGGTGCAATGGGAACCAAAAGTGGCCCTACATTGCACAGAGTGAGCCTAGAAAACAGGGCCAATCCCTCTAAGGACTGGTTACAACCCTACCAAGAAAAGGTTGAAAACATTAGTCAAAAATGTTACATTTTAAAGCATATTTGTTCATAAATAGGAATGACTTCAGGCAGGTCCGCTTATCACAGAGTATATTTTGTTGTGTGTCTATTTGCAAAACCCAGAGGAGGAAATTCTAGAATAAGATTGGTAAGTAAAAGAGCTGTGACCATACGCTTTTTTGCTTAATATATTTAAATAATGATTTATATATGTGCCAGTTTGGTTTATTATTATTTGTGTACTTTTCAGGTCTTCTATACAAAACGGTGCATTCTTAAAAGCCAAACATTAACACATATTTCTACCAATTACACCTGAGAAGCACTGTGGTCACGTGCCAATGTGGCAGACTGGTCTCACATTCCAACCTCACCTCTTGACTAAAGCGTGTAACCCTCTGCACATCATTTTATCGCAATGTGGCTTATCTGCCAAAATAAGACGTCAACCGGAGCAGGGCTCAAGTCGAGGGTGCACAGAGTCCACCACTTGTTTCAGAAGGTGGGCTCAGTTAAACATTGAATGTCCTCTTTGAATTGATGAATTACAGCCAACCTTGGGGATCGAACCTGAACCGCAGTCTCTGGTTTACAGGCCGGACACTTCACCGGTGCACTATATAACCTGACGAACAAAAACAAACTAAAGGTGAAATGTCCCATTTCGGTACTGCAGGTTCCAGGGAAAACATTTGCATTGGTTCTTGGATTTTAAAAAATGCACACCTTTTAACGTTTTCAAAAGCACTATTAGAAGAAAATATCATATCTTGGTTTTGTGTATGTGTCGTTTTTATGAAAGGCAAATGCCATTCGTACTGTGCAATTTGGGTGGTTATGCAAAGCCAATTTAATGAAATGTGCATATTTCACCTTGATATGCTAATTTCTGGCGACGTCACATCCCATTGCGTTTGTTGATGAGTCCCCCCCACTTACATTTTTACGACTTGACCCCTGAATGGAAGTGATTCAGTTTGTACTGTATGCTACTTACAAAAGAAAACATCACTTATATTATAGCTCCACATGCATATTAATACCAGTGGCCATTCATATATTGCACATGTGAGGTTTTTGTTTCGGCTTACTAATAGCAACTCATTATCTGGTGACAAGGAGTCGTTTCTTCTTTCCCTTTTGCGTTTCTGTGGACGATGGGGGTGGGGGTGGATAATGGGAGTGGATTAAGAATGATCTTCTGAAAGCTGCCAACATAGATCAGCTCCATGAAATTATGACTTTGGTAGCCTCCATGAAGGGGGACGGAATGTGTGATGAAAACTGAACTCCCACAGGGGCCTAGGGAAGTCAGTAGCCAGGCTTTGTTGCCTGTGTTTTCTTGGTCATGGCTTCAACATGCCCCATCTTAAGATGCAGTGAGTACTTTCCAGGAATACCACCTGGCGCAGCGAACACCTCTTCTCCAGCTATCTCTCCTTCCGGCGCTGCACCCCATAGAATACAGTTAAGTCTCACAATAAATTCGGTCCAATTGTACACATAGCCCTTCCACCTTTTCCTTCTCATTCCTTCCTGAGCACCTTATACATCCCTCGCCCTCATTCCAACTATCTACCCGTATGTGCTCCTCCCTACCACTGCTGAATGTTGTATCATATTCCTCCCTTTGCCTCTCTGACAGGCAAAAGCACTTTGACACCATGAACTGTGGCAGCGGTATAGAAATTCATGAAAACATAAAACATGGACCGCCACTTGCTGTGGAACATATTGCCCACCAGTTAGAGATGGGTGCCGTCAGACAGGGATGTCATTTCACCAAAATGCCATCACATGACCCTTGACCCCTGATGACATCACAGGAAGTGATGTCATCTGACCCCACCCCAAAGTGATATCACAGGAAGCGATGGAACACAACCTTTCACCCATTGACAAAACAGGAAGTGGAATCACATAGCATTGTACACAACGAAAAATATGGTTATGATATCACTATAATGTGATGTACATTTCATACAAGAATGGATCGCCATATGTATCATTAAGATCAGTGTGTATAGGCCCATATTACCAAATTACTGTAAATGCAAGCAGACGTCCATGAACAAATGATAATGATGTGTTATTATATAGCACTTACGCTTAAGCACTTTATATAGAAAAAATATACACCCAGTATCACCCAACCTGTGTTGGTACTCATTTATCGACCTCAGAAGGATGAAAGGCTGAGTTGAGGCATTTAAGAACAGACTAAATCAGTGACTCACCCCCTGAAGTGTGCCTCAAAAATACCTTTAATAAGTCTAGCAAATATTGTATAAAATTCCAGAAAGACACATTATTTGATATTCCTATTCTTTCTTATTTAGGGTCAGTGTTTAAAGTGTTAGACTTGTGGCACTCCTGTTCTTATTTTCTTCTTGTTTTAAGGGGCCTGAACAATAAAGCCAGCCACTCCAGAAGTAAAGAGCCACATGGTGCTGGCCATAGCCCAGGAGCTCGCATTACAAAAAAAATAAAAAAATAAAAAACATTTTTTTAAAACTTTTTTTTTTAGAGGTCACAAGGGAGACCACAGAACAAATGTTGAGGGCTGGGTGGGGGATGCAGGGGGTCTCTCCCGCATCTATATGCAGTAAAAGTGGGAGAAATAAATGCAGTCTTTTGGCAATTTTTTTCCCTTCAGACAATTGATGGTAAACCCAAAACTGCACTAAAGGCCTCTGCACTAATCAGTCAGTCAAGTGATTAGGGCAGGGGAGAGGTAGGTTGCGAGGGGAGGGCTTTCAGATAGAGAAGTGGAGGTTGTTTCTGTGTACAGTATGGCATTCCCCCTCAATTGTCTCTGGATCCCAAATTGTGCCTGGGCTAGACACGGTTACATACTTGTCCCCTAAGGGAAAATGATAAATAACGATGCAGACATCAGGTTGTATGAATAAAATACTTTATTTATTGTTTGTGTGTATTGTGTTTGTGTTACTTGGAATGTTATGTTATGTTAAAGAATATTTATACCGCACACTATCACCACCGGAGTGGTCCCCTGGCGCTCTGGTGGATCAGAACAACAAAAGGGTTGGGTAGGTTAGTAGGACTGAGCCGGAAGAAACACAAGAGAGCTGTGATGTGCTGTTGGCAGCTTCAGTTCGGTTTACACCGTTCGCTGGAGCGTGGGTGTGATTTTTTCAGTCGGTAGTTGTCATGTGCTGTTGTGCGAGGCTGTGTGTGGTTTGTTTCGTTGTTGTGGTGTAGTAAAGTGCATGCGGTTTGTTGTGCAATATGGGTATGGTTGTGTCATGTTTAGAATTCGAGGGGTGTAAGCAGAGTGAGGAGATGTTTAGTGGGTTGTTTAGTGGTGGTACTCCATCGTACCTCCTCAGCTTTGGGCACCTGTGATACAGGTCTCTGCTAGTGGTGCATACTGAGGTCTCCCTCCTATATTCTGTGTAGAGTTACTGGTTGTCTTCTGGGTGACTTAGTGGCAATGCCTCTTCCTCCTCCACCCTGTGTCCTGGATGATGGATTCCTACACCGCTTTGGCCCCTGGCATATCCCGGCGTGCGGCTATCAACTGCTTCCTGGGCCCCCTGAGAGGGGTGATGGGCAGATGTTGGGAGGGGCTTCTTCCCAGTGTTCCTGAGATAGATGGTAGATCGCCACTCTTTCCCTTACACTCTTATTCCCTCCATTTGTGGTTCAACCTATGATGCTCCCATTTTCCTCATCAGCCTACGTTAAGGCCCTCCGTGGTTACCCGGGTACCTCTCCCACTCTGAAGTCTCTCCACCTCCTTGCACTTGTCGTGGTATGCTTTGGTCCTCAGTCTTGCAACATGTGTCTTAATTCTGAAGGGCGTGGGTGGGAATGCTTAACTGGGCTGATCTAACCAGGCCACCATGGGGCTACAAGAAATGTAACACAGAGAAATTAAAACAGAGCTTCCCTGCCCAGTATTGAGACTGACCGTTAAAAAAAAGAAAGATAGTTGAAGGAGGAAGGAAAAGGAGAGAGATACAGCTCTCTTGGGGGCCATAGCCTCGAGCGGCCTCCAAGGGCTGAATAAACAATAAAATAACAAGGCCACATAAGGGGAGCTGCCTGACATCTTTACCGAGAGCCGGGGCTGCATACCAGTCAGGCAGCCCCGGTGAAGCAGGGAGCTCCAGAATGCCAGCCGGCGCTGGGAGAAGCGCGTCTCGCACGCCATGTCACTCCGACATGATGAAGAGAAGGGGCGCGCGGCAAGGCCTCCAGTGCTCCAGGGGCATGGTGGTTGATGTGGCTGCTTCCCCCTAGCAACAGGGATGCTGCCTGAACAATTCAAGGGGCTGCAGCATTGATTGCATGCGGTCCCCCAGGGCATGCAGTTGCCCAGGAATAAGAGAAAGGGCAGCGTGAGCAGCGATGAGTGCAGAAGGCCTTCACTCGGACATGGGGGCCACCTAATGACTGTTTTGTTGGTGTGGGGTACCCGGCTATATCGGGTGACTCCAGCTGTGGACAGGGCCATCCAGAAGAACAGACTGGGGAAACACATCACAGCTCTATTTCCATCAGGGGCAGACCCCTCTTAACCACCAAAAAACTAAAAACAGGTACTGAAAAGGGGTGGCTATCTGCAGCAGTTACCCCTATGTAATATATTATGCTTTTATGTTATTTGGGGTATACATATATCTATATCACAGCTGAAACCGCTGCACGGATTTTCACCAAATGTGCGGCAGGAGTGGCAGCTTGGTCCCAAAAGCATGCTTTTGTAAATTTGGTGTAAATCCGTCCAGTAGTTGTTTTATAAACGCTCCAAAAGTAGGAAACAAAAAATGTGTGTTACCTGAGTTCGGTCCGCGGACTCACTTCCCTCTTTGGTCCGAGGACAGGCCTTCGATTGGATGGTGAAAAGCGTGAAGTGCGTCAGATTTTTGGAAACACCCACCATGTTCAATTCGCGGACATCCACTAGTGTTTGCGAACATCGCAGTAAAAACCAATAAAAAAATACAACATTGCACTTGTCAAACTCATCAAACAATCTGTGGAGAGGTGGGGGCGATGAGGATGGCATGGGATATGGCCGTAAGAAGCCAAAAAACAGTTTTTTTTCCCCCAAAGTCTGCGAACAGTCGGTATGTTCGGGTACAGTCCTGTGATGTTCGCGAACATTTCAGATGTTCGTGGGCATCTATGCCTATATCTGCATTACTGAGTTGGTGAAAAGCAATTTTTGGATGGCTTATAACTTTGTCGCCACTCAATGAAACTGCATGAATTATTTGCATTTTATTGTAGACCTGGTTTCGAATGGTTTTGGAAAGTGTGGAGCTGTTTTGTTAAGAGGGAACAAAATTAGAGGGGGGGGTTCCCAAAATATTTTAAAGGCTTATAAACGTGGCACCATTTGACAAATCTGCACAAAGGTTCGCAAAATGATTGTAAATCGAGATATAAATATTTTTGCAAAGTTTGGTGGGATTTTGTCAATAGGGGCAAAATTAGAGGGGGTCCCGAAATATTTCAAAGGCTTATAAATGTGGTGCCATTTGACTAGTCTACACAAAAGTTTGCAAAAAGATTTAAGATATAGATATACATGTATTTGAAAAGTTTGGTGGGATTTTGTCAAGAAAGGGCTAAATTAGAGGGGGGTCTCAACATTTTTAGATGGCTTATAACTTTGTTGCCATTTGATGAATGTGGACACGTTTTCAGAAAGATTATGGACCCAACCTTGAATGTTTGTGTAAAGTCTGAATGGATTTTGTCATTTGTACAGTGGGGGCTAAGGTGTATGACTATTGTATGTACAAACATTTTGACACTTTTGAAAAAATTAAACATGGGCAGATTTCTAGCTAACTCGTGTAAGGAGCCTTGGCAAGGACCTTAAAGCATGGTTTTGCAAATGTGCTTGTGTTTTATTTTTGACAAGTGTCATTATGTAGGTACAAAAAATAGTGATGGACCTTTGGTGTTGGAGGTATAGCCTGTTGCCATGGGCAGTGGCCAGATTGTCTTGGTCATGGCATAAGGTCATGACCTGGACAATCTGGCTACTGGACATGGCCACAAGGGTCGACAAATGGGGTTAAAGTGGCCATGTCCATCTATGTGGTAAATTTATTTGAAAGTGGGATAGGTTTGAAAGGGAAAAGAAAAATGTGCTCATGCTAATATGAGCATAGGGTTCTCTCTTCCCCTTCTGCAGGCCGCCATGGAAAGGGAAGAGGGGCTCTGCATGGAGCCCTGCCTTCCCTTTCCATGGTGGCAATCTTTCCACGTCGGGAACCCGGGGTGCTAAAGGCTTTCATCCCCTGTTGCAGGGGTGGAATGGGCATAACGGTCCGGAGCCCTCGTTATCCGCCCTCTAATTTAGTCTTAACATCGCATAGCAATGTTTGTTCTCAAGTAGCAGAGAATTAAATTTCAAGTGCTTTGAATTATTTCCCAATTGTTGAGGGGGGGTCTCCTGAGAGACTTCCATGCCTTAGCTTCAGCAGCAATGCACATTCCCTGCATACATGCCTTGTAGGCCTCCCAAAGAATTCCTGCACTGCCCACAATCCTCCATTCATTTCTAAGACTAACTTCAATTCTGTCGTTAGTTTTGTCCTGAATACCCCATCTGTCAGAGCCTCAGCTTTACCCACCCATGTGTTCCCAGTGCAGGGAGTGCTGCACCACTTTAGTGAGAACTGGGGGGTTGTGCAATAGCAATCTCAGGAGTATTGTACATTCCTGGGTCGTACCCAGGGCCTCTCTGGATATCAGCCAGCTATCTATTCATGAATTGGGAATCGTGAACAGTGGAGTAGTGTGTGTAGGCCCTACTGGAACCATGTCGACAGCGCCATCCATCCTTTAACTTTCCTTCCTCACATAGCACCCCATGTGCCTTGGAAGCCAGCCCCAGTGATCTAGGCTTTGCAGACAATCACTCCAGATCATGATCTGTAATTGTATAGTACTCACCACCCGTTATTAGGTGATCACATATGAATGGCCTCACTATTCCGAGCACCCTATTAAAAAAAGATTGGCCTGTCAAGGTTAGGATCATATACGTGCACCACAACTACCCATTTACCCATGAACATACCCACAATACTAATAAACCTCCCTGTGTTGTCATTTATGAACTGGTCGCAAGTGAGGGGAACCCTGTGGTGGACAAGAATCAGGACTCTACTTGTCTGGGACAAGTAGCAGGTGTAGCCAAATGTGTTATATTTTGTTTTTGCCAAGTCATCGCTACAATAGCAGTATGACTTCTCAAATAGGAGAGTATTTTTCTTGCCTTTATCGGGTTATTTAGACCCTGAACGTTCCCAGGAGTAAAGGAGATGTCCATGCTACCTGCTCCCTTTGCATATGTCCTTGTCTCATGATATTGCAGCATAAATGGCCATCACCAGCAGAGTTTGAAGAATGAATTTTACTTTATATCTGTTCTACAGTTTGTCCTCCTCTACAGGCTTTCAATGAGTCTTGCAGCTCTGATTATGCAGTTTTCATCTCCTACAGGCCTACATTAATACTTGTGTCTCTGATGTATTGAACCTGTTCAGCTTTGCCAACAACCTTCTTCCCACCAACGTCCTCGCCCTCCCATGAGAATTTCCCAATTAACAAACATTCAGGAATTGGATCCCAGCACAATTATGAACCTCGTGATGTGGAGTGCAAGAATTCAACTTAGAACTAAAACAATGCACTTGTGAACTCAATAATTGGGGTAGTATAGTTGGCAACAACCCACACCATCGATCAATGCATTACTACAGAATAGAATGAGTCTGATTCATAACAGTTATGGATTTCTTCCATCTGTTGGACCAACTGGTTAATCTATTTATTGTTTGCTTGTTAGGTGCTTATACAATAAGAATATACTGTTTCAAAGCGCCCACAGGGTGGGGCTTGGGGGTGTCAAATACATTACAACACAATATTTAAGAGCAGTTGGGAAGAGGGAGGGAGGGAGACAAACCTACTATGCCTTGTGAGTATTCCAAATGTGCGAGTACAGAAAGGAAGAGGGAAAGAGCTGTGGAGTCTGAGCCCATGGGTGAGCCGTGGACGAAGTGCTAGGAATGTAGAGTGCTGCACGGCCTGGGCCGTGTAAGGAAAGTGTAAGTGTGAATCTTCAGCCGGATGATGTGCAGATGCAAAGTGCTGTGGAAAGATAGGAGCTGGGAAGAATTGGTGTGGGAGGTCAAGTCCGCGAAGATGCATAGGGACCAAGAAAACCAATTCAGCAACTGTGGGATTAGCAAAGGAGGGAAGGAGGAGGAAAAGAGGAAAGTCTTAAGGAGCTTCCGGAATTTGAGAAGATCCTGCTCAAGGCACAGGGGGAGGCTATTCCAAAGCAGGGAGCACACAGAGGAAAGTGAGCGGAACGAGTTATCAATAACAAGGAGAGGGGGGCCTTGAGTGCCCAATGGTGTGGGGAGATTACCATTCAGGTAGGCAGTCGCAACACGTGGACTGATAAAGAACCTAGCTTTGTCCTTGTGTAGAATGTTGTGCTTGAACAGAAATAGCATTGGATATTTGATACCCGCTTTATGGAGTCTCTACTTAACCTCCTGTAAAGCTTTCCTAGTGGTCTGTGCACAGCTTGGCTAAAGTCCGGAGTGATAGAAATGGATGCATTACCAAGTTACAGATCTTCCTTTCTGCAAGTCGCTCTCAGAATCAAATATCTATCCTTGAAATGACCCACAAATATCTCAATAGATTCCTGAATGGCAACACTGCCAAGAACCTGATAATTGTTCTGCCTCGATCTGAACTAAAGTTTTGCCGTACCTTTACTCAGGTCCTTTTTGATGGCAGCCATTTCACGTTCATGCCTGTGCATCACATCTTCTGTGTCTCCAATGTACTTCCCCACCTCGTACATCCACTCACAAAGCTGGAGTTTTATATTGAGAGGCCCCCCATCTTTTTTGTGAGGGAATCCATCTCCTGGTCGAGGGTCAGTAGTGTATTCTTCATTCAAGCATAAGTGAGCTGTTCCACCTGTGTAGCCAAATTGCGCCCTTTTGGATTCGCCTCAGTGTTGTACTTACTATTCAGTCGCGTCATGGCAGCTGCAGATGTATGAAATTTTAACTATCCTGGCGGCTCTGCAGCATAACTATGTGGGAAATCCAGCAAGAGCAGGGGCGCGGAGTAGGCCCCCTCCTCTGACAAACCTATAAAGGCAATTAAACGAGAGCTCACCAAAGCAAGATCTGAAGCACCAGAGGATCCGTCGAAAGCAGAAAACTCTCATGGCGAGCACCCATGGTCAGCCACGTTGAAAAAGAGAAGTGGTGCGGCTCTTCCTATTGCCTCTGTCTCCCAATGTCAATCCCCTTAGCAGTGGCTGTGTCACCGTGGTGGATCACATCTAGTGTAGTCGAGGTGATTGTCTAGTCTGCCGGTGTGCTGCTAGCCCACCCCAAAGGCACACCACTTCCGGGGTAAAGGACCCGAGAGATCCACTCCTAAGAGCTCATGCCCAAGTCGGCCACCCGGTATCAGGCGGCATGGCCCAGCTACCCAGCCGAGGCCATGGTCGTCCACCTAGCGCAGGTTAAAGCGCCATATCTAGGCATGCACAAAATGCCCATACCCCAGCATGGCCCCCACTCCACTCCCAACCAGTCATGCGGCTGCAGTGCGGTGGGCTCAGCACAACCGGTTCCTCGCTATCATGGTGGCTTTCGGCTCATTTCTCAAAGCAGCACGTCGGAAGCAGACACTCAAATACACTCACTGTGCCCTGGATCCCCAACTTTATGGGCTCTTCTGCGCTGTCCTGGTGATCGCTGATCGTGGCTACTGGCCAAGGATGGGGGTGCAGTATCATCTCATCAGAGTGGATCTAATGTTTAGGCAGTCATCTTGGTTGCTGGCCACTAGTGCCCCCACCAAATAGACCTGAGGATATCTTCCAAACAGACCCCATCCAAAAAGGGCGGAATGAGCCCCAAAGAATGAAGTGTCTATCCCCGGCTGCGACAGAGCCCAAAGCACCCACCTTGCTAGAGTAGGGGGGAGGAGACCAGTAGAAAGGGACACTAAAAGGAGGTGAATAGCTGGGAGGATGACCACCCCACAAGTCCTTGGTACTGTCATCATAGCATGCAAACATCGGTCGCCACACAATTCAGGGAAACAAGGATAGTCAACAAACTTGGAAAATGTTTTATTCAGCAGTGAAAAAAGGAACCAGATACCATTAGGAAGAAAACCCTGTCCCTACAAGCCTAAAGCCCTAACATCAGAAACCCTTCCAAATGGAATAAGTCGACAAGGTATCACCAGTTTAGCAGAAAGAGCATGGCAAGAAAGGGTGCCGTTATCCGGCCCGTGCAAAAACATGGAGAAAAACAAATTGACATCACATAGCATCCAATACCTCTATCCAGGCGTTTATTTACTGTTATGCCTCGGAGTATGAGCTTGATCAATGGTTGTTCCCCACAGCCTCACCGTCCACAAACACATGATATGCCAAAATGGCTGATCTGTAACGGTGCACTGATCTGCATGACAGGCTTTCTTGATGTTGGGGCTGAAGATTCCTGCAAGTAGCTTACAACCACCTCTGCAAGATCTTGGATGGGTCTGAAAACCCCAAGACCCTTCAGGCCATAACCTGATTGGATCGTTCCAGTATCAGGATGGGCATGCCCTGATGGATCCAACAAGATCCCTGGAAACAGAGCCTCAGCAGCACCCCTATTTGCTTCTCAAGGAACAAAGGTTACCACACCAGAGCGGGCCAAATGGGAGTCATGAGAAATAGATGGTCACTTTTCATAAGAAACATCTATGGAACCTTCGCAATATGGTAAAAAGGGGGAAGTGTAAAGCCAAGTGTTGCCCTAATGTTGAAAAAGGCATCTGTTGGTCCAGCATCACTGTCTGGGCTCCAAATGAAGAATTTGGCAAGTAAAGGTTCAGACTGGTTGCAAATAAAAAGCCCATGGACAGGGACCAAAGAATCTGAAACAACAAGGAGTGGCCTCACCAGTCACTGGAGCCCCTAAGTTCTTTTGAGTACAAATCGGCTGCCACAGTGTGAGTCCCTAAAATAAATGTTGCTCCGACCTTTATCCGTCGAGTCAGGCAAAATTGCCAGAATGTCCTCCCCAGATCAGAGTTCTTTTTGGATTCTGGTCCCCCAAGCCAACTGATCTATTTTACTGCTAACATATGGTCTATCTCTAGGTGATGGAGCCACGTTCATCCATTTTGTGAAGGTTTTAAGGCAAGGAGCCGGTCAACTTTTCCAAATAGTTGATGTGCTTCTTCAACTCCCAGGGCAACCATGGCCCTCCAGTTAAGTTGACACCAGATCTGGCTTCCCATGCGAGCAGGCTTGCATCATAATCTAATCGTAGATCTAGGGCAGAACCAAAAATGGCCCTCCCATTCCAAGTATTCATGTAAAGTAACCACTACTTGATTTCCTCTGTTGCTTCCACTGACATGGAAACCCGGTTAGCCTAGGTCATTCCTTGCCAGCGAACACCTATCTTTAGTCTCTATAAAGCCCTGTAATACAGGGGTCCAGGGAATATTGCCTGCATCAAGCAAAACAGAAGACCTATTATCCTGGCAAAAGGCTTTGACGGAGAGAATAGGTATCACAGAACACTTTTGGACTCCCTCTTGATTGTGTGAACTTTTGAGAGGGTACGCTGTGAGAGCACTTCCAACAGCAAATCTGAAACCCCAAGAAATCCATGTCCTGACAAGATCAGGCTTGTCTAGATTTACAGCAAACGCCAACCCACTTAAGAGATTCATCACCTGGTGAAATTGGCTGATTGCTTATGGTAAAACTGAGCCAAAATCAAAATTAAACAAAAACAATATATGAACCCACCCATCAAAGAAATCGCACAATTTCCATGTAAGGACAGATGCTTTCATCGTTTACTGTGTGAATTCTTCAGAATTGTTCATGGAAGATTTCAAAAGTTATTGAGAAGTGTTAGTTTCTGAAACTTCATTGACAATATGTGCTAACCTTAACTTTGTCACGCACAGGTGTGAAAGCATAATACAGGGGAAACATTTCAAGCTACTAGCCAGCCATATAAAATCTCGTTCCACATCAATTATACACATGCAAACAGCAAACTATGTCTTGCTTGCCAAGCGTCAGTTATCACTAGCCAATGGCTAGTAGCGAGTGCACATTTTGAGGCCTGCAGGAGATTTATAAGGCCCATCACCAAGTTGTTTTCAAGTGTAGCGCTGGGGTGGTTTGATTAAGCATCAAACGCTGACATACATACAACAGCCAACTGAATATCCCATAATGCACTAGATCCCACGCAAGCACTGGAAAGTCATTGCGACTACTTTGGTGGAAGGGAAGCGTTTTTGGGTGCTGTTCAGAATACAAGGGTGGTGATGATCCAACAGCGATGTAAATAGCACAGACCGCCTCTGTGAGGAGAAGGACAAGGAAGTACTTTGCACTAGGACAGCATGATTGAGCCTGTGCACAAATTGCAGCTTGCTTTAGGAGCTCAGTTTGGGCGCAAGTGCAAACAACACTACTTAGTTGAAAAAATGCTCTACTAGGGCTATCATTGTATGGGGCATGAAGCAAAAAGCTATATCAATTAAGATGCTTCCAGGGACAGTGGCTAAACATGGAATAGGAAGCCATGGAAATGGTGCAGTTTACTACAGAAACATCCCTGATGCAATTGCTGAGAAAGACGATTGTTTGTTGATAGCACAGTACAGCGGCAGCAACCACATGTGCCACATAGACAAAGTACTCTAAGAATTTAAACACTGGTTATTGTGACTAGGGCTTCTGAAATCATCACTATCTTGGCCGTGTCTCCACCACTTCCACTCCTTTGTCCTCAGATTTTGGGTGGTGAGCTGGAGAGTGATAATGATGTTGTAAGAGAAAACTGAGAGAGGTCTATCAGAACACTGATACTGAATCCAACCCCAGGACCAGCAGTGATCCAGACAGAGATAAGGAGGGACATGAGCATTTTTAATGATGCTTACCACCACAACCCCCACACGGGTTCAGAGTGTAGCAATATCGCAAAGCACTCATCCTGTTTGCACCTTTTTATTTTTTGTTGGAATGTTTTTAATGCCATTCTTAACGTAATATACCAACAACAGCTTACCAAAGGGGTCATGCAGTGGTTTTCAGTGCGCCATACCTGAAGAACCATGTGATCATCCCCATTTCCATGAACCTCTTCTTACGCGCCCAACCCCCTCCCTGGTGTGTTTGTCCAGTGCGAGCAGTGCATATTGTCCTGTGTCCTTTGCATTGTCCAATCCTTGCGCCGTCGGGTAACTGCAGCTGTTCCCATCTCTCCTCTTGACCCACGTTCCTTCCCTGGGCCATGCTGCACCTGGTGCACCTTGCAGCGCCCCTGGTTGTCACTCCACTCCCACTAAACCCACCCCAACTTTGCATGCTTCCTTCACACCCGCCCCGCCTCAGTCTGCCCCTCTGTCCGCCTCCATCCATCCATGTACGCTCCAGTCCTGCCCGTGAGCCGCTCCCACTCATTATCCTAATGAGCTCCGGAGGTCCCTAGGTCCTGTATAGTGAACATCTCCTGTGCTAGCGTTTTCCACGCCATCATGTCATTACTGACCTCCCGTGGTCCCCTGTACACCACCCTGTACCACACTACTGTCTCGGCCTCCACCCATTTCTTTAAGTCGCCCCAACACGCTTCTATGCAGGGACATTCCGCCGACTTCCAAGCTAAGGCAATCTTTTGTTTGGCCAAGATTTGTATTTGTTTATTATTTGGATTGCGCACCTAACCTTGGGGTAACTGGGCGCTGGAGAACTTAACATGTTACACACAAAAATCATAATTACATAAGAGGACATACATAGCGATGGGGGAAGGGTCGACCTGGGTTACATAGCAGTCTGGTCTTCAAAATACTTACAAACTAATTGCATAAGAGGACACAATACTTACAAAATAATTACATAAGAGGACATGCATAGCAATGGCGGAAGGGTCGACCTGGGTTACATAGCAGTCTGGTCTTCAAAATAAGTACAGTTAGGATGAGATCAAAGGAATACTAATAGAACAATGGGGCTGTGAAGCAGGATCCCTGGGAGTCCTCAGTTATTAGGCTTGTTAGTAAGCCAGAGTTGAAGGCATTGAAGGCATTGAAGGACGGTTCCAGTCTGATGGTGGGGCGTAGGGAGTTCCAGACGTTGGCTGCTTGTACAGGGAAGCTAGCTCCACCTGCAGTTTTGAGGCCGATTCTGGGAACTGTGAGGAGGTGAGTGTGGGATGATCTGGTGGGTTGGGTAGCTTGGTGTAGGGAGAACTTGTCTGAGAAGTATTTGGGTGCGGCAATGGAGATGCATTTGTGGGTGATTGCCAGAGTGCAAAGTGAGATTCTGTCGCGCACTGTGAGCCAGTTAGATTTTTGTCTGTGGCTGGATCTGGGGATGTTTAGTGCAGATCTTAAGGAGTTATTTTGTAAGACTTGTAGTCTGTTGAGATTCAGTTCGAAGGTTCCTGAGAAGAGCGTGTTGCAGTAATCTAATTTGGAGAGTGCTAGAGCTCTAGCTAACGTCATGCAGCTGTTAGAGGATAAATAAGATTTACAGGCATTGATTAGCTTATTTGTTTAAGCTGTTGATGAGGCGATAGCGCTCACTTGTTTTTTAGTGATAAGGTAGAATCGAGGTAAACGCCTAGCGTTTTTATCTCCTTCGCAACTTTGATTGTGTTTCCATCAATGTTGAAGGACATATTCTGTGGGTCACGTTTGTTGAGGCGAGCTTGGGTGCCTACGATCAGGAGTGCTGTTATTTCATCATTAAGGCAGTGGCTATGTGCCACCATCCATGCCTGTATTTCCAGGTAGATGTTGTTAATTAGTTTGGTATCCTCAGCGTAGTGTCCTGACAGCGTGATGAGAACCTGGGTATCATCTGCATAATTTGTGTAGATGACACCAAGGTTGTCAAGGTGGTCGAAGAGGAGCTTTGTGAAGATATTGCATAAAGTTGGGGATATACATGAACCTTGGGGAACCCTACAGAGGATAGGGATTGGGGCTGCGGATGCAGAGGGTGAGAAGACTCTGGTGGTGCGGTTAGATAAGAATGATTTAATCCAAGAGGAAGCGTTAGTGGAAAAGGCTGCTGCGGAGGTTAAGTGTTCAGTGAGGATCTGGTGATCACCCAGGTCAAATTGAGTTTAGAGGTCTAACAATAGGAGAATGGCCAGTTTGCCTTTGTCTCTCGTCTCATCCATCTGTAATTTCAGATCCAGGAGGGCGTTCTCAGTGCAATGCCAGGGCCGAAAACCAGATTGCCGAAGACCAAGTAGGTTGTCATTCTCCGGGCATTTCTGTATTTGCAGGTAGGCAACTCTGTCCAGAATATTTAAGAGAAGGGGACGGTAGTGATTGGCCTATAGTTTGTTCATGTGTTCGGGTCTAGATTGGGCTTTTTTAAGAGAGGCATGACCCAAGCCTCTTTGAGGTTTTTGGGGATGAGATTGGTCTTGAAAGAGGAGTTTATCATTGTAGCGATAAAAGGAGATAATTCCTTAGCACATTCTTTGATAATCGGAGCCGGATATGTGTCTCCTTGGCATCTTGAAGGCTTAAGGCCTTTGATGATGTCTTCCACTTCCCTAAGTGTGACCGGGGAGAATGAAAATGGCAGACATTGAGGGAGTTGAGGCTTAGGAGAGAATTTATTGGGTAAGCTGTTTGCAAGGCTATTCTTTTTAGCTTCTATTTTAGTTTGGAGAGAAGCTATTTTGTCTGCTAGGGCTTGTTGTATTTTGGAACACCAGGCGGCATCTTTAGTACAGTCCGATGAGGGCGGAGATGGGGATTCCAGTTCCCTTAGGATGCTGAATAGCTCCTTAGTCCTAGATTTGGCGTTGAGGATTCTATTGTTATAGATTTCTTTTTTAGTGGCGAGGATGGAGGATTTGTAGGTGGCTGCTGCAGTGGAGAACAGTGCCTTGTTTTGAGTGGTTGGTGCTTTACGCCAGGTGGATTCTGCTGCTCTTTTTAGGTTCCTCAATATTTTAGGTTCTGGTGTGAACCATTTACTGAGGTGGGCCGCTGCTTTGGCTTTTTTTGTTTGATTGGAGCGATGCTGTTCAGGGCGGACTCCAGAGTTTTATTATAGAGATCGACCAATTCAGTGGGATCTAGGTTTTTGTAGTTGGTATCGTCCAGGATGTTGTTGATTAGTGGGTAGATTGGGTGGTGTTATGTTACGGGTGTTCCTGAATAGTGAAAGGGGAGCGATGATCGTACTGGGAGGTGCTGTTCCCTGAATGGCAAAGGATATGTAGTGGTGGTCTGTCCAGGCAATGGGTTGATCCTGAAGAATTTTTATGGAGCAGTTCAGGTCAGATAGCCAATCTAGTGGGCGCCCTTGGCATGGGTGGGCTCAGAGATTCGATGTTTGAAGTCGAGTTGAGAGATAGAATTTTCGAAAGCTAGAGCATTGGCATCATTGGGGTCCTGGAACCCAAGGTTAAGGTCTCCAAAGGAATATGATGTGGGAGCCTGGTTATGTATTTGAAGATAAGAGGCCTGTGATGTCTTCCTCAAAGGAGGAGATGGGGCCTGGATGTCGGTAGAGTAGGTGTAGGAGGATGGTTTAAGTGGCTGTTAGAGGGATTTTAGCAGAAAGAAGTTCTTCTGAAGATAGGCTAATGAGGGTAGTATCTCTAAGGCCCAAAATGGTTCTAGCTATAATGGCGAGACTTCCTCCTCTGCCTGAGTTTCTGTCTGCTCTGATCATTGTGTAATCCTCTGGGAGGGCTAGGGCGAGGGCAGGACCTGCTGCCTGATGGAGCCAAGTTTCTGTGATGGCCAGGAAATTGAGGCTGTTTTCAGAGATAAGGTCTGCAATGTTGGGAGCATGGGCAACTAGAGAACGTGCATTGATCAACGCCCCTTTGATGGTGGGTGGCATTGCTACAGTGATTGGATTGTGTGAGCTTGGTGAATCAGTGGCAGAGGGTGTTCTCGTGTGGGTGGTAGTGGGGATGGGCTGATTGAGTATCTCCGTGGATACTGAGGGTGGAGCGGGAAGAGCGCGCACTCTGGATTTAGAGGTGAATTTTGAAGAATGGGCTGGCAACCTAGAGGACTGAATATGAGTGGTGAAATGAGATCCTAGTCTCCAGTTCCTAATGTTAACGGGGCATGGGACCCGGGGTGTGGGGGGGGTCGCATACCGATGGATCCATTCCAGGGGGCTAAGTAGGTTCGCGGTAGTGATACTTTGGTGAGAGTTTATCGTGGGAGTGAGGCAGTTTTTGGCTTGGAGTGGTGGGAGGAAGTTGGTGGGCGCAATGGGATGGAGGAGCGGGAGGATTGACGCCATGGTGAGTGTGACTCTGTAAAATGCTGCCATGAGGAGGGCAGGTGTCTACGTTAGAGTAGGCCTCCAGGGGCCTGGCTAGAAGAGAGAACCTCAATAGTTTGGAGTGGGTCCTCCCAAGGTACATAGGGCAGCTTCAAATTGGTTGGGCACAGTCGAGTATAGCAAAGGGAGGCTCGGGCGAGTCTACTACCGATCGATAAGGGGTGTTATCTAGGGCTCGTGAATGATGGGTCTATGTGTTGGACGAGCTGGTAGGATTCGAAACAGGGTGAATATGGTAAATCATAAATCACAGTGGGGTCAATTAAATTAAACTGTAGGCTAAATGGGCCTAGCGCAGAAAAATATAGCATGCATGGGGGAACATGGAGGTAAAATGCAGTCAATCACAGCTGCGCTAGAGCTGTTAAGCTAGGTGCAGTGTGTCAAAATTCAAAATGGCAAAAAACGGCACAGTTCGCAGAGGGTGAAAGGTAAGAGGCTGTCAAGCAATATGGCAATGGTTTGGCAAGCTAGGCATGACACAATTCATCATTCACATGACACAATTCATCATTCACAGCTGTTCATAGGGATAAAATGCAGTTAGTGCGCTGAAACTGGTAGACCGAGTACAAAATAACAATTTACAAAGGCAAAATGCAACGCAGATCGCTGGAGGTCAGGAGGCACGAGGCAGTCTGTGTCAGCACAATGGCAGCGATTCTACATGCTGGGCGCAGCGTGACGCAGTTAGCAAAGGAGCGAGGGGTGAGTGATATAGCGCCTCACAAATCGGCGTGGAGACGATAATGCGGTGTGCAGGTTACCGTAATAGGATGCCTGGCACGGGGGGGATATTGGGCCAACTAGGCATTGCGTGATATGCAGAAGTCTTGAAGGGCGTGAAGTTGGTAGGCAAGCAGGCAGTGTGCGCAATGGAGGCTGGTGGGTCTCCATGGGAGGTAGGGATGTGACACATAGGCCAGGTAGGGTAGTTAGGCACCAAGAGCAACCCTGCAAGGGAGGTTGGGCTGGCAGCGTAACATGCAGTGCGAAAGTGGGATACATGTATTGTACTGCAGACCTGTATGGTAGACACGGTCTGGTAGATCTAAACCGGATAATGGCAAGCAGAAAATAGCACGTGGACAAAGGCGCCATGCAGTGTAACTCACATTCGTTAGACAATATATTCTGATGAAGGATAGTGTGTCCAGGATGCCATTGGTAGAGAGAGACCCTGTACAGTCCAGGGGGTCATAATGATGTTGTAGGCTGTAGCGCCCCGGGGCGAACAGGGGTGGAACAGGGCCTTTTTCCTTGTTCGGCTTCCGAATGCCGGCTTCCGCCTGCCGGCGGTGACAATTGGATAAAGAGAATGCTAGTTGCTTAGCAACTAGATGCAGCCTCGTTTCGGGGCCGCGATGTGCCGCCATTTTGGCATCAGGCCGGAAATGCAAACAGAGTGAAACGGATTGAATGGCGCAATGTGCAAATGCACGGTAAATAGCCAAAATGCTGCAAAGCTGGTGATTAAGGTGCTGCTGGCACAGATGGGGGCTGGATGCCGTAAGGGGTTAGCCTCACCATGTGGGTTTTAAGTGCCGGATCGTTGCTGTAGTCAGGTCAGGCATCACGGTCAGGGGATGCCGATGGGGATCACGAAGTGTCGTAGTCACAGTAGCAGGAGATGGGGATGGGCTCCAGCTCTCTCACCCTTCTGGGGAACAAGTGTGGCTCACAGGGTGGAACAGGGCCTTTTTCGTTGGCCTTCTTCCAAATAGCGGATTCTGCCTGCCAGTGGTGATGATTGGATAAAGAGAATGCTAGTTGCTTAGCAACTAGATGCAGCCTCGTTTCGGGGCCACATTGCGCCCGCCATTTTGGCGTCAGGTCGGAAATGCGGACAGAGTGAAACTGATTGAATGGCGCAGTATGCAAACGCATGGTAAATAGCCAAAATGCTGCAAAGCTGGTGATTAATGTGCTGCTGGCACAGATGGGGGCTGGATGCCGTAAGGGGTTAGCCTCACCATGTGGGGATGCAGACCAGGTCTTTCATCCTTGTCAAATGTGCCTTTCCGCGCCACTGCGGTTATAGTCCTAATAGGCACGCCTCCGGTGGCCATTCATGCATTTCTCCCCCTCCTTCCTGACCCTGTGCGTTATGTTCTACCAAACGTACCTAATCACTGGGCATGACAAAAAAATGCGTAGCATCCCTGCCGAGTCACCCGCACACCTGGGACATTTCTGCTCCTGCGCTCCCTGGAACTCTGAGATGACTTGCGGGGTGATGTACGCCCTGTGTGTGGCTTGAAGCTGTGTCTGCTTAAACCTAGTGTTCCTGGACACTTTTTTGTGTATAACAGTACAGATATGCTTCCCACTTGGACTTCACCTTAAGTTCTGCCTTTCCGAGCTCCTCCAACATCAGCTCGTGGAGCCTCAAAATCGTATGCCCTCCTTCCACCACATCATAGAAGGCCTCTAACATGGGATCCCCTTCCTCTCCCTTCTTCAGCCCCGGCCATCTGGCCTCTGCGGTCCTAATAAGGCTGTGGTACAGAAAAAACTGGCCACTGGGAATGTCGTATTGGTCTATCAATTCCTGGAATTCCACCCACTCTCCTTTCTCGTATAGGTCTCATAGGGTGATTACCCCATTTGGCTCCCAATGTGATTGTTAGCTACTAATCTCTCCTGGACTTCTCCCACCTATCGCTGCAAGGGGTATATTGTCTGTATGCAGATCCTGTTTCCCCACCATCTTCCACAATCTACGCCAGATTCTCCTTCCCAGGGTCACCAGTGCCAATGTCCCCTTCAGCTTGGTGTCCCCCACCCAGAGTACCTCCCTCAGGTAGTACGGTCCGACCTCTCCCCGAAGCAGCTATGTGTCCAGCGAGCCCACGTCTGCCAGCCAAGTTATGACAAACTGCAGTTGGCCCGCTAGGTAGTACACCTCAAAGTTTGGCAATCTAATCCCTCCAACCTTATAGTCTCTGCACAGTGTGCCCAGCACTATCTTGCACCTCTCTCCTCCTCAGAGGAATGCCCTAGCCAGCAAATTTAGTTTCTTGCAAAAGTGCCCTGGGATGTCATAGGGTACATTGATGAGGTGATAGAGCAGGTGCGGCAACACCACCATTTTCAGCACTGCTGCTCGGCCCATCATAGACAACGGTAACCTCTGCCCGAAATCCATGGACCTTTCTATCCACTGGAGCGCCTTCAGTGTGTTAATTTCGTATTCCCGCCTTGGGTCACGGTAAATGTCCACTCCCAGGTACCTTAAAGTCTCTTCTGCCCATCACAGCACCAGATTCAGCAAACGCTCAAAGCCCAGCCCTGCCAGTCTCGCCAGCAGGAACAGCCTCGGTTTCTTTTTGCTGATAGTAATGCCCGACAGCCTAGCGAACTCATCCAGGACCTCCAGCATGTATGGTAGTTCACCTCTGGGTTCTGCACATACAAGAGTATGTTGTCCGCGTACAGCGAAATTATGTGTGTTGCCCCCTTCTGTTATGCCCGCCTCCTTGAAGTCTGCTCTGAAAAGTATCGCGAAAGGCTTCAGCACCAAAATGAATAACATGGGGGACAGCGGGCACCCCTGCTTCATTCCGCTCCCCAGCTCCCACGTCCCTGACATATACCTTCCCATTTTCACCCTCGCCAACTGTCTCTTGTATAGCAACTTTACCCATCGCTGAAAAGCTGGGCTGACTCCAACGCGCCACAGGACCGCGTGCAGCCACTCCCAGCCCAATGAGTCAAACGCTTTGATTGCATCCATTGAAGCTACCACATACTCTCCCTCTGACTCCCTGGTCCTACGTGCCAGAGGACCGCGTGCAGCCACTCCCAGCCCAATTAGTCAAACGCCTTGATTGCATCCAGTGAGGCTACCACATACTCTCCCTCTGACTCCCTGGTCCGATCTATGACATGGTGCAACCTGCGCAGGTTATAGGCCGTGCTTTACCCCGGGACGTATCTCGTCTTATCCTCTTGCACCAGTGTCCCCATCACCCTTCAGAGTCGGTTTGCATCTTGTTTACACCTTGTGATGAAGTCCCCCTGCTTAGTTTTGTGACCCAGAGGGTTGGTGTCACCCGAGCAGTGTTTTGAGTTTGAAGGGAGAATGAAGCCTTATGAAAATCATCCCTCCCTGTCCGTCTCCTGATTTTGACTTACAACAAGTGGTAACAGAAGTGGGACCCGAACAACCTGACAAACGGTTGATCCACATGCTAGGCTCCCTGAAAGTCTTTTGGATTTAATTTAGCCAAAGTGGATATCCACACCCAGGAAAGGAGATTAATACTTATGTGCCTAACCATCTCTCCACCAAAATGGATGCACATTCGGTTAGCCACCAAGTCTGGGTTAGCTTCAAAACACTCTTTAGATGTAGCAGCCGGGGTCATCGAGCCAGACTATAGTGGAGAAGTACAATAGTGATACACAATACAAGGGACCAGTTATAAAATAAGAACTGGCAATCTCATAGCTCAGGGAATCCTAGAGCAGGCCCTGACCCCGCACTTACAAGAAGTTGAAAATCTCTCCACCACCGAGAGGGGTAGCCTAAGCTTTGGGCAGGCTGATAAGAACTGTAACCCTCTCCCTCAGGCAGAACAGGATGATATCACCAGTCTTACAAAAAAGGTTCCGTTATATCCTGGTTACCTAGTGGGAGACGGAACACGTAAGGGCCAACTGGTCATCCCCCAAAGTCACAGAAAGACAACAATGGAACTGGCCCATTCCTATTTAACAGCTGCAAATCAGGGGATAGGGTAAACTCAGGATTAGGTCCTTGGCATGTTTTATTGGCCCAGTGTCTACGCCAACGTCAAATCGTATGTCGCCTCCTGTGAAATTTGTCAAAAGAAACTCAGCTGCCCCGGTACCCTTACAGCCCCCCCCCCCCAGTTGTTGAAGTCCCTTTTCCTCCAATAGCCATTGACATTGTGGAACCACTGAGACCCTCCAAGTTGGGTAACAAATACATTCAAGTGATCCTGGACCAGCTACCCGATAACCCTAAGCTTTTTCCATGAGAAACAACACTAACCAGCATATTCTGAAACACCTAATTCCCTTCCTGTCCGTGGTAGTGATTTCTAAAGAACTACTGACTGATAAAGGCACAACATTCATGCTGTTCCCTATGCAGGAAGTGAAGGCAATGATTAACATTAAGACACTACAGACCTCTCTGTACCATCCACAGATGGAATGGCCTGGTGGAACCTTTTAATCAAACCTTAAAGCGTATCTTTAGGAAACTGTTAAAGACTGATGGAAACGACTGGGACCTGATGATACTATGCGCCCTGTTCATAGTAAGAAAAAACCCTCAGTCTTCATTGGGATACTCGCCCTTTGATTTGCTCTATGGTAGGGAACCCCTGTATGTGCTCAATATGCTATGAGAAACTTGGGAATAGAGAGAGGATGCTCCATTACCCATATCCTAGGCCGGTACCAAACTGAAGTCCCAAATGAAAGCAGAGAGAGAGATTGTTAACACCCACCAGTCCAAAGCGCAATAGCACCAGAGGGAAAATTATGACCAAAGAGAGGTTGCGAGATCCATTTTGGTGTGCAACCACGTGTTAGTCTAGTTAGTTCTACCCACTTCTGATAATAAGATGGTCTCACAATTGTAGGGACCCTATATGATCCTGGAACGCAAAGGTGCTCTTACCTATGTGGTCTCTCAAACCGACCGAAGACAAAAAAAAACAGAACTATCATATTAACCTATTAAAACGCTGCTGAACCGACAGTAGAGAAAAGCACTGTAACTATGGCTACGCTCCTGGTGGAGGACGGGGGCTACGCTCCTGGTGGAGGACGGGGGAACGCCTAATCCAATTCCCGACAATCTGAATAAGAAGCAACAGGCGGACCTCCCAGGAATTCCTGGTGTAGTTCCCGGAGGTCTTTACGGAGAACTTGGGAGAGTTAAAAATGTCTTTAATTAGATTTGACAACTTCCTGGGCAGTTAGTCAAACTGGAGCCCCATCCAATCCAGAGGTTCGAAGACAGATTGTAGCACAAGAAATAGTGAAAATGTTGAAGCTTGGGTTGATAGAAACATCAAAAAGCCCTTGGTCTTTCCCTTTCTTTCTCATTACAAAACCTGACAGCTCATGGAGATTTTATATAGACCTTTGAAGACTAAACTCTATCTTGGTCTTTGAAAGCTACTCTATGCCCAGAATCGATGAATTGATAGAACGCCTAAAGAACGTCAAGTTTATCACCACCTTGGACTTGACATGAGGCTACTGGCCGGTCTCTTTAAAACACACAGCGAAAAGACCACTTTTAGTGGACCTACTGCAGGCCACAACTCATGAATGCGCTGGGACGTTCAACGTTCACAATAACTGGGAATGGGAATAAAAGTAAAATAAATGTTATTGTAGGCAGAGTTATCAACAAACTGAAAGAGCCCCATGAAACACATGTCCCGGTCATTACTCCCCTTTACCCAGTGAATATCTTGTTGATTTTGCAGTACCCCTCCTACAAAGTAGGACATTCATAGATCTGTTGGGACATTCATAGGTCTGTCAGCACTACATAAGTCATACCTAGCTGATCCAGGAGTGGCTCTAGTGGGGAGAATGGCCCTGTCTGATATCCTGACTAACAATAATGGGTGACCTTGAGGCTGTTCGGGTTGACCCTGAGGGTCAGGTCTGCCAATCACATAGCTAACACCATAATGTGTCCAAGTGCCAAAAACAATCAACTTAAGAAATTATGCAAATGTCCTTCATTTTCACACCAGGAAAAGGATGGGATTAATGTGTACAAAAAACTAAGAATTTATCAACAAAACACATGAATTTCCTTCATAGATTGATTTTCGTGGATGTAGCACCCAAACATCTTCACCAAGTACTCTTCACAGGGTTGTAGCAGCCTGAAAACTATAAATTACTTGTAGGTTAGTTTCCGATACATTGCTTCCTGATCCAGGGATACCGTGCCCCAGTTCACTGTGAGAATAAAGGGGGACATTTTCTTTTCCAAGGAAGAGATTACGCCCACCTCTGCCCTTCCATCTCTTACTCTTTTATGTACAAGGGACATAATGTGCATCTTACTGTAAGGGCTGCATTACCCTTTTCCACTGTAACTGCGATAGTGCCCTTCTCACACAGGAGGATATCATACCCTTCACATCTGGAATCGTGCTCACTTACTCTCTTTCTTAATGGTTTAAGTGCACTTCAGAGTGGTGGTAAACCCAGAGTCTAAGATGTTAAGGGTGCCCAATTCATGTGGTCTTTCTGTAGGCTCCTCCACAGCTCTAATGCTATTTCTCCTAGGGAGTTCATGGATCTTAAGGCTTGTTCTATCCTGAGCATCAACCCTTTTTGCAGTCCTCATTAAAAGGTGGATATTGCAGCTGTTCCCCTGGCTCCTCCAATCTGCCTCTGGTTCCTCAATGTCATGCTCTCTGTGCCTGGTTTCTGCCAGCTCTCATTCTCACACCGTTCCTACTTTTATGGAGCATTGCCCTGAGCTAATAAAATGTTTGTTGCCTATTTTGAGTCCAAGCCAGGGTCGGACTGGGGAATAAAATTGTCTTGGGCACCAATAAAAAAAAAGTGTCCCACAGTTTCAAATGGCAATTCTTTCCTTTTGTGACAGACTGTTTGAGTAGTTCAGTAACACTGGCCAAAGCTACTAGAAACATGGTGAAGTAACTTATCAAACTATGCCACATGGGCCATAAAAAGTGGCCCAATTTGACCCAAAAACTGGCCACGCTAGCATTTCGCATCTTTGGTTCTGGCATTGCCCTATTGCCCTATAGGCCAGTTCGAGCCTGCTCCAAGCCGAAATCCCACCTACTCCTTGGATTTGTGCTGTTGCATCAATAACTTAGCTACTGTTTTGCCATGAATGTCTGGCATCTCCCAGACACATGTGATGTTCCCGGTTGCTGGTCTTGCAGGCCCCAGGTTCGCAGGTTAACTCTTGGGTCGGGTGCACACTGCTCCAGGTTTTCAGGTGGCAGTCTGCAACACACCAGATTGTCTCAGCAGAGCTCCTTCCTATGGCACAACTCTGTGGAAGATCCTGTGGACGGTTGGAGGTGGAGTAGATCGGTTCATCCACCAAGTACCCTGTGCGCTTATATAATTATGATTTTTGTTCCGAAGATCAAAGTCTGCAGGTCTAGTTTTAAGCGTTGCTCCTTCTCCAACCTGCATATAGGAATAAGCATACAGCCCATATAATAAGGGGATAACGGGCACCTCATGCATGGACATGCCACCACTCAAGTTGGGACATGGACCTAGTGCTTTGTAGAGAGGGTGCCTGCAGCATCACTCACATGCCACCTTGATGGAGCTTGCAGCTTTGGATTTGTAGCACTAGAAGACCAGCTGTCCTGGGCTGCAGAGACCTCCCTGAGCCAGGTTATGAAGTGGGCAATAGGCATGTAGTAAGCGGTCCTACAAAGCCTGGATCAGTAACACAAAATGTAGTCTGTGGTGTGTAGAACATTCCTGCTGTGTGCTGCACAGACATCAGCTTGAGAAAAGCAGGTATGGCTGTGCTGATGGCTACTATATGCCACTCTCAATGTCCCCCTGGAGGAGGTGTGCCCGTCCAGTCTGTAGGTGATATTTGCCAACTGCTGAGCATCCAGGTTATGGGTTTACCTGGTAAACGGTGAATAGCCTCATTCTGCTGCACCTGCCTCCGCTCCACTTCCTGTTGCTGCAGCTGCCTTTTTCCATCAACAACTTTGCTGCACTTATGTATGTGCATTTTCAGTGCTCAACACCCAGCTTGTTGGATCAGTAAGGTGCTTCTGGCTTTTGTGAGCCTTCTATATCCCCTTTCAATGGATGTGAAGTATCTGTGCCGAATTTGGACTCAACTGTCAAACACAAGGTAAGCATTGATTATAACTAATGACAAAATAACGAATCAAATTACAACGAATCCAAAATAACTAATTCCAAAATAACGAATTCAGAAAAAAACTAACAAAGGGGTTGGGAGTGGGAATAGTGGCTTTGGGGGTGGGGGAAATATTAGGAACAAAAAAAGTGGGGCTTTGGAGGAGAACCCCTGCCCCAGAAAAAACGAAAAAGGAATTTGTTATTTTGGAATTACTTATTTTGGTATTCGTTGTAATTGGATTCGGTATTTTGGATTCGATGCTCTAGGTAACGTTTGGTGAGATTTACATGGGGTGCCCCTCATACAAAATATTGCATTTGGTGAATATTGTACGATTAGACTGCATGTGAGGAATATTGCATGTGGTAACAACTCAATGTGGTGGTGGTCTGTAAAACACAATTACTGCCAAAACCCATAAAGACCAACATGCTAGCAATTACCAATTTTAAACCTGCCTCTATATGGAAGCATGTGTTACCTAGTAACCAGTAGGATTAGGGACAATTGAGAGGCCACTGAAATTGACACTTCTGGCCAAAGTGGGGGTTTTGCACCCCAGTCAGCTCAATCGCAGCAATATTGGGCTTCTTTGTTTTTTTCAGTTAGAAAGGGGCTGAGCTGAAGACGCTCCTGATGCTAAGTTTGGTTAATGTTGTGGACTACTTTGTAGTTATGAGATGCCAGGCTGTGGCAGTCCAATTATTCTCAGACCCCCCCTCAAAATCGTCTTAAAGCTATGCTTTGGATACAAAATACATCATGTTCATATCAGATGGTAACTTAGTCTGAAAACGGCGGCTCTCCTTGGGTCCAGCTGTCAAATCTTTAGGTCAGTGCCTTGGAGGTAAGAGGATTGATTGCTTCTGGCCAGGGTGGCCGAACACACATTAAAACTGCCACAGTCTTCGCATTCCTGTGGGCTTAGAGATATTGCTGCTGCTACAGCTTCAGTGAGCCTGGTGAAGGAATATTTGATGATTGCTTGTTAAGGTTGGGTGAGAGTCTGCAAGAGCGATGGCTGAGGATGTCATTCCAACTGGTCCTGATGAGACAAGGTAAGTGAACACCAGCCCTAGGTATCTCTGTGGAAAAAGAATGTCCAACTTCTTAGCATACCAGCGGAGCTCCATTATCAGGAACATCTTGGAGAGTCCGGTGTAAAACTCTTCACTTCATCTTTGGCCAGGCATCTTCTTCCATATGACTACAAATCACTGGTGTCAACCTTCTACATTTATGGGGAATTGGGGGGCAAGAGTCCAAACCCCAATCAACAGACTGCATTAATTCAAACATTCCGTGGGCCACCTCACCTAATCAGTGGTGGTCATCACATTACATTTTGATAGGCTTCTTCCCAGGTACATTCTCAAAATGGGGATTACATCCAACATCCAGACATTCAAACCATACCGGCCAGAACTAATCTGGATCTACACTGTCCCTAGAAATTTGGGGAAGGTAAGTCATGACCATATATGTCCACAGACCAATCAACAGCCAATTATAAAATGTGGATGGTAGTCTGATCCCCAGCATATAGTTGTGTTGCACTCACTGACCTTATTTGAAAAATGCTGCAGGTAACGCAGGTTACTCACCTATAATAAAATTGGGTGCATGCTTTCATCAACCCTTGGGCCCAGGGCCTGCACATTTGTAATTTCGAATCATAAAGTGAAATACAAAACTGATGTAAACCATACAGGGACATTGAAAATAATGAATGGGGGCGTGGGGCGGGTCGAGTTTGGGGCTCTGTCTACCTGTCTTGTAGTGACTTGTTGCAGGTCGGGTGTTACTACAGTGTAGGAAAACTTACCCTTCCAAGAGGTCTGGCATGTTTTGTTTCTAGTTTCAGGAGTGTGGTTTATTTGGTTTTCTTCTGCTCGTCAGCAAGAGAGCAGGAGCATAGTGTGGCTTTTGCAACAACATGCAACAACAGTGGCCACTGCACATGAACCAGTGAATAAGACACTAAAATGTGATATGGGTTCATTGATATTAACATACAACCATACAAACTCACTTATGCTGAAACAATTACACACAAATACGGGCAGTTAATAAAAAGGGGTCCAAGTAGGCATCAAGCGTAAGGCCCTGCAGGGGGGAAGTAATGGCAGAGTAGCTCTTGAGGGTAGAAATCAGCCATGCCAAGGAAGGCATGCATTTTTGTTTGTAAAGCAAGGATTACTTTTTTTTTATTATTACAAACTTTTACCTGGGTACAAAATGTTACACATGATTATAAAACAATTGATCAATTTCCGTTATCCTTTAAAAAAACGTTACAATGAAAAACACCCAGGATCTATACCGTGAATTAGAGTATTTCTTTCAGATTTGTTATTGCAAAATCATCAACTTAAAATGATTTCCTCCATAACAGCGTTCCCACCATTCATCAGCAGTCAGGCACTTTCTGGCAATTAAGTCACCTATGTGTCTAGTTCTCTTAGATCTTAAACTGGGGCACAAGAGGGTTAAGTGCTGTAAAGTGGTTGCATCTGTTCCTTGGAACACAAGTAACAAGTCATTAAAGATTCAAAATCAAGAAGTGGGTAAGGTTGAAATATCCGAATGTGTGTGGGAGAAAGTGACGATAGAGCTAATGGGTCCCATGAGAATTCTGAGTCAAGAGAACAGATTTGCCATTTTATTAGTTGACTATGCATCCAGATGGTTCAAGGAGGAGTTTGTGGGAAATATAACTACAAGTTGTGTAATAGTATTTGTGGAAGAGTTGTTTGTGGGAGAGGGCACCAAGGTTATAGTGTGAGACAACAGGGTGCAGTTAGTATCAGAGGAAATGAAGATATATGAGGGCACATGGAATTGAGAACCATAGGACTGCACTATACAAGCCAAGAGCAAACAGATTAGTGTAATGGATAAATGGTACAATCAAAGAGAAGTATCAAACAATAAGGCAGAGAAGTGATCACAGTTTAAGGGTGTTTTTATTGAACTTCAATTGGTTTTGAAAAACGCCTATTTAATCCTAAATCTAAAGATGGGAGCAAGCTACAGCCATCAAAATACTAATAACACAGTCCTAGTGGTGTCTTGTCAAAATAAAAGGGCTGAAACTAATAAACCTGTTGCCAATCCTTACCTACAAATAAAAATAGTGTGGGAAAAAAATGTTTGCAAAGGAAAAGTGTTCAAGAAATGATATGTCATGATATTCAAGCCGTTGGCCTCCCTTCCCGACGTTTTCTGCACAGGACAACGCAGCACACTTGAGCTTAGCACAGTCTCTGGGTTCTCTAGCACGAAGATGCAGTTCAAATCTCAGTATCCGGGCCTTCTATATCAAAGTCCCTTTGCCATTCAAAGTCTCCTATTTCAGATGACCTGATGCCACAAACAAGCATTCAAAAGTTGCTTTCTCCGCAGGAATCTCATGTATAACTTCTTTGGTGATTTTTGATTCACCCTGGGCCCCCCTCCGCTGGGCTCAGACCCACTTTAACACAAAGCTTTCAATTGATCTCCCTCCGTCAGGCTCAGACCAAATTCATGTACTTTTCCAAACTTTCTCTACTTCAACAAAATCGCTCATCTTGGAAGCAAGAAGACACAGAGCAACACAGGTTCGATCCCCGGGTCTGCGCTTAGAAACCTCTGGGTATTATGCATGTTATAATTACCCATTACAATTACCCAAATGCATTAGTAACCAGAAGAGGAAGAGAAGACAATCCAACCCTTATTATTTTTGCATCAAATTTTGTTCTTCTCCCATTCCGTCTACTATTCTCTTGCCCATCTTCTCTTTCATTTATGGGCCTTCTGTACAGTCTTAAAGCAGTACACAAAGTCAATGATAACAGGCAAATAGTTTCCATTAGGTGACGTTTCTCTCTCGTCTTTCCGTTGTGCTGCTGTCGTCTTTACGGATGTCAGTTAAATGGATCCATGCCCTTCTTTCCTTGATCTTCACCGACATTGGTGTTGCATAGACCACTCCAAATGGACCGCAAAATATTGGTTCCTTCAACTTCCTTACAGCGTTGCCGATGAGAACTCTGTCTCTGGGATAGAGAAGCTGCTTGTGGAAAGTCCTCCTCCCGGTGGCCACTTGTGTGCTATTCATCATTGCACGGCTGATATGCAGGTCGCTGAACCTGGCGGGAGATGTAGCAGAGGACATTTCTCATTTTTGCCAAATAACTTTTCATTTCGTCTCCCAGGATCTCCGAAGCTAGGGTTAGCATCCAAAATTGAACATGCAGGAGGGGCAGGAGCATGCATCCTCCTACCTGTTACAATTTAGTGTTGAGTCAAATGGTAATCCGCACCGGGTGAGGTGAGTTGCAAAATGAGTAAGTGGCGGGGGTGAGGGGGTGCCGGTTTTGGCACAGAGATGAGGTTAGCTTCGCCAAGCGTTCTTTAAGCAAGCCATTGTTACGCTCACCTGGCTCCCACAGAGGCGTCGATCGGAACTGGACAGCTGCGGTCTCCACCAATGTGACGCGTAGGGCCGAGATGATCCCCCCACCCCCGCTGTTCTCCCCACAGATCGCCTTTGATGTTCCCTCTTATAGTCTCACCTGATGGTTTGAAAAGATGAGCTCTCCATCCTGCATTGAGCGCAAGGGCGCATTGATAACCAGTTGCTTCACTGGCTCGAAGGAATTGGTGAGTTCCAGAACAATATTGACTCTGAGATTCCCGGCAAGACGCCGTAAGTATTAAGTTCGTAAGAGTTCAAATGCCTGACTTTCACTCTTGTCCGATTCCTTGCAGGTTGCAGCTTGACCCTAATGAAGAGTTCCTCGTGGCAACCGGTAGTATTCTGGTAAGGATTTGTATTTTCCAACACAGTTTGATAAAACAAAGTCAATATGTAACCTGTTGCTTTCTCCCTTATTCAGGCGCTGAGAGAAAGTATGAAGTCTTGGGGAATAATACCTCCGATGGTAAATCAGGTAAGTCTATTGTGGTGAGGAGGGTTCCCCTTGTTAGTCCCTTTGTTTCACCTTGCTGTCCTTTTGTTTCCCCTCAGGGGCCAGGGTTCGGCGAAGATGCAGTGGAAACTGCGCCGACCCTTGAAGAGAAATAGTACCCCCGGTGGTAAAATCAGGTAAGTCTATGGGGGGTAACTAATATTCCTCTGTGTATTCCCTTAGCTCACCTTGCTGTTCTTGTCTTCTCCTTAGGTGCCGGAGTGCGGCGGGAACATGCAGGAGGATGCGGTGGAATGTGAAGAAGCTGCGAAGGCCGGTGAGTTCAGCGCGGCGCTGCAGCAGGTGAGGCGACGCGCATAAAAATAACTTCTTTCTTCCAGCTCGAAGGCGCGATGGATCGGGAATTCAGGTAAGGATTAAAGGTATTGCTCTTGTTCTAACCTTTTCTCCTTCTTTCTCCCTTTTTCTAGGAGTTCCAAACTCGAGGTGGGCGTGGTAGAAGGCTGGATGCAGACTTGCAGGCACGGTGAGCGTTACGCTGCTGGATGCAGAATAACGCGAAGCGTGCGCTGCTCTTCGGGCGTGGTTTAAATAGCCTCCAAAGTAGTCCCAGGTAAGTATTCCTCCCCAGCCCTGCCCGAGTAAAAAATAGTGCCCAAGTAAAGTAATCCCTTCCAAGCCTCTTTTGGCTTGGAGCTCTTGCAGCATGGTCTGCATCAGGTAAGTTTTAATCTATGAGCCTGGCGCCTATGGCACCAGGACTGACTCTCAATATGAGCCTGGCGCCATAGGCGCCAGGACTGGACCCAAATAGCCCCTAGCAGGGGTTGTTGGGCTGGCTTAGGATAACTTCATGCCTGCTTCCGGGGTTGCTGGACGTGGTCTGGGTCACCGGGGGTAGGCATCATGACAGCACTCCCCTTACCCCCCCAAGGCCCCTCCTAAAGTCGTTCTTCCCTGAGGTTTCGGTTTGTCTGGGAAATTTCGGTGGAATTTTTTCACCAATCTGGGTGCATGAACATGGTCACGAGGTTTCCATGACCTTTCCTGTGGTCCGTAAGCTTTCCAGTCGATTAAATAAAAGAGTTTTGACTTTATCAGCTTGGAGTCCAAGATGTTCTTAACTTCAAATTCGGGTTCTCCGTCTACAAGGATAGGGTCTGGTGGCTTGGTTAGTCTTGTCCCTGGTTGCACTGGCTTCAAACGTGACACATGAAAGACGGGGTGAATTTGCATATTAGCAGGTAAGTCCAACTTGACAGTCACCGGGTTGATAATGGCCTTAATAGAGTAAGGTCCCAAATATCTGGGTTTAAAGGTCCGTGTTCCCTTTAGAGGTATATGTTTTGTGGCTAACCATACTTGGTCCCCTATCTGGTATTGTGGAGTATCACTTCTATGCCGATCACCATCTTTCTTGTATTTTTCTTTCGCCTGTTTTAAATGTGTAGTTGCTTCCTTAAAGGCTTGTGTAATCGTAGCATGCAGATGGTCCACTGCGGGCATTTCTAAGTGTTGGGGTGAGTCAAGGTCTGAGGTTCGAGGATGGTGCCCATATAAGGTATAAAAGGGGCTTTGTCCAGTTCCAGAGTGTACTGAATTATTGTATGCATATTCGGCGATCCGAAAAATGTCTTTCCAATTACTCTCAGTCTGATGTAACATACAACGCAGGTATTG